>NC_091940.1:31737840-32050965 GCF_041260155.1 Ptychodera flava
CACCTTGTGAGCAGCAGATTCTAAAATTCACCTTAGAGTCATGTATCCAGATGTTAGGTTGAACATCTATGAAAAAGTTGAGAGGATATTACTACATCCAACACGCACTCACCCTACGACACATTCAACTATACTACACTGTAAAAAGAAAAAACTTCTCACACAATAAATTTTGTTAACTAAAAACACAATATATTACTGCAGAATAAAACAGTATCTCTACTATAATAACATACAATCTTTGTACTTTATACATAAAATGAGCTGTAAAATATATTCTTTTTGGCATATATGTACAGTACACTCTAATTCAAAACATTCCCTGACAATGGAATTTAGATTGAAAAATGGTAAATTCTGTCTCTTTAAAGAAGATCATACAGATCACAATTTTTTTAAATGTGTACCAAATAGAAACTGAGTGGTGAAAAAATATTAAAGTCTCATAGATAGTTAACTATGAAAAACTTATTCAAAATATTTGTAATTTTTGTGACATATATACTTTTGTTGACGAATAAAATTCACTTTAAACATTTCAAAATACCTTTCCGATTGAATGTACATGGAAAACATAAGAGTTTTAACTTAATGTTGAATTATTACATGTTCAAATCAAAACGCAAAATCATCGAAAAACCATTGTCCAGAGCTACAAAAAAAAAATAAAACTTCATGGGATGACCTTGACTTAACAGCGATATTTGAACAGACACTTAGTGTTCAGTCCAACTTCAAAAAGCATACAACTAAACACAACCACATTCCACATCACTTGGATGATAGATTAGTTCCGCCTAGTCCAAAATATGCTTCCACCGTAAGATTACTGACAACTGTGACGAAAATAACTCTGCCATGTCCGATTTGTCCAATGCACAGCATGCAGTGGAGTTTCTATCATAAGAACCAATGCAATGATCGATAGGGACAGTCTTACTTCTTGTCATCATGATGTTCTCAAAGAACAGTGGTTGGTTTGAAATGGTCCTCTGTGGCATGGAAAGTGTCATAGCAGCAAACTCTAGCTTGAAACTTAACTGAAATCCCGCGGAATTGTCCAAGGTCATTTGAGTGTATAACGGACATCCATGATCCACTGAATGTGTTTAACTTACATTAAAACTCTCGGTGTCGAACGGAGGCAATGTGTCCTTCATCAAACAACAATTGTACTCCCAAATCTCTTCTTTGTTCCCTTAATCGTCCGATGACAGAAATAGTCTACAATTTCTCCCAAAACGGCTGTAAAAACGTTGTAAATTTGACTGCTGAAGCAGTGCATGATCCATGACTTGCTATGGTGCAGTGGAATTCAAATGCTGGTGTTGGCCAAATTAGCCAATCAAGTGTCTCGCTTCACGACATGTGATCTTGTAAGGTCGAAGTTCAAATACATAATAGGCTGTGTGACCTGTGACCTCGATGCTCTCATTTATCTGAAACGTCAGTTTCTCGAGAAATGGGAGAGTATATTACTTTTTACCAACTTTTATGCACTTGAAATCAATCATTTGAAGACATTTGGTGTCAGCTGGGATCCATGGTCTTTGGACGTGTAATAATGCAAGTAATCATTTATAGCCGTGGCAATGACTTTTCCTGCTCTGAGCGTACTGGTATGACAGTGTGAATGTGTTTTGGCGGACACATGACAGGTACTTTCAGTGGTTACGACTAGTGAACGGAACAAAAAAGTCTTTAAATGGAATTCGAGTACCATTTTGGATCCTTATCATTTAAAATATGTCCAAGGAGATTGTTTGAAAAATGGCAGCTTAGTTGACTTTGATGTTTTTCATTCATGATGTTGCAATGGTTTGATATGGAGGTAGCTACCTCAATGGTTTTTATAAATTTGTGCATTCCACGCGTAACCTAATTCATATGTGTTTAACAACCGAGAGTATTTAAAAAATTTTGAATAAAAAGATTAATTTGTCATTTTGTACAATGAACACAGGGTACGTAGTTCGATCATTGTTTCAATTCTGTGACAAAACAGTGCCACATGGGACAGCTAAAAAAATCTGAAGTTCGGACCAAACTTGATTTGTATTTCACATATATCTGCAAGTTTGGTACAAATGTCACAACTACCATGGTGAAAATCCCATAGTGTGTACCAAACTAGTACAAACTTGGTGCATATTTCACATGTTCAATTAAAGTGTGTATCAAATTTGTAACATATATGTACTAATATGTAGCAAGTTTTGATCTTTCGTACGGGTGTCCTTTTGGCTGTCTGCCTGTGTCTCTTGCCTTTACAATTTCCCCTTTGTACCTGATTGTCTTCCTGTCTCTGTCTGTCTGACTGTCTGCCGATTTGTTTGCCTATATCTAACTCTATATCCCTCCCACCCTCTTAATCTGTCTCTCTGTGTGACTCTCTGTCTTTTCCCTGTCTCTGTCTCCCCCTCTCTCCCCCTGTTCTCTCCTCGCCTCTGTTTCTCTCCCCCTCTCTATCTCTCTCTCTCTCTCTCTCTCTCTCTCTCTTCTCTCTCTCTCTCTCTCTCTCTCTCTCTCTCTCTCTCTCTCTCTCTCTCTCTCTCTCTCTCTCCCTGTCTCTGTCTCTCTGTCTTCTCTCTCTCTCTCTCTCTCTCTCTCTCTCTCTCTCTCTCTCTCTCTATCTCTCTCTCTCTCTCTCTCTCTCTCTCTCTCTCTCTCTCTCTCTCTCTCTCTGAAACAGCAGGGTATACGTTCTTTCACTTGGATACAACATCATAATTCTTATGATAGAATCTAAACACAAAACACACTCATCGAATATGATTTTGCGTTTGTACAGGAAGACTAAATTATAAAACACCATTTTATTATTTGGATACTGGCTACAAATTCAATTTATCCGAACGTAGAGATGTACAATTTGTGAAGATCTCTTGTCGTAGTGTCCAGAACACTTTAAGTCTTTCAAGTAACAAAAATGAAAGAATCACAAATATGTAGTCTGAAGTTTCTGTTACTTCCCCCTGACTGTGTCTCATATATAATTTACTTTCTGTCTGTGTCCTTTCTCTCTCCTCTCTTCTCCTTTCCCTGTGTGCTTGCCTGTCTGTGTTGCTGTTTGTGTCTCTACCTTTCTGTGTCAATCTCAATGTCTTTGTCTGGCTGTTTTCCTGTCTGTCTGTCTGTCTGTCTGTCTGTCTGTCTCTCTCTCTCTCTCTCTCTCTCTCTCTCTCTCTCTCTCTCTCTCTCTCTCTCTCTCTCTCTCTCTCTCTCTCTAAAACAGGAGGTAAGTTCTTTAAATGTGATATGTGTATTGAATACATATATGCATGCATGCATGCATGCATGCATGCATACACATACATACATACATACACATACATACATACATACATACATACATACATACATACATACATACATACATACATACAAGACAGACAGACAGACAAACAAACAAACAGACAAACAGACACACAGACACAGATTAAAGTGAAAGGTTTAGCGCCATAAGCGCACATTAGGCTATGTAGTTGTGACGTCGGTTGTTGGCAAACACTGGGCGGGATGGTTAAACACTTGCCTAGCTGTTTGCTTATCAGTGAAACATAAACTATCTGTGACACCAGCAGCTGCCGATTATCACCTTTGCCTTTATATCACAGAGATGTGCAGGGTTCACATGATTCGAGGTTAGTTCATATCCGGGGTTTGTGGACTTGCAGTGTTTGTGGTATGGCCGACATACCTTCCTTGACTGCGATGTCTTCGCTAGGTGATTCGGTTCCATACGTTGCGTTGTGAGTTCGAATCCAATCGAAAATTTACTGAATTCAAAGAACAGTTGTTTTTGGTTCGATACACGACGATTGCCGATGTGGCATGCAATAGAAATATAGGAAGTTTGGAAACAGAATGACCGCTATTCGCACGTATTGCTGAGTTCGGAGACGGACTTCCCTCATGCCATTTATTCAATAAACCAGTAACGAAGCATAGCTTTCAATACATCTCTGAATTCACATCTGCTGTCGTATGCGTATGTTTAAGTACATACCAGTGATTTTAGTGATAAGTCAAGTAGGCTGTGTTAGTTGTACTAAGCAGGGATCAAGCTGCACTTTGAATTTGAGTAATCATGATTGACAGCATACATCAACATTAAGAACAGGGGTTAAATGGACATTCTTGGACCACGCTTTGTGAAAATATGCGTTCTCTAATTTAATAGCAGTGTTTTTCAACGTTTTTTCGACATAAAGGCAGTCGCTATACATTAACACACGTCTTATATGAGATTGGAATGAAATAAACGCCGTTCACACGTCGAATTTCTGGATTTCTCGGAGCAAATCGAGCTCATCTTACCCGTTGCGTGGCTTTTTCACATTTGCATACTCTTAATAATCCCTTTTATAGGTGACTTTAACGGTTAACCTAATAATGATGTATGATGTATTCAATGCTGTATGAACAAAATCCAATAGGTGAGGGCGGATATCTGAATACCTGCAAATTGTCAGTAAACGTCATCTACTGACCAAAATCCGTATATTTTCATGTATTGTAAGAATATTGACGTCCCTATGTTCAGTAATTATTTCTCGGTCATTTTCATAATTTAACCATCAGAACTTTTACAGAAGGTTGGCAAAACTATCGGAAAGTACAGGTACACACAAAAGAATTTATCGGGGCCGTGTTATGTTGGTGGGTGCATACGGTGCAGGAAAGACATCGACTAAAAGAAGTCTTTTCAATGAGCCTTACATTGAACAACATCTAAGTACAGATGGGGCTGACATTTATGATATCGACATCACAGAATGGATAATCAAAGGTAAAGGATCTACATTTACTGACGATTCAAAACAGCCTTTGCTTGTTATAAAATGACTACAGACATCTGCATATGACTTTGCAGAGACAAGTAAACTTGCAATCGCAATTGCTAAGATTTCTTGATATTATTTAATCTTTATTTACGAAGGGTTCAAATTCATTAAATACGCTTAGTTAGTGGCAAACCCTAATATTCCCCAGGGCCCTCCAAACATCAAAGATAGTGCAAAACATGCAAATCAGTAAAACTAATGTAAAAAATTTGGCTAGAAACAATGAAGACACACAACTATGGCAGGTACATAAGTAAAGCTACTGATGTGACAACAAGAACAAAAATACAAAGCACTGAGTGAGCTTATTCATGACTTAGTCCCTGATGTAGTTGTATTGAAAAGTTTCAATGAAGAAGGAGTAGGAACATGCAAAATATTTGTAAATCTAGAGTACTGGTGATGCGGGATAATAAATTGTAATTTTTGGTAAACATATCTGAAAATACAGGGATGTCAAATTGTTGATTGCTGTTCTTCTAGACAGACGGTTTTCTATTTGACAGTCTTTTCACTTTTCAAAGAAAGATGCAGGTGAGCTGGGTTGGAATATCTAAAGTAATCCTTACGCTATTTTCCAAAATAACAGATGGCTCACGATTTGATTAGTACCACTACACTCAGTACAGCAATAATAAACGTGAGGTTGTTCAAACGCTTTATAACACAAGATAACTGTTTAATCAACAGCATACGACATATTCGACGTAAATGTGCAATGTTTCTGCTGACATTGCCTGCTACATTACAAGTGTGATATTCTAAGTTAAATGTTGATCAATAAAATCCCAAAGCAGTCGGCCTGATAACACTGAATTGAGCATAAAATATTGTAAATATCACCTTTTTAGAAAGGTTGGAAATCATTCGTCTAGATGTTATAGGAATCACCTTTATTTTTTCCACATTCACTACCATTTGATTTATAGTATTGCTATCTCAATTCCAGTATTAGATGCACTTATCGTCAGAGAAATTGTCAATGTTTGATTTGATATTCAATGCTAGATCATTCATAAATAAATAAATAAATAAATGAATAGATAAATAAATAAATAAATAAATAAATAAGATACAATTGAAGTAGTCCATCCATGCCCCCCTAGGAAATCCCGTATTTGACGTCTTTTACATGCGATGATGTCCCTGTCTTTAGAGTGCGCAAAACGAATCAATGATAGATTCAATGATCTGCAGAGTATAAGCTTACACAATAACATATCAAGATAGATCGTGTCCAATCAAGATGTGTCATTCTATTAAGTTTACCTTTGTCCATCTGTTGAGTACAAATGTCAATAAGTTTTTCATAAGAGTGAAAGTCACAAAAAATGAGATCATGCATACTAACGCAATGTGTTACCTGTAGGATATTTTGAAAGGAATTATAGACATGTCGTTCTACAATCTGATTGTAAAAAGGTTCGAGATGGGCATCATCCTCCTTTGCATATTTATTGACATTCTCGAAGGCTGATAGTCGCATCACTAAATTATCGGCGGGTCGGAATCACTACGAATGTCATTTGAGCAGAGCATGCTGAAACAAGTGTTGATCAAATTTGTTTCGTTTCACAAAAATAGGGTTCAACACTGAATACCAGGGCCTAAAGTCAATTGAGGAAACGAAGAAGATACTTGGAGGTGTTCTCGCAGCAGAAATGGTAAAGAAAGAATCAGCTGAAGGTCGAGAAATGGTCGAAATTGCAACAGAAAAAGTTGTTGGTCTGAAAGAAGCACTGAAGTTAGAAGGGGAAAATATGAAAGATGTGAAAGAACGTCTAGCTCTACAAATGAAGGAAGTTGATGTAGATAAACCTGATATTTACTTCAATTTGTGGGACTTTGCAGGACAAAGTGTGTATTACATAACCCATCAAGTAAGTATATACAAAGTAAAACCTTCATCATAACACTACTGTTGATATAGAAATGTTCTTTCTCCTGTATTGGGAAATTTTGATGACAGAAGTTTATGTGACCAGCTCACTTATAATCCCAATTGTAGCTGCTGCATCAGGTTTTGGATTAAAACTTCTTCTTAAATTGCATAATTACGCAAGTAGGCCTGTCACTTAGCAAATGCAATTGCATTTTAAAGTATCCTCTCATTTACAACCAACGAAACTTCCTACAGACTATTTGCTCAAAACCATTCGTGGAATTTAGTCAATAGTTCGTGTAAAAATACTAGTCTATTTCTAGTTTTCACGTTTCTTCAGTTTTTCGTTCGAAGATTTCACAATATCCCCATTATATTGTTCGTCGCGCCTGTGTTTCCTTAAATCATCACTTTTACCTTTCTTTGTCTCTGCCGGTCTTATTCACAGGTGTTTCTTGGTAATCGAGTTATTTTTGTACTTGTCACTGATCTGTCAAAGTCCCTTGATGATACAATGTCAACCGATGCTGAAGATGATGGGCAGTTAAGGGTACGTGCAATTGACAACTTGTTCATTTGCTTTGTATTCTCGACTTTGTTATGCATGAAGTATACCATATTTTATGGGAATTTTCAGTCTGTCAGCTAAAAACTGATAATTTCTATAGTATGAATAAAGTCGTTCATTCATCAAAATCCCGATGACAGTGGCTAAAAGAAGCTAAAAGGCTAAAAGAAACATTAATTTGTTTCAGATTTCCTGAGCTTTTGGATGAACTCAATACACACCCATGCACTTCCTGGATCTAACATCCAATTGAAACTTCCAGATGGGCATAATAAAGAGACCCCTGCACCCCCAGTAATCCTTTTAGGAACCAAAAAAGACCTACTGAGAAAGGTAAGGTTTATTAACTATATCTATGACAGAACATTGTAACGGTAGTAAAATCAGAATATTGTGAAGATCTCTTGCACTTTCACTGATACTACAGTAAAACCTTTGCAATGTAAACGACATGATTACTACATAAGGAGATAAGCTGTGGTTGTGACCTACCAGAACAACTGTAAAAAACATGGACCTGCATATGTAGGATGGTTTATACCATGCTCAATTGGCATGAGTGCCGCTGTAGCTGTCATCCAGTAAACAAATTATTTTCGTATCATCATAATACTTGTCTTTTTAATCCATCACATCATTGTGTATGTAATGGACAAGCATATGCCACCTGATAGACTCTCTCACAGCTCCTCGCTGGCTACACACTGCTGTTGGTGTAGCCATGCTAAAAGAGCTGGCGTAGGGACTGTCAAAACTTGTATTCATTAAGCTTAATTTGTTTTTCGATTTTTCCAATTTGCAATCGGGTCTCCCAAACTTTCCCTGTTTTGGGGAGGATTATGATAATGAAGTTGAGATTGGCAGATAAAAGTCTTGTAATTAGTAGCTATGACACACATTGGATCTGAGCATGACACGGGGTAAATAAGATATGTTACGACCACGAGCGGTCAACAAGGCAAAAGGGAAAGTGGTCGTCTAATGCTTTTTTAACAGGTGAAACGACTCCAAACAGACCCGCTGGCCGCAACAAAAGCGGAGTATTAAATAGGCGTCCCATACGTAAATGAATTCCATGGATCTTCAATGAAGTAATTTGATCATACTCACAATTATGTTAAAGGGTACTTTTATCAGCTTTATCGCCAAACAAATTAACTGAATAACCAGTTTTCAAAGGAGGACAAAGGATCAAAATCGAACTTCCAAGCTACAAGTCTCTGCCTTTAAGACTTGTTACAACCAATCATAGACAGAGGAGCAGAACTCTCTGTAGTACAACACCATGGTACTGACACAGCGCCAACGTCACTGTAAAATGATTCATGGTTATGGGGAGTGTATTTTTGATGTAGGAATTGAATATTTTAGGGAATTGAATGACACCCTTGCATCTGACAAGGGAGATTAAACGTCTTTGAAAGCTTATATTTAGTTGATCATAGCATGCTACCAACGTTGACATTAATTCTGAACAAAAATACAGAAACTTTTCAAAATTCATTTACTGACCGTCGAAAGTTTAAATCAACATTAGAGATGAATGAGGTTCTCAAGCTTGTTTTTCCAGACACTGTACACTCATCTTCTTCAATTTCTGTACCATCAGCTTCAGTAACAACTCTTCTATTTCTAGTTAAATCCAACTTTTCACATCCTTAAAATAATACAACAATAGGTAATATGGCGACATGAGACTTTAAATGAGAGACAAGGTGGCCTGTTTAGGTTAAGGAAAAGGGGTGAATTTGATTTACAATACCTCATTTCAATACTGTTACAAAATATTGGTTTCTTTTTGTCATCAACTGATGAAAAGTAAAAAAAGCCAACACTCATATGCTGAAACAATAGAGTGTATACTCTGCGATGTTTAACTAATGTTTTACATGCGATTGTGCCTATAGTAAAAGACAAGTGGTAGCTATGATTACGCAGAGGTAATGTGGCATATCCATCGCGTTCGGGTCAAGGGTCATCACCACAGAACTGTGCGATCGATACGCCATGGCCCAAAACACCGCTGCGTATTCACATCTAGTGTATGGTATACCAGCCAATGAAAGCAAAAAGGTTTCTTCACGTATTTTATCTATTCCAAAGTGCTATACAATTAATTTCAAAGGATAATAATCCAGATGCTTCAAAGTTTAACAACTTTTGCTATTTTGGAGAGAAAACGTACCCTTTCTGGTCTTGCTTCCGCACGATCAGGACTTCAGCGTGCGTTTACAAGAGAAATGTCGCAACTTCCGTTTTGATGCATAACGTGATGACAAAAGGCACCAAATTTGAACATCAAGTGTTTAGGAGTAGAACGCCTCTTGCACGCCGATGTTAAAATTGAAACGTTTATGGTGGTTTTCTCATTTTCTTTTCACAATTTCAAAATTTAATCCGTAATAAACGTGTAAAATTATTTTGTATACTTCCTTGTTTAGAAAAAATATTCTTTCAGCAATTGTAGACCGGAAATATGTTTTACTTAGTGTGAACTTCGTTACATCAAAATCCGTGTGCGTTTGCCGGAAATCGAGGAAGTAGTAAATTTAATATAGCCATAGTAAAATAAAAGCACTAAAGATTGTTAATTGTTACACAGTATTGCAAAATTTCTCTAATGCTTAGTTCTTGAACACTTGAAGTAAAGGGTTGTTACCATACCGTGTTCAGGCGTTGAACATCATTCGTAATAATATGAACACTCGTGTTAACAATATGAACACTAGCTGTTGAAATTTGAACACCGACATTGACATTTTGAACGCGTAAAGACGCGTCTAGCGTCCGCTATTTTTACAGTGCAGGTGGTGCCGTTGGAGGGCAGGTCATGTAGAACTTAAATAAATATGTTTATTCTTTCTGAGTATAGGTGTTTAGGTAATCTGAAATGTTACCCATTTTGATAGCAGTAGGATATCTCCAATAATAGGTATTTTCTTCTAACTTAAGTTCATTGAATCCTGGGGGCAAGAATTAATGTATCTCAAAGTGAAGTAGGTAAAGGCGGAAATTCAGTAGCAATAAAAAAATCATAGAAAAATGCTAACATTCAAAGTGTTAACTGGCTTCTGCTGAGTAAGCTACGCCATACCAGCCATAGTGCGTAAGTAAAGGGGCTGTGAGAGAGTCTAGCCACAGCATACTCTCTCGGTGCATAACAAATTAAAGTGATTAGCATTTACGGGGTTATATTCCTACTAAATGACTTGATGTTTATAGACAGACCCCAGTCCATCACAATCATGCACGCATTATGCTTATAAACGTTTTGAGAAAGACTGTCCAAGTCATTCATGTAATATAGTCTTGATAATAATTTTGTCGACTTATAGAGCAATAGTCCTCCCGTTGCCCGTGCTCAGGATGAAGATGTCGAAAAAGAAGCAGTTGAACGGCTGGCAGAAATTGTTGATTATTTGGGCAGAAACGCCACACAGGCGGTGAATGCACACCGTGTTGGCATGATGGCCATTGACAACAAATCAAGGAGACAAGATGGAACCGTTCCTGCTAAAGATGTTGAAAAACTACGAAAAATGATACAAAAGTACGCAATGGAGTACTTTTGCCTTGGAGAGGTGCCAGTGAAGTGGATTCGTCTGGAACTCTCATTGAGGACAAAGCAACAGAAGACGATAAACTTGAAAGAAGTGGAGAAAATTGGAAAGAAGTTGGAAATGACAAACAATGAAATATTGGAAGCTCTTGCATTTTATCACAGCGTTGGAGAAATACTCTACTTTACCACTGTGCCTGAGCTTAAAGACACTGTAATTTTGGATGTTAGATGGCTGGTAGATCTATTCACTATATTAATTAATCAGTCCATGACCTGCAAACAACAACTGGGAGATGTTGATTGGAGAATGCGCAGTCTGATAGCTGAGCTACACAAAGAAGGAAGACTTCATGAAGAATTGCTTGATTACCTCTTGAAAGATCATGATCGATTTCAAGACAAAGCCATTCTTCTTGCGTTATCAGAAATGTATGACATTCTCTTTAGGATGCCAGAAACGGATGGAGATAAACCTGTGTACTACTTACCAAGCTTATTGCAGAAAGATGCAGCAGGAAAAAATGGTATTGTGTGTCCAGCTGATAGCAAGTCATGTGACCCCATTTATTTCCACTTTCAAGGAAATTTCCTGCCGGAAGGAATTTTCTATAGACTGGTAGTCCGATGTTTGAAGCAGTGGCCTAACCGGGACATGGTCCTAAGGAAACACAAAGCTCGCATATTCATGGAGAAGCATAATTTCCATATTACCTTGTGCAAGGAGGGGTCCGATATTGAGCTTAAGGCGCTAATCATGTCAGAGTCAAAATATTCAACAGAATTTCAGCCAGTATTACTCAGCAATATGAGAAGTGTGGTTGAAAATGAATTAAAGAAACTTATAGAAACTTATACTCCTAACTTGAAATATCAAGTATGTATCAAGTGCCGGTGTCCAAACCACCACCCTGGGGAATTACTGCGGGGGGCTGAAGATACAGATGATCGATGTGTTGCAATCAAAGTTGAAAAGGGGAAGGCAAAAGCCATCTGCGGAAGCAGTAATAAGCTGTTGTTGCATCCAGATCTGAAATTTTGGTATTGCGCAGGTAAGACGATAATAGATTTGTTAATTCATGAACGAGGTGTAACAAATAAACTTACATAAATATTGCAGTTTGAGCCAAGACAACATGATTGCAGTTACCAATATCGTGAGTACGAGTTGATGTAATTTTCTAAAAACAAATCAGTCGCCATAATGAGATTTTCACACTTGAAAAACTCAATAATCTATATTCTTTACAACCTTGATAAGTATTCAAAAACGAGTCCGTCACCCTGTGTTTTAACTTTTACATCTTGCACCATAACTGAGTTTTTGCTCTTATATTAAGATGTCAAATGTTTCACACTAGCACTGCATATTTTCCATCCAAATGTAGCATTTAAATCTATCTGTACAGTGTGTGTATATGTTTGCACATGATTAGCACAGCATTATTCAAATATATAAATATATTCATAGTGAGCTTCGTGCATTACTTGAATCATCAGAAGGGTAAAATTTATTTTGATTCAAACTCTCGTGTATATGCACTATCATTTTCAAGTAGGATCACACTGTTTCCGGTAATTAGTCAGGACATAAGTCCGACAAATAACTTTTAATTTCATGAGAGCATTAAAGAATGATCACTACCTATTTTAAATGATTAAGCTTACTCTTCTAGCAATGCTTCATCTCAAAATAGTTACTGTCTGTGATATGGAAGGCATGATGATGAATCCATGCTAGGTACCCATAATGTACTGACAAGCGGCAGTCCTTACCAGTGACCCTGTGAATCAAATTAGATCAATTACCGTTAAACAATAGCATTGTAGTGAGGGATGGTGTGTTTGTATTCCCGATCGCTGATACGCCACTTTGACAGGAACTTAATTTAGTAATAGCTAACATTTAGCTTGAATATTCCTGGAACTGAAAATGCTTACAAAGTGGATAAAGTCTCCTTGGCCATGTAAGAAAAACAAGGAGAATCTATCTCTTGTTTTTCAAAATGCATGAGCTGTCCAAATATTGGATGCACACCTCTCTTTCCCGGTGCACCTGACTGGAGCATTGGTTAGGATATGCAAAATTTACAAACGCTTCCAGTGTGGCCCAGTTTATTGTTTCATTTCTTCTTTGATGCTACAGGTGGCAGTATAATATGTTTAAATTCACTGTGTTCAAATTGTGCTAGTAAAATCGCTGAAGCATTGACTAAATTATCACATATTGTCCCACTGGAATTTTCCATTTCAAAGGTCATAATATCTGTTTATTCATTATCACTATCTGCTGCCGCAGCATAGAACAAATATCATTCAGCTACCTGTAAATTTTTGACTCCTTTGATCTTCTTTTCAAATGAAAATGATTTCGCTAGAAGACTTTATTTACAGGGATATAGTCGTCGGAACTGCGCTCAAAGGTCCTATGGGACCCATACGACCCATGGCAACAATGTATCCAAGGCAAAATGGTGATTGATGACAGTTAAAACATGTCTGTCATAATCTATCATCGTATAATTTAAATGTTACAGCTATGATGATGAGCGGTGCATCTTGATATCGTTCACGAAATACATTGTTTGTAAACAAGAAACTCGCACAGGCGCAGTTCCGACTATATCCCTTTAACATCAAAATAACCGCTATCTAATTCTCGAATGTCGCCTAAACTATAAAATATTCATCATGAATGAGATTGACATGGACAGATACAGATAAAGGTCTAAACTTACTTAAATTAAGCTCTCTTTAAGGAGGAATTCTGCCATTCACTCTCCATTAGGTTATAAGACATCAGTAGACAAATAGAATAAAGCCGTTTATGTATTCAATACCAGACTGCGAAACTTTCAAAATTAAATCCATTTTGCTTGATCTCATTTAGGAAACATACCAGAAGTTCAAGCTCCAGTTGACCTACCAGAGGCAAGACGGGATCAAAAGGCCAGTAAGTATTTCACTTGAAACACTAGTAACACAACGAATTATTGAAGGATATAGGCCAAACAGCATTATAAATATCTCAACAAGTTCATTTGTATTTTTGGAATTCTAGCACTCTTTGGGAATAGCCTCAGAGAGACTTGGGCTTTCCAAAATGCATTTTGTACTGTTTGATATAGATAATCCGCATGTAGCTGTACTATTGAAGTTTACTCAAGGGAAAACTGTCATTCGGATAAATTGTAGCATTTGACAATTCATCATTTCAAAGTTATCCCCATTATATCGGTTCCACTTCAGTGACTGTATGGCCAATAATATTAGTTAAGAGTTGAGTTGACGGACCGACAGAATGTATGATCTGTAACATAACTGGGTTCAATTATCCTGCGCTATATGACTTCAGGTTTCCAACCTTAGAGAGTAGGGACAAAAAAGATCATTTGCTATGAGAAATTTGGACAGAACTCGGAAAAAACAAGTGGAAATTAAAGTCCATTAATAACCCACTGTATATGCCTCATCTTGTCGGCGATGTACACAACTCATTTGCTTGTAAACATAGGTACATTCTTGTCAGCGAACGTGAAGATTTAACAAAATTATTATTTTCAAAGCTATGGGCGGTCATATTTTGTTCTCTTGTGATTTTCACACATTGTTGATGCAATACTAATTTTCTGAAAAAGAACCAATATACACCAGATATGATCAGTTAATATTATAGAGTTGTCAGTTAGGTTGTTCACAGAACTACATGTATGCATCCGTCTGGACCCACTTAACAGATATTATCAATCACTCTTGGATGGTAGAAGCCCATAAGGTTTTTCATCAGGTTTGCGAGTTCTCATCGCACATCATGGCTATGGTGGTATATGTTTATATCCTCTGACCACTAAACGTTTAGCTGCTCGTAATTTATTGAAATATTTTTTCTCTGTTATATAATTTACGTTTACTAGCCGTTAATGAAGTAGATGCACGTAATAAAGTACACCGTAACCATAATGTCACATAAATACTGGCAGAGTAAAATGACAATAAATCAATTGAATCATTGAACATTAATAGTACACGACAACATATAAACGGTGTTCAGACCATTTCTATATACTAGGACCATGAAACACATTTAATATGCATACTAATAAATAAAAGTTGATGAAGTTATCTTAAAATCTGCAGCAATGCAAAATATTGAACATATTTTTGCTATTGTTATTCGCTTTATCCATAAAAATTGTCTTTGTCACGTTTTAGCCTGGATTGAAAAGAACACATTTTTAGGGGCCATATCGTTATTATGCTGACTTGGTTTTTGCTTTCAGCCAAGTTTGTTTTGGCCACGTTTTCACGACCCCCCCCCCCCCCCAGTATCAGCTTAAAAAGTAAGTGATAGTGATAGTATTATACTGCATAAAATCAACAGACAAACATACTTATATCGTTAGGAAAGCACGCACACTTCAAGATTAGCAACTCAAATGCTAGCCACCTTTTCCTCATTCGAATATATTATCCACGTTGTACCAAAATCGTCAAGTGTAGATCTTGTGAGTGCAAATGCACGACACTCAGTTTCTCAAACTTCATTAAAAATTGCATAAAAATTAATATTTCGGAATATTGATTGTTTTGCATTTACCTTCATTTCTGTAATCCTTTTTAGCACTTAGCCCACTCAGAAAGTACTTCCTTCATCTATCGGAAAACCTAGGAAAGAAAGACGAGAAAACGCTCCTGTACTTGCTAAAGGGTGACAAAATTCCGAAAAGAGAGGCAGAGAATATGAGCAGTGCCATGGATATATTGTGTTTCCTGGAGGATGCAGGCTATATATCGATCGACAATACCACATTACTGATGGAGTTGCTGGAATCATTAAAAAGAAAGTCATTGGTTGATGACATGAAGAAGTTCCTAGGATAATTCAACTTGAAACAAAGAAACTCCAAGAGGGCGTGATTCTATGGTCAATTATACCTCTTTGTCAACAACTGTACTTACTTATATCAATGTTTTTTTTATGAGAGCATGTCTGAGTTAAACACTATACCAATCAATGGACAGTGTACATTACAGGTTCAATGTATCAGATATTTGATGTAAAACTAACTCCGAGAAAAGCAGCACTTGGTGTAAAATTACAGGATACTTTTGCATGTGGTTTCACTTTTGAATGCTAACTTTCGGTCAGCAGTCTCAATATAGCATTTTATTGATTAAGGAGAATTTTTTATATGATCTGATATATTTAGTACACCTGTAAGATTTCATCACTCCACCATAAATTTCACTTGTTAAATATAAACATTGATCGATGAATGAGGCATGACATTTTCCATCTAATAAGCAGAAGGCATGTCGTATTATGATGGACACAAGATTGCAAAACATTTGCATCTTTTTAAGTTGTTTGCTTCAAAATACCGTCTAAGGCACATTCTGTTGTTGATAACTTATCATTAAGGATTTTGATATTTCAATCTATTCTTTTGTAGAATTGATTCATTTTATAGTTCTCATACAGGTTTTAGCTGTGTAGTTGCATTATTTTAAAACTTATGGTAGATAACTAGGTTACTACAGATTAAGTTCAAGTATGAATAAAAAAGTGCATAGTACTCGAGCTGTATATGGGAGACTTAAGGGGTTTGTCAAACTTTCATATACTGATTAAACAATAAGTGACAAGTAAAATTCCGAGGATGTTCACCTTTAAAATATTTGCCCAATCAAGAATAACTTTGTATGGTGTTTGTTTGCCATCGGTGGACATTGCTTATTGACTGGAATTCACTCTGAAATATTTCCTCATAGAATTACCCTTAAATTTTTGCCATACTTTCATGGCGAATCCATGCATTAAACGAGCATCATTTATGTTAATTTAATTCTGGTTAAAGTATATACTTTTTTCATTTCAAGCTGCTTTAATTCCAATTAAAAGTTGCCAGATCCTCTTTATGACTGAGTGTATTGTAGGTATGGCTTCGTTAAAATAATTGATAATAGTTTCTTTTGAAATATATGGTTTGATATCATTGAATAGGGTTTTAGAATATAGATTATGCGGTTAAACTTACTTAAAGTTTGTATTTTTCTTGTATGTTACTTTTTATATATTTACCTTTCATAATCATCAGTGTGTTCGTTCTGTGGGTAATAGTTATCATGAACCTGTAAAAACATGTTATTAAAACATCAGTGGAACAAGCAGCTCCATATTTGACCATGCCATGTCACTGTTAAGCACAGCTATGATACACAAATGATATAGTGAAAGTATGTTTCATGAGTTTGTTTAGCTAGAGTGTTGTCTGTATATTTTAATGTTAAAATGGTTTGGATGTTATATAACAAGAATATGTACAATTTTTCGTGTAAAATGAATGTTGTTTCTCTATGTCTTGATATACTAACATGTAAACATGTCAAATGGTTTGAATATTAATTGAAATATGTTCATTTTAACTCAGTCGAAACGAATATTGTTTATCCATGTAATGATGTATTCACCTAATGAGTTACAACAATCCACTTCAAAATATTACATTCAGAAAATGTAGAAAATATTTTAAATAAGGGTTATGCATACTCTGGGATAGTGTTTGCACATATTGATAATACTTAAGGTGGTAATTATTGAGTCTGTGAACAGATAATGAAGCCTACTTTCATAAAATTTTCACTAAAATAATTGTAATCACTAATAGAGTAACAATACTGAAGATTTTTCTCAATGAAAAACTAACTCATTAGAATGTGTAGCACACAAAAACTGTTCATTTGGATGGTTTATCTGTTTTTAAAAGAGATCGTAATCACTGGAGCAAGAGCATCACTTAATCTAAGTTTAACCTTTGTTTCTTGCAAGTGTTGTAGAGTGAGTGTTGGTTTCGCTAAATTCTTTGGATATCAATAATGTATTCCTTTTTACTAATTGGAAATGACTGTTGTTTCTTACAGTTTTGATTTTTCTTAGCAAAAATTTCCAAACTATCCTTGGAAGATTAAACACATTGGAAAATATAAATAAAAGTTTTTACTGCGGTAACATATACTTTTGAATCATTTTACACAACATGGTTACAGTAAAAGAAGTCATTACTTAGTGACTTAGTGAATTGACGATAGTAATTACAAAGAATTTTCACTTTACTCGTCATTATTATTCATCGACTCATTGTGGTGAAGATTGTCTACAATATAATGAAAGAAATAGTATTGAAGTTTGGTGTCTTTTGAAGTTTGCTGTTTGATTCCTTTCCTTTCTCTTTTTGTTTTAAGGATGTTTTATGGGTAACAGTAATGAAAGGTTATAGTGCTTGTCATAAGCTTTAGGTTTTAGCGAGTAGCAATATTGTTAATAACTTTTAGTGGTTTGATAGTTTACTTATCCTATTGAAAGATTGTCAATTTTATCACTCTTATATCAGTTTTTGTCAGGTAGTTGTATTATTTCAAATCTGATTGGTGATGGCTATGTTTAAGTTGCACTCCTATTACTCAAGTTAAACTTCAGGTATAAACCGTAAAAACATGTATATGACTTACCGGGATATTGAAGACATTATGAAGTACCTTAGTGGTTCAATGATGAAAATCACTAATTAAAATTCTGATGATTTTAATTTTCAAAATGGCTCATCAAGGATAACGTTGTTTTGCATTAAACATCGTGTGCCGTGCATGGACGACCCTAGGTGTCGGCATTCTTCAATACTTAGATCACCCTATACTTACAAGGTCATCAACCATGCACCGTTTGTGTCCTTACGGGGCAATACTTTGTGTGTTATTTGAGTATATTTTCATTTATAATAAACGAGGTACATCGTTTCGAAAGGTTAAATGTCTCTACTGAGATTATAAGATATCAAAATATCTTTATGTTCATAAAGTAAACCATCATAATTTTGAATAAGGATAATCTACTTTTTCGCAGGTTTTGCTTTTAATGTCAACTACAGTTTCTTGTTCTATTCCCTAGATGCTGAGATACACAGTATTCAGCTCTTTTGCTGGGCCAGCACATATGTACGCTACATTGTTATTGTTGACAAGTGAATTCTTGTCCCAACTAGAAGTCAAATGTTAACTGCAACAATGCATTTTACAAGTACAGACTCTGTAAACAGACGATGTTTATGCATGCTGCGTGAAGTAGAACAAGAATTGCGATTAACATACTAAACTAAAATAGTGTGAAAACCATCAAAAGTTAGAGCTACCACTGCTGGCCCTTTAACTTACAGAAAGATGTCACCATGTAAGCAGACCTTAAGACTTGAATTGGCATTTGCTATTCTTTTTTTTCAATATTGTGACTTAATGACTTGACAAATTGTCATTTCTGCTATACATTACACATGTACAATCGGGATAAATAATTTCAAATCATAAGAAGACGTTGTGTTTATGTTAGGTTTTTGCTTTGTTAGAATTTCGGTACATTGTTTTCATTTAAGATATGTTTAAGTGTGTACAACTGCAAATAATCTCATTATGCTGTATAGACTTTTTGCAAGGGCTTTGTGTTTACAGTAGTTTCTGAAATGTTTTTGATATGAATAGAAATGTGTTCCATTTTTTCTCACTGAAAATGAATGTTGTACTTTATTTCTTTGGATGATTTCAGACTATCCTCATGATATACATTATTTGGAAAATGTTTTCATTTTTTATGTATGACAGTCATGGGTACCCTGGAATTATTGGTGAGCTGATAATACCGATTACCTATACTGATTTACATTGAAATAGTTGTAATCATTCACAGAGTAACATTGCTGCAAATTTTCTGATTTTCCTCATTTTTAGTCATGATGAAAGCGAAAATTTCACTTTATGAAAGTCTAAGTATAATAGCGCATAATTGTAGTCAAAGTTATCTGCATATACAGTCTTTATATACAATATAAATCCACAATGTTTGATTTTAGTTTCACATTTGAATGACTTCCATAATATAACAAGTACCTAATTGAGGAGATACGTAATTTGACCATGAATGTAACTTGGCAGATATATTTGTATTTGTCATCATACATGTCAACACTATCAACCTTGAATTACTTTTTTAATATTTGTAATTATCATGATCAAGAAAGGAAAGATTGTAATACGCATACATTTCTGGTCATCAAAATTTTGATTAAAAGCCCAGTTGATGAAACTAAATTCCATGCGTGGTACAAACAAAACTAGTTTTGCCAAGGTCAACATTTAACTTTCAACTTCTGTCAGTAGTATGGTATTTATGGTGATATAATCTCTTGACTGTGAAGTTTGATATTGTTTTAACATATCCTGTGGTGACATGGAATGTGAAGTGTCATATGACATTATCTGTTACTATAAATGTATTACTTACTGTGGGATAGCACTTGTCTAAGTTACCAGCCAAACTCCACAGTGCACAATATCAATATTGATAGAAAGACCCCGATCATGACAGGAAAGTTTAATCGCCATTTGGTGTGTCTTAGTTTATGCAAAGAAAATTCTGTTCGTATCAAACAAACAAAATTTCAATGGCCAGATGTGTATCATAATTGACCTTTAATAAAATGAATTCAATGAATTATCACATTGGCATTTTTCTTGCTTTACACTAGTAACAACTTTATCACCACATTTTTCCCTATTTTCAGACTATGTAGTTGTTGGCCTTGTCTTCAGTACCTCGGCATGTTATTTGCAATGACAAGAATATAATTGACACGACAACACAAACAGAAACAAATAGAGTTTTCAATTTCATTAGCAACCAACTAACATAAATATAAACATAACAACCAGGAGATTACTACAGTAAGTTCCCAGTGGTCAGTGGTCAAAATGTAGTCATTACAGGTCAAGATCATACAAACTCTCTCTCTCTCTCTCTCTCTCTCTCTCTCTGTCTCTCTGTCTCTCGTCTCTCTCTCTCTCTCCTCTCTCTCTCTCCTCCCCAGTGGTCAAAATGTAGTCATTACAGGTCAAGATCATACAAACTCTCTCTCTCTCTCTCTCTCTCTCTCTCTCTCTCTCTCTCTCTCTCTCTCTCTCTCTCTCTCTCTCTCTCTCTCTCACACACACACACACACACACACACACACACAAAATAAAATACTACCCAAAGGGTTACAGTAAATAAAACAAGTGGTCCTACCCACAGGTGCCCATTTAATCGTTACCACCCCGATACAAGTTTTGCGGAACGAGTTTGCACGGTGGATTGGCCCGAGCGTGTGGGGGCCTGTACGCCCATGGTACGCCTTATGACTTAAGTCTACAAAACCCGTATCAGGGCCGTCAAGGTTTTACCATATACCCTATAAAAGATAAATATTATAAATAATATTTTGCAAAGTTTTGAGATAAAAATGCATGTGATATCTAAAATATATCGTCATGTTTGTCTTTTTTTGAAAAGCGATGGCTGCATGTTCCACTCCGGATTGATAATGACATCTTTTGTTTACCTGTATAGCACTCACAAAGCTACCTATCTGTATAGCTGTGCCAACGAAAAATGGGGCGGAAATGGAAGTGTATGAAGGATAACAGTGTGATGAAAATTATCGTAAATTACCTTGAACAAGCAGCGAGATCCCCTTATCATAAAAAAGTTCAATTAAAACAAATATTATGCTTTTTAAGTTACTTGTTTGTGACCAATTCGCCATGAAATCAGACTGAGTCCATAATGATTTCTTTTGCAACCACCTTGTCGTCTAGGTGATTTTATTCTTTCCATCTTCCTGAAGCAGATGTTGTACGCTTATAGTTACAACTTATAATTCAACTTTGTGTCGCTGTAAGTTTCTTCATCGATTCACTTTTGTTATGTCACGTACAGAAAACAAAAACAATAGGGAATATTCCATACATGAAAAACACACTTTGATTGGCTAAGCAAGGGCAAAAAAATACTTCCCTGTCACTCCCCTCCCGAAGGATATGATCCACCCCTATACCTTGATTTGGAGATACATATACGATTTGTTGTTGGCTACAATGCAAATGTCATCAGCACAGGTTTGCCAGTAATACTTATGAGTACCAGGTAGGCATGTCATACGAGCCAATAGGACACCTCGTTGTCTTAAGTCTTGTTGGATTTTGATGACATCTGATAGTTTACTGTTCCACTTGACCAATCTGGTGGCATTGTTTACGTGATTTCACGGTCATCCCACTGAGTTTCTTTAGAATTCCTGAATTGCTTCTTGCATCACACCTTTACTTTTAAGGATAAACTGCCACTTGTTATTGTGAAATTTAAGATTTCTGGTACTGTACTTCCTCTGCAAACAGCAGTACATAGGCAAAACTCCTTGAATGTATTTTTAAGCAATAAAATGATTAATGGTTGATTGCTTATATCGGAAAAGAACTACACATCGGAGAGGGTCAATGAATGAATCGAATGTGCAGTGGATTGTGGATTTGTGAAACTATAACAGATGCATGCAATATATACACTGAATATTTTCAAGAAACTTGGTGATAATTGGAGTTATAATTATTGTAATAATTGGAACATCTTCATACATGAAGAGAGATTTTTGCTTTGAAAGATGAAAGAAATAATGTTTACAGTAGAAGAATGTATTCATCCTACATCAGTGAGTTGGGTATTAAGGATGGACCATTGACATTGCAGAGTGGGGGGGGGGGGGGCTTGAAAGGTTGGCTCTTGAGTATTTTCACCCTGCTTCACCTGACATTATTTTTTCACTTTCCTTTCCAGGAGATTCTTTTTCCGCGTGCATACATGCGCTGGATGCCAATATTTACCCTTCTTTTTGTTAACATGATATGACATGACAAAACTTAATATAGGAAAAAATGTTGTAGAGCACAAAGTTTACATGGAAATATAAGCAAACAGCATCTGCTTAAGAATGTTTGAAAGTTGGAAAGAAAATAGTAGAAACATCCTTTACTGCAACAAAATTACTGATGGAGACAAATAAGAGGTCATTGAGGTCTCAATATGTGGCTACCACTATTAGTGATTAAGTTTGTTCTAGGAAGTTGGCTGAAAGCAAGTGGCAAAACCGACTAAGGATTTTAAAGACGGCAAATGCATAGAGGAAGTGAAATACTGAAATGATAAAATTAATATAATTACTTGGCGTGGTTAGAAGGGGGTTCCCCCTCCTGATACAGAAACCTTGAATTTTACTTATTAAAATGGTGTTATTTGGTGCCATTGGTGGCCATTTGAAAGTTTTAGCAGAGTCACGAAGACTCAAAATATATTACAAACAAAATGATTCCCCGTTATTACTTTGCCAAGATGCTGAAACAGGTGAATCCAAATAGGAAAATTTCTATTTTTTCACTACTTAATGCAAAGAAATGCTAATTAATGCAAAGAAATCAAAATCCAACTTCTGCATATGCTTATACTACAGATGTGCTTGAGATTTCTTATGTCTCAAACGTTTGTGTGCTATTAGTTCAAATTCACTGAGGATATGGCTAATCAAATTGGAATGCAGCTTCTATCTGGATAATAACAGGTGTATAAAGACATATATAAATAGGTCTATTTGACGGCAAATTGTTGCATCCTTGTCCAACTCTCGTCACATATTGCATTGCAAATGCTGTGCTTCTTCAATTGTTAGAAATTCAAAAAGTAGTTCTGGAAACATTCAAAATTAAGGTGAGTGCGGGAATGACTTTATGTACAGCAAATACTTTTGTTCGCAAGTCATGATAAGCCTGGCAAATCATTGTGAAGAACAACAATGGACACAATGAATTGAGTACCATGGTATTCAATATATTTTCAGGTGTGAGGATGAGAAACTTTAGCAGAAGCATAACAAATGAATAATGCTACTTAATGTTTCAAATTGAAACACTGGGGAGGTGTAAAACAACAGCAAAAATTTGAGTTCAAATATTAATCAAATCAGGGTATAAATGAAATGACATGAATTCAGATGTTATGAAAATTTCGTGACCAACGGGTGCGCCGAAAATGGAAGATGTTATGAAAATAACCCCTAACTTGCACACCAGGTGCCTCGATAAACCAGTAATCTATTAAAGGCGTGGTTAAGGAGACAAAATTTTGTTTCCATCCTTGGAGGATATCATCATCTTGGAAATCATTGTTATGCAATGAGAGCTTGGTTGGAATCAACTGTACGTTGACATTGACGAGGCGACAGCCAGCAGATTCAGATTACTTGAATTGCACGCCCTCTATTGGCAAACATGAATTATGATCGGGCTAAAAGGCGGAAGTCGCGCAGACACATGGGTAATAATGCACAGGAAAATACCAATGGCGGATGATTCGAACTGGCTGTGCTCACACTCACAGTACAGTTTTTCGAACTGAAAGATAACAGAAGTCGGTTCCGTCCCAAAACTGCAACGGAATATCAAAGTTACGTCATCCTTGAAGGTAGTAACTCCGTGCACTCTACAATGCAACCTGTACGCTCTGATGTGAACTTGAGGCCCCTGTTCACGAAACTCGGTAAGTTTCAAAAACATTGACAAGACCGTGCATGTTTTGAAGACGAAGTCACGTCGTTGGCTGCTGAACTTTTGAATGCATTTCTTCTTAAATTTAAGGACATCAATTGGAAGAAATTCGAGTACGGTCACTTACCAATATTATTTCCAAGCTTGATCATAATGTGATCTGTGAAGCGGATCTTGTGCAAGAAAAATACTTCCTAATTCGTCTGCTAGAATGGTTCAACTATCCTACTGTGCCAATGCAAGATGATGTTATATCAATGCTCGAGAGACTATCAAAGGTGAGTGCATTAACTGGCTATATTTGCCTTCAAGCTTGCTATCGTTGAAGCTTACATTAACGTATGAATGTCATTTCTCATCCTGTATCATCATAGAAGCAAAGGAATACATCTGCGACAGAAACCATGGCATCGCTGTAGCTGCAGGATTACAATAGCTCGAGGTTTTCCCTGGTCGGACGGCAGAACTGTTTTGCCGTCCGACCCACAACCCCAGACCACGGTTCCTCCACAAAACCGTGCCCAGACACAAACTCGAGCTACTGTACTGCAGCTAGACGTCAGTCTGCTTAATCATGTGAACTAAGGTGTTGAATCTGACCATGGAGCTACCAAATGCTACATGATCTGACCATAGAGGTATGAGCTGACTTTGAGGTGTTAAAGTACTTCAAGCGCACTGATTGCCAAGTTTGCATACTGCGCAAAGTTAGAAACTTACATGTACATTTGCACAGACACATGTTCCACTTTATAAATAAATAGTGTAAATAAACTTTGTAAATAGTGCAGTAAAATTATCAAAAACAGATACCTTTGAATAAAGCAAATGTTTCTGTTTTTCCACACAAATTAAAAGGCATGACACTGCTGTGAACACATCTTGCTTTTGTCTCCAGGCTGATTCCAGGACAAACCAAGCATCAATTACACATAATGTTGGACATTACGTTGTTGACAAAGCTACAGATTTACCTTCTCTCTTTCCCTTCAGCACTCATCTGCAGCTAAAATTCTTGTTGACATCGGTGGAGTTGAGTTCCTGTCACAGTTGAGGCCAAACAGTGAACCCAAGCTTCAAGTGATCATTGATAGAACATTAGAGAATTTGTTTAGTTTGCCAGAAATAGGAGAGGCTGAACACAGAAGGGAGTGTATTTATCATCAAAGTTCCCCTTCTCAAGGTAGGTTTTCAATCCAGTAATGTTGACAAAATTACAGTACTGTAAATTAATTTGAACTGTTTACAATAATAAAAAAGAACGCTTTGTAGGTAGTGCAGCATGGATGGTACTTAACTCGCACCTTTTCCAACCCAACCAGAACCAACTCACCCGATACCATCTCGCCCATTGTTTTAGATGTACATGTAGTAATAGTATATCTTGTGTTATAGATTCCATGTACCCTGTGTTGTAAAGTTTTACAGAGTTGACAGGCACCTGTCAAAAATTGGCTATTGACCACAGTTTAGTGAAATAAACTGCTCTTCTTCTAATATGTCACTAATTCAATATTTTGTATGTAGTAGCGAAAGCTGTCATACGCTGTACCATATTACTCAAGCAATGGCATTTCATTAGCCATGTCCTGTACATGTTCCACACGTGTATTTTGGCTGATTGTCATCAATTTCAAGTATCTTGCATCGTGAATATTGTGTTTGAAGGACCACATATGCACATGGAGACTGGTCGGAGGTTATTTTGAGTCGATGATTTGTCAGGACAAGGCAGTCATATAAATCTCAAATTGTTTTAGGGCGAGTTTGTATCAGGCGAGTTGGTATCGGGCAACTTGGTTTCAGGCGGGTTGGAAATGGTACAAGTTAACTGGTACATACAGCACATAACCTTTCAAGATTTAAATGCGTATGTTGTTGAGTACAGTGATAAGACGTGAAATATTATAAATGTGTGCTTATGCAGGCTCGCTTATGTCTTACTCGTTCAATTCTTAACCTTAGTTTGAAAATTCATACTCTCTATTTGCAGATGAAACTGCTGCAAGTGCAGCTATTAACTCCAAGTGTACAGATGGTATCAGCCAAATTCAGCACAGTCAGATATCTCACTCCCATAGCAGTAAACCATTCTATGACATCCAAGAACCTCAAGTTGGTTACTTCATACAGGACCAGCGACAGTCTACACTGGACCCAGCAACAAGGCAAAGCCAGGCTCCACAGGCCTCAGGTAAGTCCCTCAGGTTTTATACTCAACCAATGTTTCCCATTGTACAGAGGCCAAGTTTGGTGCAGGGTCATTATTTTAATGTGATAGTAACTGCTAAACAGATATGCTCAGTATAATTGCACTGCTTTTTTGGCATGAAGCATGTTCAGTACAACCATTCATTCATTCTGCAAGCCATGATAGGTTACAAGGGTCTTTACAGTTGTTTCAAGTCATCTCTTTCCTAAATCCTATTATTATTTCATTCAAATAAAAACTACAAGGCTTAAAAGCAATGCTGGAAAGTTAAATATAAAATATTATGCATGAAAGTGACAATCACATCCCAGGTTACTGTAAAATCTGTAATTTTCAAGGCGATTTAATTTCACTGTTTTTGCCAGTAATACAACAGATTCTCTTGTTATGTAACATTTTCACTGGGATTTAATTTAGCAGATTTTATGTTTCAGTGAAAATAGTAAAATTGAATTCCAGTGAAGAATTACGGTAATGCTTTAGTATTTTAGATATATTTAAAATTGTTAAAACAGAGGTTTTTTGTTTCTTTGTAGATTATGAAATGACAAGCTGTTTCCAGTTTTCTACATTTCCATGGCTACCTCTGACATCAACAGATAGACATGTTCTGACTTCCACTGACAGGTAAGTTACAATGTCAAGAGATCTTCAGTTTCTCATCCCTTACTGATATATAGCAATGATTGTAATCTGAAATCTGTCTACTGTAATTACTACAAATATTATTGAACTATGTTCAATTCTGATCCCATACTGGCACTGGTTCTTTCTTTTCCAATTTTGATAATACAATTGTATATTTCTGTTCAGTTCTTTAAGAAGTCCAAATCCAACTCTTGTGGGCAGTTCCTGTGAGTTCCTCACTGAAGTTGTGTTACAAGATTTCCCAGCTGAGATCTTTCTTCAGAGGCCAAGTATAGTACAGGTACATGAATGTCCTTTTAGTGTCATAACAATTGCAGAACATACTGTATATTTAGTGTAGTAACACTGTATGCAAGGCACAGAGCATGTATTTAGTTCAAGCATTGGTACACCTTGTGATGTGGCTTGCCAGAATATTTTATTACATGTAATGATCCATTGTGCTGAAAACATTTCACCACTATGGTTTGGCCCAACCCAAATGTTGTCAATTGTAAGAATGGCCCACTTCACAGGAAATGAGTGAGGGGCTTGAACAGGCTAACACTAGTAACAGCCAGAGATATTTGTCCACACACCCATCAAGCAAGAAAAAGCAAACAACAGAAAACAAACTGAGGTGGTCACGCAAAATTTTCCTGTATTCAAAACATTGAATGATACATTTAAATGTGTATATACTATCCCCAGTTTCATTTCATACAAACATTCATGTTTACTTATCAATCATTATTTAGGATAATTTCTTAGAATGTCAAATATTACATTTCTAACCCCACAGAGTTTACTGGCCCTTTTGAAGTTAAAACCACCTCATGATCACAGTCTGCCACTGTCTGCTGTGAAATGCCTGGAGGATCTATCCATTGATCTGGTGTCTAGGATCATCTTCTACCATGACCCAGCACTGTATTGTCCTAAACAAGGTAAGGGACTGGATTCATAATCAAACATATCTGGCAAATGAATCGTATTATATTTGACTCCCGTAATAATGGGCCTCAGGGACAGATATTCAGACTCTCAAATTTTTACAATTTTCTGATCTACCACTTGTGGGGCTCATTTTAACGGTCTTGGTGTAAGAAAAATTTTTACCATCTTAATTTTTCCAAAATCAAGAATTTTATTTTTTTCCATGGAGTTAACACAAGAATGATTGCCATTTTAATATAAAATATCTGTAAATCTTGGGTAATTTGTTTCTCCAGAACCAAAATTTGCAAAGTGACTGCCAATTTTCATCCTTGATTTTGAAAGAGAATGATTGAAAGATTCCTCAAGGAAAGTTTTAGCAAAAGTTTAAGTCTTTTACTTTCGAGGCGAGAGCTACCTTAATTAACTCGGTCTATCTATCCTAAATGGAAAGTTTGGAAGTATGATGAAGATATTATGCTTTAACTTCTCCAAACATGTGATTGAATATCACATGTATACAATTTCCATAATATGATCTTTGCATTCAGTTGATGCAAATTTACACACAGTAATCTTACCCACACCACCACCACCCCCCTGTAAATGCAGTGTGTTTGGTTTGGTATGTTTTAATTATCCGCAGCCCCCAAATAACATGAGCATTCTTAGTTTAAAAAGTCATACCTTTACTGAGTTTTTCATGTAAACACTGTCAAGTTGCCTGATTAATAACATTTGAATTTAGAGTGACATGTTCAAGAACCTTCATCTCGCATGAAAAGTGTAGCAGTGCATAGGGATGACAAGTGCAAATTGCAAAGAATTCACACATTGACGCAGATAATTAAGAATCTTGAATGGTTGAGTGGATACTGAAGGATGGAATTTTAACATTCAATGGATTTTAGCAAAGAAAGCAATGATTTGTACCATGCAGTAACTCATTTCTGCAGTCTGTACCATGTGAAATAGGAATATTTCAGTAGGTTGTTGGATAATGAAGAATAAAGAGCTCATTTTAATTATCGATTTTATTTTTAATAATTTTTAAATTTTTTTTTTTTTCTTTCTTTTCAAAAACATTTGACTTTTTTCTGTCACCCAACAGTTGACTTTGGTTTTGGTAGTGGTGGCAGCTCATCATCACACAGTAACGCAACTCTTCAGTCTTCACTGAGCAGTGGATCAAGACCATCAGTGCTGGGCCATTCCGGACCAAGATTGAGAGGAGACGGGCAAGACGGAGATTCCAGCAGTGCTACAACAACACCAACGTATGTATTGTCACACAAACTACAGCGTAATAGAAGTTGTGGTTACTTGTCGGTAAATGTGGAAAGTAGTGTTCTCAGTTCAAAGCTGCAAAGTTCATGACATCACCGCAAGAATTTATTATCACATGTGTATTCTCTCATTTGATGAATAATCTTTTCCCTGGGTTATAGAAATATGAATTATTTGTCAACAAAACTCATGTTCGGATCCTCCCCTAAACCTAAATCCCAAAAGATTGACAAAAGTTATCCCAAAGTCAATACTATGTTCAACATGTACATACAGTCACAGAAACTAAATGTAAAATAAAATGTGTCTTACAGCACCTAAACAGCCTATCATGATTTGTGATTGTTGAACTTATAATGTGAATTCCAGGCCATCCCCAAGGCAACCAGCAGCATCCCCAGAATCTGAATCTGATGTGGAAACGGACAGCGAGGACATGATAGCCCTGCAGTTCAGTCAGATCACAGTACCACAGTTCTGTGTGCTGGTGTTAGAGCATGCCACACCGCTATTGAAGACAAGCAATGGTGAGATGGTTTTACACTGTACACAGCTGCTGAACGGAGTGTTGGAACTGCTGAAACTGGCCGTCAGTCCAGAAATCTGGGATGAAAAGAGTGTAGTGGCCAGAGAAGTGGTAAGTAGTCTTCACATGTCATTGGCTTTGAGCTGTGTTTTACATATCATGCAACTAAGTCATTTACATATTCGATGGCATGCACCTTAGGGATACATTTCTTTGCATTCTTACTACTTACACAATAGTTTATTTACCTGCTATTTGTGGGACTCATTAAAGCCTGTATTTGTAGATTTTACCCATCTGTGATAGGTACTTAAATGAAAAATTCAATTTTTCCCCCATAGTGTTAACATATGGACTAGTGTCAGAACTTTGTGTGAGTTTACACTTTGCATTGTGACGTGTGATTTTTATTTTGATTATGAAAAGAATGGTTGATGGAAGTTTGTGCAAAGATTTAAAACCTTTGGTTTCTGAATCCTCTATTACTTTAATGCACAACGAACAAATTGAGATACAATGCTCAAAACCATGCTTCATACAAACTCATGTTTGCATACTTTTCTTGATCTTCACCACACCATGAAGTTGACCATGCTTATTTCTATGTATACATTGTACTTTCCATGGCAGGCAGAGAAGCTGGTAGATGTTCTTGAAGTTCTTGGTGATGTCTTGCTTTACCATCATCACAGTAGAAGTAACCTTTCAGACGGTGTGTCAGAACACGACATCATCCAACACAGACTGGCATTTATCACCGTCACTGCCTATGTGACACAATTCTTGGAGGCATTGATGCCTGTTGAAAAGGTAAGACAAGGTGTTCGCTGCAAGCCAGAAACTTGGAGTACATTTTTGAAAATGAGTCCCCACAAGGTAGACAAGAAAAGCATTGGCAAAATTTGAGTGTAATTATCCTTGAGTCACATTCTACATGTACCTTAAACATATTTGCTAACAAGTTATTCATGGCAGCATTGGTAAACGTAAGTTTCACCTTCAGTGAGTCCAGATAAAATATCTTTTCAGTTTTGAAGCAAGCTTCCCTATGCCAGTAACATTCAAAAGTTGTTATCTTTGATTCCTTTCAGGCAAAAGATCTCTTCCCAGAGAGTTTGAACACAGCCCTCGGTATAATTGTGATGGACTCTAGTCTCTGCCTGACCTACCCGTGCTTTCAAAGCATTGCCATCAAATACATCACAGAGACTGATGAAAAGCAGTATCAGATCTACAGTGCTGCAAAGAGTGTCTGTGAATCCATGGAAGCAACCTGTAGATTCCTTAAAACAGCAAATGATGAGGTGAGAGGGTAGTCTGTTTATGCTGGCAAGTCAGTTCACACTGTACTATTTTGTGTTGAGTAACTTAACATGATCACATGAAATTATGTATAAGTCATGCTGTGTAGGTGTAAGGTACAATTGCACTCGCCTAGAAACAGAGTTTCGAAGATATGCAAAAACTTTCTTCCGGGAAACTTCAATCATGCTCTTTCACAGTGATAAATAAAGATTGTCCAAATGTCACAAAAACTGTTCTGATAACTTTTTACAGTTATTACATTATCCATAGCTTATTTTATTCTTTTCCAGGATGAGAATTCTCTACAGGTTCAGATATCCCGAGCAGATCAAGCCTTGAACAGTGTTCCATACCATTCTCACATGCCACTGGTGGAAACCTTTGTCACTATGTGTTCTGAAATGTAAGAAAAACAGACATATTTTGCCTTTTCAGAGTTTCACAAACATTCAAGTTTAATATGTTTGAGAGGCATATCGACGATGAGATTCAACAGAAAACAAATTGTATTGATGGATTTTAAATTTTGTCAAAAATAGAGACAAGTACAATGTAAAATATCAACAAGATACACACAAATAGAATATTAGGTTGTAAAGGTCAAAAAGTATGTTGTTCAAAGTTTTTTACATACATACTATACATCTATTACATGTTTTCACACCAAGATTCACTCTGTTGATAGTAGTGAGAAAGAGTTGTCATAATTGTCTACAAATCTATGCTTGTGTATAAATTTGAATATAAAGTTCTTTGCTATGGTTTAGACATCCAGTCTTTGCAATTATTCATTTGCAATAATTTTTCTAAGAGTGTCCTCATTAAATTAAGAGGTTGACTGTGCTGTGTGACATAGATTTTTTTATTTTTTTATTCTTTAGCTGTAAACCTGCCAATGCTAATCCAAACCTTGTAGCTGAATGTAGGAGAGTTCTTTTGAAGTATCTAGCCCATCCTATATCCAAGGTGAAAATACACACATACTTGATGTGTTTGAATATTGTCAAGGTAAGTATTCCACAAGTTTATCCAGCTGTATCTCTTGTAGTAGTCTGATTGATGTGTCCATATACTCATACACAAATGTAAATGCACTTGCCATAGTAAGATTGAAGCCCTCCCCCCCTGAAAATGACCCTCTTCAACAATGGTTTAAGTTTATTACTTGCAATATCAGCTAAAAGTGAATTTACCACATCTCTGAATAGGCATGTCAAAGATGCCCAAAGTATCCAAAAGTATATTCTGGAAGCTTTTAATAATCACAATGAATGTATTTGATTCTCTCAGGATGCCTTGGGTATCACGGAGGCCACTACCCCTGGATCTGTGTCTTGTTTCAAGATCAAATTTCTCCTGGACCCGAGGATCACACGTGAAATTGCCGCCTATGGTGTCAGTGATGCTGAAGACCAGGTAATGAGTCTTGTCTTGATTTCACAGGAACATTTTAAACAAATTCAACCCTTGTCAGAAGATACAGTACATGTAACATAAAGATGACAAGCAATTTAAAGCTGATTCAAATTTTATGAGTTCGTCTGGATGCTTTCATTCAGATATCTAAATTGATAACTTCTGGATGCAGGTTAGTACTCTTATCTTTCTATTGCTTGTAGACTTTCTGTTCAACAAATTAAAAAAAAATCACTGAACAATGAAATACCATTGTAGCCTGTATTTTGCTTTTCCTTGTACATGTGTCATACATTCTTTTGTTATTCATTTATTCATTGACAATCGAAACTTACAATAATTCTCTGATGTTCTTTTTTAATGGAAGGAAAATAAATTTCTAAGTAGTGTTTAGTTGTGTGGTTCTTGTAGCTTGATAATTTACATAAATCCTTATAAATATGTGCATAGAAATGGGTTCTTCAGACTTATGTCAAGAATTCTATTGATATGTTCACATAATTCTCTAGCCAATTCATAGATTCTCTAGATACTCTTTATTTTTGGATTTAAAAAAACAAATGTAGCCCATGATTAAGTAGCACATACTCCAAGAAATGTCTACCCAACCTCGGAATTTCGAATTCATTTTTATCTTGACAGGTATCACTGACAGCCAGGGAAATCTTACTCTATCTACTACAAGGCAAGGTATTGATGGGTTCAGGACTGTGGAGTCAGGTTGTTGAAGCAATGGTGCCTGTTTTACCGATACTTCAGGTATGTGTGTGTTTCATCTTTGATACAACGAGGCCATAGGATGATGAAGATGGGCAGATTTCTCTGATGGGAAGGTCTTTTACATTTATCAGACACCGGTTTTCCTGTCATTGTGCTTAAAATGGAGTTGTTCCTCTCTTCAAACATGCCAAAGATTGTGGAAATGTACAAAATCTGTGATGGAATATGCTAGTTATGGAAACAAAAGAAAACTCAGAAGTTGAAATAGAGATTAAAATCACAAATTTTCCTTTTAGCAGAGGAAAAAAATGGCAGGATAACAAAGGACCTAACTTTTGTAATTTTACATTTTCAATCACTGTTTGGCAATCATATAGTAAATGGAATATCCCATGATTCAGTCTGATTTTAAAACATACAGTAAGGAGATCCAACTTCTTCGATGTATTGCATATCTCTTCAGTACAAAGAACACCAAAATATTGATGTTACAAATATCTGTCTGATTACTGTATTATAATATCTTAAAAAATAACTTTTTCTGCTCAAGGGAATTAATCATTTTGCAAAATTTTTGAAATCATCTGAAATATTTTTGGTAAAATAGGGAATAGGTGAACCTATGTCATCAGAGACAAGGATTAGTATTTGGAATGGACATGACAAAAGTAATGTGTACAGTACATCTTAAACAGATGACATTTTGAGACTTTATCAGTTGCTGATCACTTTAATGCAAATCACAATATTTGTAGCATGTACAAACATGTTTTCAGTGCAGTCTCTCTCTTGGCTGTTTCACTTGTCAGCCAAATTTTCAACATTCATTTCATTTATATTTGTGTATAACAATTTAGGCTTGAATCTGCAGAGAAATAGGTGAAACAAAAGATTGCACAATGGTGTTGTATTGTACAAACAGAGTAGAGAGCCCAGAGGGAAATTTCACAGTCTGTGAATTTTTATATATCAGTCTTATCCATTCTCAGTTGACTTTGTTGGGAAGTATGATTTTAAAATCAGTTCTAACGGTTTGATCAATAACAATTCTTCACTGTGTGCAGGCCTATGCAGACAAGCAGACCAATCTTGGAAGCTGTATCATTGGAATGACTCATAGAAGTGCAGAGTCTGAAGATGAGAGCCTGCTCCCAAATCTTGAACAGCTTAGAAGTACATTGAGATTAATGTTCTCAAAATGCACCAGGTCTGTCCTTTGCAGTACGCTCTCTAACTTGACATCATTTCTGAATCCTTTTGCACTACCTGAATTCAGGAGTGTTTAGAAATCTCTATACATTGCTGTGTGTAATACATGATATTTGTCGAAGTCAAAAAGAAATTTCTTGAATCAGTGATGTGTAATATTCGACTGTCATGGTACACTGGTATTTTGGTGTCACACAACTGTACCGTTCAGTCCTCAAACTTGAAAGAGAACAATACTTGTTCATGTTGAAAATGTTTCAGTTCAAATGGTGTGTGATCCATTGATGTTTTTCATTTGATGCAGAGGAACATGTCAAATAAGGTTGATTTGGTAAAATAAAGTGAAATTTATTATGCTGTTTTTAATTTACCCACTACTGTGCCATAAATTTTGCAGCAGCTACTCAGCCATGAGAAAAAGAAATAAAAGAATCATGAAATGTCTTCATATACCAGTAACAGTACAATATTTCTAACTATATTTTCACAGTGTACGTTCTGAAACAATCAAGTATATCCTGGCATTCCTTGCAACAGAGGATGACAGCATCAATAAACTACCGTCACTAACACAGGCTACTTTGACTGACATGGGTAACCTGCTGATAATGGATCAACCTATTGTACTTGACAATGAACAGAAATCAGTCTTCCAAGTAAGTAAACAAATGTCATTTGTGTGGAGTGTGTGGACGATAGGATGGTAATGTTTGTGTAACCTTACACTTGTCTTTATTTTATTTTACCTGCAGGTTGATGGTCTAATTAAAGTTTACAACATCGTGACATCAGCTACAGTTGAGTTAGAAGTGAGGAAGTCTGCAGCTGAACAGCTGGCTGTCATTCTGCAAGGTACAAAATGATTTTGATAATGGTAACTAAATTCGTCAGTCAGTTTTTTAAAAAAAAATAAAAAAAAGATCCAGGTGTTTCATGGCTTCTTCTGGATGTCATCTTAAATCTTTTATGTTGTTTTCTCTTATCCACAGATGTAACTCTACACCAAGCGTTCATGAAACACAATGGTCTGGAGAAAATAATGGACTTAATCAAGAGCGCCCTCATCAAACCAGCAGAGTCTAGAGAGGTAAATTTGGTCATCATAGTAATACAATATTTTATGGAATCTTAAAGTGCCATTAGCTGTATCTTTTGCATTCCACTAACTAAAAGATACATTCAATCCTGAGAAAGATGTTTTAAATTCCTTTATTATTACATATGTACCACAGTTTACTTGCATCGAAGCGCGCGCGTACTACCAGTATTTGCACTGCAGTGCAATACCAAAAACATTATGCCATTTCTTTATGTTAATGAGTATTTACCAATTTTGACCCGGAACTATTTTTGTTTGTAAACACAAAAAATGTCGTCTACAAGATTTCATTTCACTTTGGTTCGATGCTAGTTATAGTAAAATGCATGACATTACCGATAAAAACTACGACACAGAAAATTGCATGTACTTATTATAGTGTGAGGATGATTTTTATTATCCGGAAGAGCAGTTTGTTTGTCAACGAAGCAAAAACATTGACAACAGGCGACGTCCGTTTCTAGATGGATAGGCCTACGCGGTGGCCGCCGTGCTATATATACGGCGGCCATCATAGATCGAAACACACGTAACTGCGGGCGCAGCAGAGCCAATTAAACAGTTAACATTTTCAGAGACGTTTTTACCAGTATCACCGGACATTCCCTGTTTACAATAGAAAGTCACTTTTGCATGCAGTTTATTCTGTGCTTTTGTGTTCCTACACGCTATTGATAACAGTGAGCGCTTGTGTGCCACGATGAACACTGAAAATGAAATTTGATCGTTCGACAAGTTACGTTTGCCGTAATCTTACTCTTAAATTTCCCGTAAAAATCTTCGAACTGTTATTTGTATCGATCATTTAGTGTGAAAAAATCAAAAGCGTTCCATGTTCAAAGTTCTCTTCGTTTGGCTATCTGTGGCATGTTGCTACGTATCTGTGAGCGATCGCAAGCAGAGTTCGAGCCCTCCGACGTTCCTCTTACGTCATCCTTGATAAACAAGTAAACAATAGTTAAGCCAATCAAAATAGAGGGTGTGACGGCGTTGACCAATGAAAAGTGAAAGCTGATTCGATGCCTCATTACAGTGATGTCAATGTTATATAACTCCGCAGGCTCGCCCTGAAGCTTAGACAGACAAGTAGTACGCACGACTAATCGTCGATTCTCTCGATAAATGATGCAAATAAAAGATAGAACATATGTAATAATAACAGAACCCCATGGCCTGTGAGTGCAAGCGCGCCGTACTAGCGGTATTTGCACGAGTGCTGCGGTGTATTCGGCTGTCCTTTCACTCGCTTCGCTCGTGAAAGGACTGCCGCCGAATACACCGCAGCACTTGTGCAAATACCGCTAGTACGGCACGCTTGCACTCACCGGCCATTGGGTTCTGTCATATTACGCCATCCTGTCTTTTAGAAGGTCTATTTTCCAACCCTCGGTGCTGAATTTGGTCAATTCGCATGCACACACATATATGCGGTGGCCATATTTGAGTTGCAACTCAAAAATTATTTAGTTGTTGAAATTTTAGTTGCCAATGTTTGAACAACATTCTGTGATCACATTTCTGTAAGCATTTTTACATGAGTTGCATTGGATTTCAAGCCATCTTATCAGATAAAATGCAAAGAGATAGGGCCGATTAGGCTTTATAGAGCAATGTTTCTGAACAGTAGTCAGGTATATTGGATGAGAAGAGCATATATCAGGGTACAGGTAATATGCAACAAAGCATCTATATTTCCAAACTTCTATTCTTTGATTCCTTGTTGTAAATACTAACTTGCAATAATTGTATTTTCAATCCACAGCAAGAACAAGTTGTGTTCATTCCAGCCTGTCTGACTGTACTGCGTCAACTGATCCACCAAGACTATAGTCTAAGACATCAGCTAGCCCATGACTTCACTATCTATTTTGTACTGATTAGAAGTAAGTGTCTAGTGAAGTTCTCCCTTCTTATTTGATATGGATCATATTTACACATCAGTTTTGCAGTGAAGTTACTGTCTTAAGGCAGTACATGCCTCAAAATTGAAATCTTAAAATTTGGTGAATTTTCCGTACAGACATTGTAAATTGGTCCCCTTGGAAATAATTATATATAATCCCATGGTATTTTTCTCTGTTTGACGTCATCGTATACGAATGTTTTTTGCGGAGCCGTACAACTTCGAGCCGAAGGTGAGAAGTTGTGCGGCTCCGCGAAAAACACGAGTATACGATGACGTCAAACAGAGAAAAATACCATGGGATTATATATTTATAACATGAATAGTCTTCTTACTTTTCTTTGTACATAGATGGATCAAAATTATCGTAACAAATTGCATGAATTTCGTCACGATTTGTGTTTTACTTATGCGGATTACTTTCATTTAAAGAGTAAAGCGGCCCGTCACCTGGCAGGAGAAACTTTCATTTATAAATCCCATCAAGCTGAAATTTGCTCATCAAATGGTATCTCCACCAACCAGACATACGGATTCGGTCACGTGAACGTGTCAATCATTGTCTCGCGCTGGTACCAATGCAAGGCAAGATGGCCATCGGCAGACTAGCTTTCACCGTGCTAGCGACGGATAGCCATAGTATTCAGAGTTACTTAGGGTATTTACAAATATATTTTATGAAGTAAATGCAACGACACGATCGAAACAGTAATTCTCATTCTCAGATATGCTGTGGCTTTCAAAATATCACACAAGTTTACGACCTTGGCGCGCGCGAAAGATTCCGTTCGATGCAGGGGTTCGATGACACACTCATTGCATGTCTGTGCCCACAACGTTGCCGTCACCGGTCTCAGCCGGCCGCGGTGGTGTCAACTTGTCAATCCCGATCTCTGTCCTCAATATTTTCGTCTTACGGACTTTGGTGTTTGCAGTGACACATATCTAGCCCGTGGATACATACTAATTTTGTTACTTGACGGAAACTCTGTTTTGAGTGTTGTCTGAGTCAACTTTCGAAGTATATGGGATTCCACAGCGCTGCACACAGCCTGACAGCTTATGTCTTCCTTACAGCCTTAAGCTTATGCTGCGCTGCAAGATTGATTCTGAGCGAGAATTTACGGGATTTTTGTGCGATAAAGGACATTGATCGTTGTAAGTCGAATGACTTTATGCTTGTGCCTCCTATGTCGCTTTCCCGAAGATTATACTGTACTCATTTATTCAGTTTAACTTACGTTGAGGTGTAGGTTTCGGTTTTATCGCCAACCGGGATCGCCAGGTACGACGTCCACATTGAGCCTTACGACTCGACTGGAGCCGCGACGTTACTGAGCCATTAAAATAAAACGATCGTCGGTATCTCCATTCGATTCTCGGGAAAAGCTATAGTTTTAGCGACTCGAAATTTCGTTGGACAAATATGCCTTCTATGTTTCCATGTCTGGATTTATCGGGTCATCTTTTTGTAAAAATAACGTGCGAGCTAGCACGGCATCGATCACAACAAATCTGTTTGTGTCACGACGCCTGCAACTATGCACGAAAAAAGTTCCGGTTGATGACGTACAACAGGGGTAATTCTGATTTCTTATCCGTCCTGTTGTACGTCACACAGGTGAAAATTCGGGCCAGTTCATGTGATAAAGAATAAAATCAGGAGTCACTGTGCAAAATTTGTACTAGAAAACAAATTACCCAATATTTACCGACACTTGAAATTCCAATGGCTGCCAACCCTGTGTTAACTCCACTGGGAAAAATTAAATTTTCGATTTTCACAAAAATAATTTGATGAAATACTCCATGAGCTTCAAAATGAGCCCCCACAAGTGGTAGACCAAAACAGAACGGTAAAAATTTGAGAGTCCAAATATCTGTCCCTGGGGTGCATTCTACCTTAACTGCAGTTATGTCTCAGCTTCGTCTCAGTCTCATGCTCTGTTTGTGTCAGTTGTAATATTTTTCAAATTAATTTACATGTAGGAAAGTGCTTATCAGTCTTTTTAAAAACAAGCAGGTAGTGCCTGTTTTATGACTATTTTCCCTTCAATTTTAGAACCAGAGTGTTAAAGTTTAGCACTGTTATGTCTGAAATGTCCACAGACATTGCTCAGCACGCAGAAGTGCACTTACAAAATATGACGTGAAGAGGTGCATATTGCTTACCGGTACTAATTTATCAAACAGAAACTTTTATCAGTGTGTTTAGAATCGAATGAAAAGAAACACTTAATACATAACACAGTAGGTTTACTACTTCAGAGAATATGCCCATTATAATGGTAACATCACCTTCCAAAATGATGTTGTGTGTGAAGCCTACATCAACACCTAGTTCACTGACTAGATTCTCTCAATTCATTGCCACTGTCACAATATTAACAAGAGAAGTGCTGCACAAAATGTGCCTCAGTTTGACCTGTTCAGCAGTGTTTCATCCAGGATGGAATCAACAAGGGGTTTCCCCTAACCAGAAAATTTAGGGGGGATTTCACTTGTTCATGTGTTCTACTTTGTATCTCTAACGTGTGACTGGCACCATTTCATGGGGACCTGGTCCCCCCTTGACAAATTACTAGGGGGGTGCCAACATGTCAACAGAGGGGGAGTCCCCAATCCCCCTCTCTAGATGAAACACTGGTTCAGGTTCTATACCGGGTATGCAGCAATAATTTTAGGTATGGTACCAGAAAGTCAGGCCTGACAGCATTAAGTCTCTCTGGTGTACAATTTAAAACTTTGACATACAACACACAGGGCGTGTCAATGAATACTGCAATGTATTGTTTACTGTAGTGTATTTGGATGATATCATTATTGTCATTTTCCAATCATGACAGGTGCCTTACTCTTTGCCACGGATGACAGAGTCCGCTATGAAGCCTCCCATATACTGACATTACTGCTCTTTGATGAAGTGGCAAGTCTGGAAGGGCAGTCTTCATCCGCTAACTTTGAAATCAAGAGAAATGGATTCAGTCTGCCCAAATGCGTTATTGAGAGGTAGGGCATGTAGTGGGTAATACTTGTGTAAGGAAACAACAGTTTTGCTCCAAATCAGGGCTTTCTTCCGTTAGGTGCTTTAACACTATTGATATGAGTACATAATTTAGACCTAATGATATTCAATGTTTGTAATTTTTTAAGAAAACCTTAAGATGACTGTACCTCAAAATATTCAACTGAAAACTTCTGTGATTCTCAAAATATCAGTTTGTTTTCAGTTACACATCTTCTCGCAGAGTTTGATAAGATAACCCAGGAAATGCCCTGCACATAGTAAAAATGTAAGAATGAGTTTATGCAAGTGAAAGGTTTCATACAACCAAAGGTAAGGCAGCCAAATTTCTGTTTACATCAAAATATAGTGATATGGTTTTGTCCATTGTCTGCCTAAATCTACAGATACAGGCTACCCTTCAAAGCACACAGTCAACCTTCCTTGAGTCCACACCGAGTTGATGTACCTCCTAGCTCAGATCCATTGGCAACTGGACCCCCTGCAGAGATGTTAACTATGGGATGGAATATTGCATGGCATCATGGGATTGCACGCCTAGCAACCTTTGTGAAGAAAGGCAAGAAGCAAAAAGAAGATGGGTTAGTGACAGTTCTATCTGCCAGTATTACAGTTTTTTTGTTATTCAACCAGTTCAATTCCCAAGAAAAATTTTCAGTGAATTTTGATAAAAATTTTAACCTCCATCTAATAGGAACAACTTGTGTCATGCTCATTTTTGTTTTGTTTTTCTTTTTCATGATATACAGCAGAAAACCTCCCATCTGCTGACAGCATGGTAAATTTTTCCATGTTTGAAGTTCATTTTGCTGTTGTCTAAAATGAGAAATGTGGCAACTGGTCAATGTTCAAATATCTATGCAAGCCCTACAAACATCCAAAGCATGTACATAGTGCATTGATAATTCTGTGTATATATAAAAAGATCACAATACTAATATGTTACAGCTGCAGGCAGGTCAGAGCATGGACTATGTGCTAATGGCCAACATGTTCTTACGATCAACAGAATAAACACAAAGCGCCCATTCCATGAAAGAAAAATAAGCAATGTAATGACAAAAATATTCTGACTTTGTCCATGAGCTGTCACCCCTATATTCCCATACAAGGTCCATTCTTACAATTCAAGACAATGGTTTGGGCAAAAACCATGATCGTGAAAGGGGTGATCTTTGACATTCATCACATTCCATATAATTTCTGATACTAAAATACTGTCTTTATTTTTCAGGTTTGCCAGCAAATTACATCTGAGTAGAGTGGAGAGACTTCTGCTGAGCTGCACTCACACATCCACAGGAATTCTCCAGTGTTTGGAGGCCATGTTGACTGCAAGCTCACACTTTGCAGTGAAAACTGCCCTCTCCAGGCTGGAACACTACATTGTAACAGAGAGGATCGGAGTTGGCATGGATGGGAATGGCAGCAGTCTGGCATCAAAATCAATGCTGGAATTAGACTGGAAAGAGGCCTTTGGAAGGTTGGTTTGAACAGTTTTCTGTCCACAAATTTCTTAAAACAGAAAATACAGGTTTTGAACTTTATTTCATTCAGTTACTTTTTAAGTAAGTTGAAAAACAAGTGGTTTTTAAATCAAGTGGTTTTTAAATCTTCAGTAATTAAATCACTAAAAGAAATTGAGATGGTGCAACATAGGGCAGCTCCATTTGTCAGAAGCGGGGTTAGAAACACAATTAGTGTTAGATGTATTCTGGAAAAAAGTTACAGTTGGAATCACAGCAGTCCAGAAGACCAGAGTGCCAGCTTACTATGCTGTATAAGATAATCAATAATCAGGTTGACATTCCAGTTTCAGACTATCTTTCATTTGCACCAAGCTGTACAATTGGTTTGCCTGTCCTTCATGGAGTCTTTGTCATACACATGCATTAGACTAAGTATTCTTATGTCAGTGTAGGATCGGTAAAATTGCAAAGTCACTGGTCTAAGGTGACAAATAGATGGTGACTGAACCACAGACCATTGGAAGTGCTGAGCCTTGCCATTTCTCTAGCTATTAGCAGATTCTGTAATGCGGTGGTTGTCATCATGAATTTCAAATATGTTTCTTCATTCTTTGCTTCTCTTGCTTCTCATTCTCAGCCTGAGAGTGTACTGATCTTTATCTTTACAAGTTCACCCATGAGCTGTCACTAGCTGCTGTAACATGCATTCATTTCACTTTATTCAGATTTCTGCAAGTCATTCCAGCCAACATGGAAGACGAGACCCTGTTGGCGCAGATCCTGCACTTCATGTCGGTCTTGTTGGACACCTCCAATGGTATCCCAGAGGAGTTCCTGACGTGGCTTGCTGACATCATAGTGGACAACCATGCTCCTCTGACCAGACTCTTACAGAAATCAGAAAGTTATGGTGAGACTGCTGAAGAGGAAGACAGCACATGCAAAAGGTACTTACTATTTATTACATTGACAGATTGTCAGGTGCCCTTTTGGTGCTCAAATGTTCTAAGAGTTCACTGACCTGTTCTGCATGTTAGAATTGTGCTTCCTGCCACTGAATGAGAATACATACATACAAACAGTGTTTGTCTGGTTATGACTTTCTTTTCAGAATTTGCATAAAAGTGCAGTTCTAACACTACACGCATATAAGGGCCTGCAAAGCTATGTCAAATATTTTGATAAACTTTCAAGATTACCATATGTGCAAACAGTGTTGCTCGATTACATTCTCATTATTTTGTGCAATTTTCCAAAACCTGCCACGTTGTAAGTTCTCAACAGTCCTAATATTCATGCACATGCTTTGTGGTTCTTAATTAAGATGATTTGTTGTAATGACTTTAAAGGTCAATTTCTTTTCAGAGCTCTCAACAAGTCAATTCTTGTGTTCCTAAGCGCATTTGTCAAAAAACTGACAAAATTCAACCATACATGGTGAGTTGACTCAGTTGTTCTTTCGATTCAAATATGCAAGATAGTTCAAATTCATGATCAATATTTTGAGAAAACGATTTGTTACTTCTTCAGTCTGGAATATGAGGGAGTACACGTTTTGATGTTAAAGACTCCCTATTTGATAAACTGTATTCTGTATCTTCTTGAAAGATTGCATCAAGTATATCTGGATCATTTTCAATATCTGTATTAACCTTCTACACAATGTTGTAGTGGTCAGAAAAAAGAAAATCTTGGAAATTTCCATGATTTTAGTGTCCTTAAGGATATGAACATATGAGTAGAGAACATCATACAGAGATGTGAACAATTTTTCATAAAATTTTGTAAATTTCAGAAGAGTGTGCCGCTGAAATGTCAGATTGAATTTTTCTTTCATTATTTTTGTACAGGAAATTTGGCAATGGTATAGGTTGCATTGGTGGTGATGTGACCAATGCTATGATACAAAGTCTCCACCTAGCTGATGCTGTACATTTCTATAATCTGCCGTCTTTGGAAGGTACTCTTCAGTGCCTGGTGCATGTGACTGCAAGGTAACATACACATTTGTGCAGAAGCTGTTGCAAAGACAAACTATCACAAATGATGAAAGTCTTGTTTTCAATATTTTTAAATGAAGTGTTTTAAAGAGTGGCTGACTTACACAGCAATTTTCATGACCCTTAGTGACCCTACATTGTAGTGTCTTTATTGATATAAATCCACACATTTTGGTTGAACACATTCACACTCTTACCAGCGTTCACAGGATTCTGTAATGGATTGCCAGTGAAAGTTGTCATGCAAATGACTGCATTTTCCTTACCACAGAAGACTGACATTTGGGTATTAGATGACACCCAAAATAACAGCATGTAAGGTCTTGTAAGGGTCATGATAATGTCCTCTAGCATAATTAACTTTCTATGACATTTCTCACACAACTGTACAGGCCTGGCTGGAGTAATGGTTGCATGGATATAGACAATTTGTCACTGTGCCATAAATTCTTGACATCACTCCTTGAGGTAGGTGATATTTTAGATTGTAACTTGCCAAGTGCCCATTATATTTAGCGATTTGCCAGAACTTGTCACGTGAGGATAAAATAGTTACAATTAGTTCTTACTTGTTCAAAAAAGTGACATCAGAGGGTGTTTTTTCAACATATAGTTCTGTTACCCAAGAATTACAAGACAAGTTATGATATTAACAATTAGTATATCTGTAGATTGTAAAGCTGATGTCTTTCAATAAAATCTTTGAGCAAGGCCCATGCATGAATGTATGAAAAAGAGTGCGTGCAAGAAACTAGATCTCGACATTTACATTGAATCATACCACCAAATACTGAATAAGACTTACCCAACATGAATTCTGCTATCATCACCATGCTTATGATTAATTATACTGCTGTATTTGCATGATAAACAACCCTTGATGCTGAGTTGTCATCATGAAATTTTATCAAACCATCAATGTCCTGTTGCAGGTTGTATCAGCATTCCATGTGGGTCGTGGTGGTACAGCCATGTCTTACATGGGAAAGGGAGTCACAAAAAGTGCCACGATGTGTCTTCTACATCTAGCTTTTGAAATGTCCCAGTATTCAACTGACAAGGTGTGTAGTTCAGTCACTCTGTCTACCGTATACATGTATTTGCTACAGTCAAAGTGGCAGAGCTTGTTTCTCTTTTTTGACATGGCATGTATGTGGAAGAGGTTTACTTAAGTGTCTTCTGGCCTGGCTATGCCACAGTCACCTCCATGAATGTCACAAATTCAAGGTCAATACAACATCATGTTATGAGAATATTTTATATATCAGGAACACACTGATGTCAAGTGTACTGATGGACATTTCATGGGATAACAACAGACAGGCTATTTAAATGACAAATTCATCGAATTCTGGGTCGATTTCCACTGTATGCAACTTGCAAGATTAAACATGCAACACCTTTATAGAAGACTGGTTCTGCTGCAGAGTCCAAAATTAGCATGTTACATGCAATCATTTCATATTTTGTATCAAACAGTTTTTACTTTGAAGTCATTCTGGAGAAGGCAAGATTGTTTCTTTGTATACAAAATACACTGATGGGAATGTGTGCTTTTTAATTCTGTAATATGAAATGGAAAGATCATGATGCTAGAATTATGCCATTTTTCTGATGTTTTTTTTGAAGTACTGCTACTGGAAATATGATGTGGTTAAATCCACAGTCAAATTTGGGGCAAATAAAACATGATTTCATGACAAACTGATACCTTGATTTTGAGAATCATAAATGAAGACATAACAGAAAGATGATAGGCTGCAAAATTGTGAAGAGCATTTGATGGGTGCAGGCTGTGATTTCTGATCATTTTGAAATTTATGTTTTGATTTCAGAGCTGGACATCACATTGGTTGTACATCAGACAGGGAAACAAAGATGAACTCATGAGTACAGGACTAGTCTGGCTGCTTTCATTGTGGTACTACAGAGATCCTGAGGTAAAACTTTCTTTGATCCCAAACGGTCAATTGATAGTCTGCCAGTAAATATCTGAAGTCTTGTTACAGGAGTTTCTGTAGGTATATACACGTACGCTGTAAAGCAACCATGTTAGGGAATGACTACAGTTGTGTTCTTAAGTTCCTTATCCATTTTCCATGCATTGCATGTTCGCAAACCACTAAAAAAACAAACAGTACCAATACTCATAGTATACTTGATTTCAATGCCAGGTGCGGGCTACAGGACTGGCCATAGCCACTGCCCTGTCTTCCACAGAACCAGGTCGAATCATGCTGAGTTCATGCTGCCAGCAAATCCCAGGTGGACTCTGGGGTACCGTCTTGACATTCCTGCTAGACCAATCAGAATGCAGCATAGTCAGGCAACAGGTAGGTACTTCAGTTACCCAAGAAAGAAGTCATGTGCAAGTTCTCTTTCAAAGTTATGTTTTACGTTCTCTTTTCCAATTCTATTCAGAAGTGCTGTGGTGCTACCTTTCAGTATGTGTAGGCATGACTTCATTCACTGTGAATATGAAATAGTCAAGGAATGTCAAGGATATGTCATCACAATTGACAATACTAAGATATCCATGGTGTTCATAAGAACATATCTTTTAAATGAAAGTAGATCTTACTTGCAAATTAATAATGAACTGTTATAACCTTAAGACCTTTGGCCTCACATATTCAAAGTGGTATGTAAATATCAGTCATGATTTTGTGTGGTATGTCTCATTAAAGAAACAACTTTCTTTATAAAAGTACATGTACCTATTTTTCAACACAAGTGACAACTTGATGTATGATTACTTCATGGAGATTGCATGTACTTGGTTTATACAGGCAGCAGCATTATTTGTGAATTTGACCTCTCAGCTGATGCCAAGCACAGCAGTGTCTGACCCGTCAGTGAAGTGGCAGGGACCATCTGTACAAGATGAAGAAACTCAGGTAAACTACTCCTTTACACCAAGGTTCCTTTAGGACAAGCCTACACATTATCTGCTTTCCTTTTTAAAGCAGCCTTCAACAAATGCTGTAATCTTTATACAGTTCAAACTTGGTAGTAAGCTTTGCATTCTCAAATTCCATTTGATGTCAGCATTTACTTTCACTCAGTGACAAGCCATCATGATTTGGTATATGAGGTGTCTGTGCAAGAGATTGGTACTTCATCAGATTTCAACCTTCTCACCCCAAAATTACTAGTATGTGCATCCATTCACCCCTTGGAAACTAAAGGGATCATACCACAATCTGAAGGTGTAAGGGTTTATCTTTTAATATGACTATTGACCAACAAATTTCTATATAAGAATCCTGGTACATCATTTCCACTCTGCATAATAAGTATCTTTCCCCCTCAATACGATTTCCACTATTCGCAGGTTTCACTGGTTGGTTTGCCAGCACTTATAGCTCTACTGCATCACTATCAATTCTACCCTGAGATAGTCTCCATGCTCAATAACTACTACGCAGACAGCACCATTGCTCCTGTCAGCATCATGGACGATGTATCTGCATCAAGCAGCTCTGTTACCCAGGCAACCGCATCACCATCAACACTGATAACAACAGGTAAAGTGTGGTACAGAATTTTTATTGTAAATATGATTGTCATATATGAGCTAAAGACACATTGATTACTGAGGTCAATGATCATAGCTTGTATACTAAAGCATTTTGGTAGCCACAGGAACATTTCTCGTACAGTATGAATTTCATAAGTTTACTTAGGGGAAATTCTTATAAAATGGCTGGGTATTCCTTGTAAAGGTACAAGCTAGTTTTATCATTAGAAACCATATATTGTACTCTATGACAAGTTTTTATCAACTTTTACGGTTGCTTTGAATTAGACCACGGTGGCTAAGCCATACAAACAGAGGCATGTGTATGGTTACAGCAACAAATATAAACAAAATATGTGTACTAATTGATGTATGCTCACACCTTATGCAAAACTGTTTACAGCATGTTTCTCAGCAGCTTGTCACAATGAGATCAGTTTGTCTGGATGAGGTCATAAACAACACAAAAAAACTGACTTGAAGGTAAATGTTTTATTCAGAAGTTTAACAAGTTATTTGTACTTAAATTCAGTGGAAAATGGAACCTTCAATGCCAGTCATGTCACAAGTGCCAATGCCACTCAAGAGCAGAGGTCATCTACGGTAGGTTTAATTTTGTAATACTTTCACAGATGTTTTTTGATTTTTGAAAGGAATTTTGGCTATTTTTAGCTCCCATAGCCATATGTATATATGGCAATGGAAGCTATTCTTATAGGCTAGGGAAATGTCTGTATGTATGTTTGTCTGTATGTCTGTATGTCTGTATGTCTGTCCGTCAACATCAAAAACTCCAAAACCGCTGTACATTTCATCTTGATATTTGGTGTGTACATTGATGATGGGCTGTAGATGAGATTTTGTTCAAATGAAGTTGTCATTGCCAAAAATATGCAAATTAAGTGAAAAAATGTAAAAACAGTCAAAATTGAAAAAACTCAATAACCACTGAGCAGATTACATGAAAAATTAGCATGTAAGTACTTTGGGCTGACATGAAATGATAGTGCACATCTTGGGTCAGTATCTTGGACTTGCTATTTTTCATGATTTTTTTGTAATTTTCTCCCATTTTTGGTCAAAAAATCTTCTTCTCTGAAACCACAAGTCCGATTGATTTGAAACTTGGTATGGAAGTGCATAGGAGTGACCTTTCCCAAATTTGGGCAAATCGTGGTGAAATTTGCATATTTTTGGTTTACACGTCCATAGACTCCCATGTATAAGGCAGATCTCCATAGACTCTCATGTATAAGGCCACGAAAAATAAAAATTTAGTTTCTCATCGTATTCATATTGCAAAAAGAATGCACTGACACAATTTTTAGTCCCCACGGATGAAGTCCAGTGGGCTTATAGATTGGGTCATGTCCGTCTGTTCGTCCATCCGTGAGTCCATCCGTTCACGCAGATATCTCGGATATTTTGACAAAATGTCATGTGACCTTGATGACCTTTGATCTCAAATATACATATTTGTCCATAACTCAGTAACCACAAGTGCTACCACCTTTCATATATGGTATGATGGGACACCTTATGACGCCACATATTGTACCTCATTAATTATGCACATATCTAATTTTGAGCGAGCCAATAGAGCTAGAGGTCTGATTTTTGGTATATAAGGATAACTTAGCAATACAATTTTTTTGACAAAATGTCACATGACCTCGGTGACCTTTGACCTCAAATATACATATTTGTCCATAACTCAGTAACCACAAGTGCTACAGCCTTCATGTATGGTATGATGGGACACCTTATGACGCCACATATTGTACCTCATTAATTATGCACATATCTAATTTTGAGCGAGCCAATAGAGCTATAGGTCTGATTTTTGGTATCTAGGGATAACTTAGCAATACAATTTTTTTGACAAAATGTCACGTGACCTCGGTGACCTTTGACCTCAAATATACATATTTGTCCATAACTCAGTAACCACAAGTGCTACACCCTTCATATTTGGTATGATGGGACACCTTATGACGCCACATATTGTACGTCATTAATTATGTGCATATCTAATTTTGAGCGAGCCAATAGAGCTAGAGGTCTGATTTTTGGTATATAGGGATAACTTAGCAATACAATTTTTTTGACAAAATGTCACGTGACCTCAGTGACCTTTGACCTCAAATATACATATTTGTCCATAACTCAGTAACCACAAGTGCTACACCCTTCATATTTGGTATGATTGGACACCTTATGACACCACATACTGTACCTCATTAATTATGCACATATCTCATTCTGAGCAAGCCAATAGAGCTGGATGTCTGATTTTTGGTATATAGGGATAACTATTGGAGAGAAATTTTTTGACCAATTGTCATGTGACCTCGATGACCTTTTACCTAAAATATATGTTTATGTCAATAAATAAGTAACCACAAGTGCTATGTCCTTTGTATTTAGTAGGATGGGAGACCTTATGACAACATAATGTCTTGTACCTCATTTATAATGCGCATATGTATTTCTTGGCTGGCCAATACTGCTAGAGGTCTGATCTTTTTTCCCGATTTAGAACCATAACTTAGACATGCCTCATGTGTTTCAAATTGGGAACAACGACATAGACCTATGTGTCCATAGATCTCAACATATACACTCCAGTGATACTTCTTAATGACCAAATTTTCCTGCCCCATCAAGACTAATACTGCTATTTCAAGTGGGGACTATGTCATTGTAAATGACTTGTTGAGTTAATGGTTGTATCACAGTGTTCGATATATCTAATTCTGTATTTTTTTCCATTTTATATTCTGAATAATACATTAAACATATTTCACTGTCTCCAGTACTTTACATTTAAGTATTTTCACTTCATGCACTTTATCCCTTTCACACATGTTCAAATATCTGACCAGAGAACAAACACTAAATAGTCCAGGATGGGAGCTACAGTGTCATTGACGCTATTTTTTTAACAGCTTATCATTTCAGAAAAGTCTGTGCAAGTAAGATTTGTAGATACGAAGATCTGAATACTTTGTTCATTATTCATAGTCAGGAATGTTAGACTTATCATTCTGACTGTTCAAGAGGATGGAACTATCTTCTGTTCTCCATCTGAATTGAATTACCATTCTTGTCTCTTTCAGCAGGGTCAAGAGGGCATATGTAAATTTCATCACCAAGTTTACCTCTTGACCCTTGACCTTGGTAGGACAACAAGGAAATATTGCATAGAAATTAGAGAATGGAACTTGAACACTGATTACTGTATTCACATAATCTACTGATATTCAATGGAAATATGAGCTAAAAGTCTGTCATATACAGTTGTTTTGATTGTAGAAATGTTTTCTTTGCTATTGACCATGTCACTTTGTTCAGTTGTGTATTGTAACCATATCATGGTATGGAGTTACATCTTACCTGAATGTTGAGTTGATGAATATGCTGAAAGGGAAAAAAAATCAATCAACACTAGTCTTTGAAAAAGATGTATAAGCCTCATGTGAAGTATTTATTTCTGAGTGGGTGTCATTTGTTGTTCCAGATTTACACATCCACTCCAAACACCACTAGGACATCAGGAGGTGCCACTGTCACTCCGACTGCAACTACATCCACCACATCTCAACAAACCAACTCAGTGGTGTCTTCCAGAAGATCATCACAACCTCAAGGTAGAATTTCATGCTTGATCATTGACCATACCATGATCTGGATAATTTTGGAGTGGTCGCTGTGTTTTCAGTTGACTGCTTGGCCAGTTTTAAGTCAACACTTATGAATCTCAACTATCAGTTGTGTTGTTTTGTAGTGTGATCAGACAAGACACTCTCATCATTAGCACATGTCCTTATAATCCAGAATGCAACCCCAGATCCATTTTTATGCTCCCATGCCATATGCAATATGGCAGGGAGTATTTTCATTTAGTTATTTTTTGTTTTAATTATGAGATGTTTTCATGTACTTTTCATCTTGCATGCAAATGTTGTTCCTTTTCCGGTAAATTTTGGTGTCTATGAAAACATGTCCTGTGCTCCTAACAATGCAAAAGCTGTGACACTGAAACTCAAAACAATGGAATCATTGTTACTTTAAGTTTGATATGTAGAAAGTGTATCAAACTGAATAGGTAAAACAAATTTGAACAAGCAATGATAAATGATAAGTGCAGTATTGTTGAATATGGGTTCAGTTTCAAACAATTTTGAGTTTCAGAAATGTCTTCTTCCCTCCCCTCTCCCTCCCCTTTAATAACATCATGGTATCTCTGTCATTGGATGTACAGGTACAAGTTCTACATCCAGTCAGTCTAGTGCAGCTACACCAACATCAGCAGCTGATGTCAGATACCCCAGTGTTGTGACGCCATCTCTCATTGGTACCATGTGTCAGTCTCTCCGTAATCTACTCTGCCTTGCTCCTCAGGATACCCTCATGTCAATCAACAAACAAGGCATTCTGAAAAACTTACTCAGGTGAGAGAAAAACTGTTGTTGGATTTAACGATACATAAAACACTAGATGTTTTGTTTTTCACCAACAGGGAGAAAATGAGAAACATTTTATCATACTAAGGCAGTTTGCAGGTTCTGGTTACCTGAATGCAGAAAAGTGTTTTAAAATCATTAGTTGTTGCATAGTTAATCTATCTCAGTTAAAGACATAGTCACTTTCGATGATGTGTTATACAATTTGTGAGATTCAACAGTGTTGTCTATTACAGTGACATGTATTGTAGGTATTAGAATCCTACAGTATTTTTTCTTCATTGCGATTTATCTGTTCATTTCAGATTGCTAGATGTTGATTTACTGGAGAGCAGACTGCAGCAACTAGACTGCAAAGATGGCATTCTATTGGTGGACAGTCTCTTTATGATGTACAGTGAGACAGCTCAGCTGATCAGGGCCATCATTATGTGTGATAGCTCCACCAGGAAATCTCTGCTGCAAGATGGTATCATCTGGAGAAAACTGTTACAACTGATTGGGTTGTTCAGGAGACAGAACATCATAGGTACAGGGTTTCTTATTGGTTGTAATGTACTCTTGACCCAAAGAGTTCAAAGGTCAGGGGTGAAATTTCGCTACTTTAAAAATAGTAATTGACATACCTTTTAAAATGGCAAGTATTGTGTGCAAATTTTCACGTTTTTTTTTCCACGTGAATGAGTCTTTATCACAACTTTCACAACGGAAGTCTTTACTACTTGTTCAGGTAGGAGCAGTGTCGGAATGACACTGCTACAAGACACTAATTGTCTAGAAAGTGGCATGAGATATGTTTGGAAATTCTACTTGTTTAAACGACCATACGTATTGAAACTTTGCTCAAATTTTTAGGTCGTGTTGGCCCCATACAAACACGAAGCATGGTACAAATTACCTTGGGGAGGATCAAATGTTACAACAATTTGTTTTCCATGTTGTAAAACTGTGATTTTTAAATTTTGGCCACTATTGTGACTTGCTTCAACCAGATAGTTTTGAAGAAAGGATCTGTCCATAAACAAGACGTGAGAACCATTGCCCTTCAAGCCAATACCAGAAAATGATAATGAAAAACACTAAAGATAACTTTTGCTTTGTCGTTACAGATGCTGGTCTTGAGTCAAGCTGCCATGGACTTCTATCAAGTGTATTTCAGTTACTGATGACAATGATTCAGCTGGAACAGCGGAATGGAGTCAAGGAATTGACACCATTCCTTGCAAAGTTCTGGACAAATGTAGTCGGTAAGAACCAATACATCTTCCATTACCGACAGAAATTCATCCCCATCCCAATTGAGGTGTATTTTCATTCCATGCCATCAGACTTAAATTACAATAACAACACTAGACATCATTACATTGCTCATACACAATGTTCTCTGACAGTAGAGAGATATAAATTCTAAAACAATGGTGATTACTGTAAAATTAGCAAGATGCACTAAATTATGGACTGTTTGTTCACTTGAACTTTCAAACAATTTTTTGGCAAATTTATCACATATAGTAAACAGAGTCCCACTTCTCAATGAAGAAGGTTAAGAAATAAACACCAGTTTAAATTAATACAGCACCAACTAATGCTGAAACACACTCAAAGTTTTCCAATAAACTTTTCAAGTCTGAAGTGTTGTCTGCCGAAATATACTGTAGCTTTTCAGCTTACCTGCTCACGAATGTTCTATACCATAACCAAATCTCTATCATAGTTATAGCAGTTATCAAGGTGAATCTATATGTTGAAATGGATGGATGCAGTAACAGAACTCATTCTTCACTTATGATTACAAAAACTAAATGATTTTGTCTTTATCATTATCCATAGACTGCATAGTACATGTTGTGTCTTCAAGTACAAGTTCATCATCAACAAGGCAGGCTGCCATGAACTTCCTGACAGCACTTTTAACTGAAGAAGGCAGAAACAACCAGCAAGAAAAGAATTCTGAGTCTATCACTGTCAGAATTCTACTAGACGGCGAAGAAAAGGACAATACTGATAAACGTGAGGAAGATTTTTTCTATCTTCTAGAAAGAAAATTTTATTTTCATTTAGAGTTCCAGAGTTTCTGAAGTCTTCTGGTGGTCAAAATTGTCGATGAAGTGCCTCTCCTTATAAACTTTTCCGTCTAATCACTGATATTTCAACAAAATCGCCATTCTGAGGTATGAAGAGTGATTAGAGAAACAAAAATACATTATGTACATGTACATTCACTGATGAAGTTTTGTATTTTGGTACGTCTATGTGTATTGCAGTTCTTGCTGAGAAGCTTACCCACATCCATAATCACCTTCAATATTGTTGAATTGGAAGATGAAAAATGTAATTTACTTGGTGGTATTTTTCTTCATTCTCACAAAATTTTAGGAAAATTAAAAAAGAATTGGCATTACCAATACTTTATTTTTCTATTTTTTCAGAAGAAAATAAACCGAGTGGAGAGGTACTATGTGAAGTGTTACTGACAGCAGCTGATGGAAATCTGCCCACATCAAGCAGTGCAACTACACCAGAAAAGACATCAACTATGAATGCCCTGAGTACTCTATTAGCTTGGAGTCAAACTGCTAAACACACAGCCATGCAAGGTATGGCTGACACAAATAGAATTGTTCCGTGTATGTTACCATTAGCACTGCACTTCATGGCACATCTGAAAAAACACTGGGACCAATCTTAGGCATGAACACAGTTGTGTCACTTAAGGGGCTTTTCCATAGCTTTGTGAAGCAACTGGACAATCTTGAATAATGTTAATAAATAAAACATTTCATTGTGGGTCTAGTATCCCTCAGTCTTGCCCACTCATCACAGGAAATCAAGAACGTTTCAGCAACACCATTCCATTGTGCTGTCTGTAAGCATAGTGTTAGTTCTACCACTACATCATTGCCCACATCAAGCAGGACATCTATCATTCAGTTCAGATTCTGTGGAGCCAAAAAATTAATGCTAGCTTTCTCTTGTCACACAGTCAGACAGTTGATCTAGTCACAAAATATTTAAGCAATAAAGCACACCCAGCGATGGTAATAGTATACCATGAGATTTTGACCAGTTCACGACATATATGCACGAGCGATAGCGACCAATCAGATCACTGTATTTGCACCATCAATATACTGGTATGATATAATACAAAATACTGGGTACTACATGGTGGTACTGCCTTTCTGTCAAAGCACTGAGCAGCAGTGTTACTGAATGTTTTTGTTTCACTGTATTTTGTTTTTTCATTTTTATACCAACAAACAACTGTAGCGGGTCTAGTTGAAAGCACCGTTGACCAAATCAAACACATCCACGTCAAGCTGAACATGGACTCACTACAGTTGGGAAAAACAAGCAAGAAAAAGGTGAGTAACCTAAGACAAAAAGTAATTCACAGAAAACATGGCAGTGTAATGGAGTGTGTAAACTTTTGTATCAGTGTCAACTGACCACAACAGGCTGACATGCTATGTGGAAAGAGGAACTTTTTATCTGATTTTTTTTCTGTTCGCATTTTGTCCTCTATGCATTCCCCCAAACAAACCTGATGTAATGTCATCAGCAAAGTGTATCATCAATGCAATACTGGAATAGACTCTTAAATGAATGGCAATTGTCTATTAATATATGGATCATATAATTTATCTGTGTACATAGTAAACTCTTTTTACATGGGTCAAATGCCCATAAAATGCAAATGTGCATATTTAGCGCATCATTGAGCAAATATTACACAAATATCAGGGATTAGTATACATCTACATCAAGAACAATAAAATTTTGCGTGTCCTAAAACAGCTGTACGGAACGCCTATTCCATAACACGTAGGGTTTCAAGGCACCCCATCCCCAGCGGTTGTATCTTTGCATTCACTGTTGAACGGTTTCAAGGGACTCATCTGACGTGTGCCAGAACATGTCTCGCGCACGCTCTGTACGTACGAGTGTAGTGCACATGCGCAATCCAGAACTTGCAGAAACGCATCTGAGATAGCATTCTACACTTGCCCTGTAAATCGGAAGAAAAATTGTTGACATTGCATGAAAACGGTCATTACTCTATCCATTTGATGCCCCAGTCAGGAATGTAAGAATTATAATAATAAGGTTATAACGAAATGTTCTCGTGCATCCTGTGCGTATTTTCGTAATAACCTCATAAAATCCCACTGATCATATCAGCCACTTTAATGCAGGATTTGTGATGTAAACTGAGGTTTCATTGAGATCAATAGATGAAATTCAAATATATCTGCAGAGAGGACAAGATGAATTTTATGTATGTCAGGAAATTGATAAGTGAATTTTTTGTCGTAGAACAAGAGGAGTGTGAGTCTGCTTGCAAACATCAAATTTAGAACTCTCATTCTACATATGCACCCAAAATTGAAGTCACTTGAATTTTGTATAGAATGCATTTTGTAATGGAAGATGTATGAAGGATTTTATGGAGGATGTAACTCTCTGAAACTAATTTTGAGTGATTACATGGACAAAAGTACACGTAGCAAAGCTGATTATTACTCTTGATATAATGGTAACATTTTATAGAACTCGGTAAGTATGAATGCAGAATAGCTAAAGAAGACAATCAAATAAAAATAAATTTACTGAGTTTCTCTCTCTCTCTCTCTCTCTCTCTCTCTCTCTCTCTCTCTCTCTCTCTCTCTCTCTGCAGGAGGATCCATTGATGGCCAACTTGATCAATCATTTGAACTTGCTGCAGAATTTCATGTATGACAGTGAAACAGTCAAGGTACTGAAATATAAAAGTACACTTATATCCATTCAGAAGTTGAATAAATAGCAATGTGATATTATAAAAAATGCAGTAGCTAAATCAAATTATAAACTTTCAGCACCTGTGGAACAAGATCATCACATCTTTATAATGTAGATGGGGACTCATTTCTAGAATATTTCTTTCCTTACATTTCCTTTTACTTTTAAGCCATGATTGTGATAAAGCAAGAGGCCAAGAACACCATTAAAGTCAATAGCAGTTAAAAATACAGCTCTTACACACCAGTGAATATTGTGACGTCATCTGCCAGATAATTATTGATACTGTATCCGATCATCCAGTAATTTGGCCCCAGATGTGTTCTACTTCTAAAAATTCTCTGGCATTGCCAAAACTATAAAACAACAGCAATAATGTACCTACTCCTTGACAAAATTGGACAAAAGCACACTTTGCTCTCAATAGTGTACACGGCTTTGCCTTGAACATCGTCATGTTGTGCTAAGTTTCCTTTCGTTCATTATGATAAGGGGTACATGATTGTGTAAATAACATAACCAATCTATTATTTGCCACTTTTTTAAAAGATATTGCATGAAACTTGAATTGCCTGCAGTATTTAACATCAGAGTATCTATGGGTTGTACATGTCACAACATAAGCATTCTGTAATATCATTGTCTTTATATCATCAGATGGTAGCATATCAGTGCGGACTGAGTGATGTCGCTCACAAGCTGTGGTCATGGTGTACAGTGGAACCAAACCTGATGCTAACCATGCTATCACTGCTATCTACCTACACTGCTAGATGTGATACCAGTAAGTATTGGTGTATGGTGCAGTGTTAAGGATCAGTGATGTCAATTCAATATCCAGGATCGATAATTGCAGCAAGGTCAATATTGTCACCTCAGGTCAACATCCTGAGTACCCATCCAGGGTCATTGTCAAAATTGGAATATAATATTGTGTCTTGACAGTTTTAAATTTCTTCTTAGAGAGCGTGTTTATTACACAGGTTGTTCAAAAAAGTTTCATACAGGTGATAAACTTGGCATTGATAGGCAACTTGGGATGTATCCCCTTCATGCATGAAAAAATTTTAACAGGAAAATTGCTGGCCAAAATTGATAAACAGTCATCTGCATGCTGGTAGGTGTTGAATATTTTAAAAGAACAGTATATTGGTAAACTTCTATGTTGTCATAATTTTGCAAAATATACTCATTTTATTTTTGAAGCAATATTCATGTAGAAACATGTAGTCAAAGTAAACTCATGTTGCTTTCAGTGTCACTGTTCAGTGATTATAAAGTGAGTGATGATGACCAATACCAGTAAACAAAATCTACTTCTGTCAAATTTGAGCGTACAGGTGGCTACTGATCTTATAGGAAAGGTGGCTGCTCTAACAAGGGTCTTTAACATGTAATATCTCACGGGACTGCATAGGAGTGGACCAGTGTATTTGCAACATAGGTACATAGATTAGAAACCCCATACCATGGGGAACCTCAGTGACATGACTCGGGAACCCTGGTAGCATTTACCTAACTACTGCCCTCAACAAAAACTCTGTGACCACCATGCAGAGGTTACCTCTCCACAAAGCTGACCATATAGAATATACATCTATATTCTCTGTCCCTTTTACACAGCTTGCAAATCCCTTGCCTACACTTCACCGACTTCACTGAGCAGTACTGGGCCCAGCAACAACTCACTGGTACACAGTCTGGTCAAGTTTGCCAGCCGAGAGCACAACAAGAACAAACATGGGGAGTGCGGAGAGACCCAGAGAAGTCTGTTCTCACTGCTGTCTACACTGGTCCTATCCTCAGAATGCAGGGGTATTCTATGGAAGGTGTGTAAACAGTAGTAAACTTGTATCTTGTAGAGTTATCATCATACACAGTATGACATGAAGGATTAAAGCTCAATTAGTTGTAACATGTAACATTTATAATGTTTTTCTCATGCTTACATACAATTTCTTGTTCTCCCAAAATTCTGTCCAAAAGTCTGCACAGAATACAGGTTGTACAATTTGTCATATACATTGTGTACATGTACGATGTCCCGTCATTTTGTTGATTATATGAGTTTTAGTCCGGACTGGAATTTATTTGTCAAAATCAACTTTGCACGTTATACACTACGTTGTGTTTACAAGGTTTATACATGTTCTTTGCATTTGAACTTCCCTTGCAAAGAAGAATGATGACAAGCAAATATATTATTAAATATACGGTGATTTTTTTAAAAATTGCAGCTTTTGTGGGGGAGGGGGTGAAGGGATACGGAAAGGGTACATCAAAAGGAGTACTTGGGTCATAAAGGGGTGAAATCAAATAGTCAACTGGTTATTGGGCATGTCCCAGAATTTGGTAAGCAAAAGAGATAAAACAATTGGGGTCAAGTAAGTAGCAAGGGTTGAAAGTTGAATGATTTGTGGACAGAGAAGGCTTATCAAAGGAAGTACGGTCAAAAGATCTGATAAAACTGGGATGTGAAATTTATTAGGTGTGTGTGTGATTAATGCATATTTGTTATTTAGGATGTAAAGAGAAGATTTAACTGAATTTTGTAATGGCTAATATCTTTCTTAACAGCCATTGACAGAAAAGTGCTGTGTATGGTGCATGTGTGGTTATTTTTCTCCAGGCTTCAATAGACCTGCCTATCAGATGAATCAGTCATTTCCAATTGTATAAATACATTTGTTTTATCTATCATTTATAGAGCTTGCCATTCTTTTTTTCTTCCTCTATATTTGCAGAGTAATTTCCTGCAGAGTTTCTCCAAAGTTCCAATTCCCAAGAAGGGCAGCAAAAGCAAGAAGTTTGGAGTGTCTTCTCTGTGGCTGAAGTTGCTGGTCAATTTGTCATTTTCATCTGAAGGACAGCAGATGATAATGAAGATACCAGGTAGTGATCTTAACCCTATCACCCCCATTTTCCTATGTAGTGATCCAACTTTCCTTTTCAAAACAATAGGGTTGTTCTAAAGCTGGGCGGTTAAAAGGTTGAAAGCTCCACAGAAACAATCCCCAAAGTCACTACACCCTTTGATTTTCAGCGTTGTTCAGGATGCTAGCTTTACCAATTCAAAGTAACATTTGGGAAAGATTATCAGTACTTTCAATGATGTTTGCCTACTTGCTGTACCATTCATACGATTGAGGAAGAGCCTAGCAATGGCATCATAATCACGAAAGTAGAGCAACTGCATATTCTTTCTTCCTCCCTGTTGATAAAAAGATCCACAACTCTGTGCAGTGTAGAAAACATAGTGTTGATAACATCATCATGCAATTCATCTGATGTTTGAAACGTGACATAATTATATTCATTTAAGCAAATTTATATTAATGAGTATTGTTTGAGCTTGCAAATCAGATGACATGGAGTCATTATCGGTGATGAATATCCATGCACCTTTGATTGTGCACTATATATAATAATGTATAGGACTCTTGTCTGTGTTGATCCATGGTATTCTGACAGCTTAGAAGAATCGAGCATTTTCATTACATCCATGTTGTGATCCATCCACACACAACATGGTCATACACAGTCCTCTGGCAAGAATGAAAGCCATTGGATGTACAGACACATGTTGTTTGATTTTTCTCTGCTTATATTGAATCCACTCAAACCTGATGAACAGCAGAGAATCTGAACTGTGTTCAAAACAGACAGGGAATGTGAAATTTATGGTCATGGCTAGTAAACACAACTAATTTATATTTCTTCGGACATGCATGTATCTCTGTTTTCATGTCTGGCAGATTCCCTTGAGCTGTTGCTAGAGTATGTACAGTGTAACCATCAACCAGTGCAGTTAGCAGCACTGCTGGTTCTGAGGAATCTCTGTTTCCATGGTACCTGCAAACCCAAACTACTTGCAAGTGGTAAGATGGTGATAATTACCTGCCTTTTGTATATCCCATCAAAATCTGTCACTCTTTATCAGCTGTATGATAGTACTTCCTACAAAAGAGGACCAGACTGGAAAACAAGATTATTTTTCCAATTTGTTGTTAATGAGAGCATGTTTTGTAAAAACCATTAAGTTGTAGAGTCATCTCTCTGAATGATTTGCATGATCGGATCTTACAGCCAGTTTTACGCAGGTGTGATATTATACTAAAATGCTAAATGATTTACATTAACTTTCTGGAAGTTGCCAACTTTGTGGTTCAGATGCATGCTGTACTTAGAGCATCCATTTGTTTATGAAAATATGGAGGAAGTTGAATTATCACTTTTTACAATTTTCTTGTTTGTCTCTATACTGTTCCTCAAATTCTAATAAAAAGGTTGACAATCACCTTTTCTATCATCTTCAGCCCTTTTTTTATGCACAGTTGTCTATAGTTTGAAGTTTTACCTGTTATCTGCTTACAGATAAATTCTTGCCATACTTCCTGGATGCAATCCATAATCTGTGCTTGCAGATGAAATACACCGCAGTTACGGCACTGTGGGCTCTGGTACACAACAGTCAAAAGGTTAGAGACATACATGGTCATCTTTTTCATTTGTCAATTTTAACTGAGTATTTTGTGCTGTCATATTTTATTCTGTATACAGTAGTATTTGTTATAAGTCAATGGTGTGAAAAATTCACACTGTACACTACTTTTTATATTACCAGTAATCTCTTCAGTTCACCCTATTCTCTGTGAACAGGTCTGTAATCACCATCGATAGCAATGGGTTTGGGCTAAACCATGTCGATTAAAGGGCTAAATTGTAATTTCATTCCATTCCATTCCATTCCCGTATAGAATTTTAAATGTTACCATGTCAGGATGTTTTTGCTTCCTGTACCTCATCAGGAACTGAATGTGTTTCATTTCACTCACACCATGTACATTATCAGTAGGTATATTGAAGACATCCTCAGTCATGCAGACCTAATCAATTGACATTATACATTTCCTGACTACATGCATAATATGCAGTGATGAATTTCTTTCTTCTAATTGTTATATAGTAATACTGATTCTTAAACTTGAAGTTTTAAACCTGTGATCAATCTTTCCTTAAGGAACATTTAACTATTTTTTTCCATACGGCCATTTAAAAGAAATTCTTTGCTTGCTGTCCTTGGATTTTTGAAAACCTACCAGCCATCCAGGGAAAAAACCAAACACAGACAAAAAACAAGTTTATTAACATAAGTTCAATTTTTATTTGGTTCGGAAAAATAATATTTTTGTTTATAATAGTGTTAACATTGTGTTTGTTTTCTTCATTTTCTCTGAAAACCTATCGGCACACATACAACAAACAATGAATTTTATTTAAAGTGCCTAATCTAGAACAAAAGTCAGGGGTCACCATGCAAACTAACACTCTGATAAGAAAATCAATTTACCTAAAATTTACAGATCAGAGACTTTCAAAATGGTGTCTATATCCTGTATTAATTCTATAGAGAAATGTGAAATTTTCAATTTACACAAATGCAAGACTCCAAAAAACATCAATGACTCCAGCAGCTCCACAATAAGTCCACACATGCAGCAGACCTGAACGATATCGTAAAAAATGTGCTTCTCTGAAAAATCTTCCCAAGGCACATTGTACTTAAAACAAACTGTGCATTACACATAATTCCATGCTCTTTCAATATGAGAATATATGCACCCAAACTAGCATTCACCCTTCCAAGCTTAACAAATGTAACCTTACCCTTACTCCACAGGCCAAGGTCAGTTTGAAGAACGGAGCAGTGGGACCTAAACTCATGGAAGCTTACAGTAAAATAAAGGACACAACATATTCGCCAGTTGAAGAGCAGCAGTATTCAGCGCCTTGTCTAAATGCCATACAGACTGTCATCTCATTGGTCAATGAGTAAATCAACATCAGATTTTGTGTATCGTGTTTCTGCTGTTGTAAAAATTACTTTTTATATTTCTCTATGAAATCCCACGCTCCTTTTTTTTTTTGCTTTGGTTGCAGAGACTTTTTCTCACTGTGTGTACTTTGTCATGCCTTCATGAATGATATCAATAGATCACAGCTGTTCATATATATTTTTATGAAGTGAGAATGTTTATAATTTTGAAAACTGGATAGTAAGGCTATAAAAGTATATCATTTTAGTAAACTGATATTAATAAGGAAAGGCCAATACAACACTGTCAATAACTCCCCACTGCTGCCACCACAGTGGTCCTTTTATATCACGAGATCAAGTAGTTGTGTGTTTCCCTGATCTATCGACCAACAGCAGAGTGTGGAAAATACAGTTTAACAAGTGCACTATATTGCTGTATTTATATTACCATGGAAAAGTTGGTGTATTGTACTTTATGCTGTGCACGTTTAAACACCATGATTAACTACTAGTAATTCCAGGCCATTGTCATCAGGAATGATGTCATTCCAATGGTATAGGCAAGAAAAACCAACGCATTGCACAAGATTGACCTCAAGGACAAATATGAAAATCTGTACTTAAACAACCATGTTCATGTTTTACTCTGTGTTAACACAGCATCCATACCCTGCTCAGAGGAGAACAGAGCATGTTTGTTTCAATATGGCAGGCACTTTACTGTAATGCAAGATGTGTAAGTACATGAATATTCAACATTGATATGGAATCATTTGCATAAAATTTGAATACCAAAACAATGCTCATTAATACAATTTGCATAAATAATACTAATATACTTCACATCTTGCACAAAGTAAACCTCACTTTGCCCTGACTGAAATCGGCTTGCACTACTCACATTTCACTTTGAGGCTAAACTGCAGAATGTACTGATTATATACGGTGGTGCTGTTGATAACTTTTGAGTATCAGTATACGGTAGAAAAACCAAGGATTGTCTGAATATTGTACTTTGTATATTTGTATCAACATATTTAACTTAATCAAGAATTGACATTATCTTATGTATGATTGTATTGTCTGAACTGTCATCTTTATGCAAATGTAAGGTATTGTTTTTTACTTTCCTTTTCAAATAGTATTTAGACCTTTAGGTTCATTGCTCATACTGTTATGTCTATTTCAATTTTGTTCGTCTTTCAGTGTGTTTACGATTGACAGAAGACCTCCTTGTGGTCACAAGGTCTGTACATGTAATATATAACAAATTACTTGATATGAAGTATTTAATTATGGAAATGAATATGATCCAGAACATTGTAGAGATGTTTTTGATTCCCTGTACACTGCCAGGGGCCACAACTATATTACCAATTATGGTACAAGATTAGACTGTAATGATTTAGTGTGATATTTTTCAAATGTGTAATTTACAGAGAAAGATTGGAATCATTTTCAGCTAATTACTATGCTGGTTGTAAATGATAGTCTGAAATTGGCATCTTTCCTTGTGGCAGAATGATAATGAAATAAAATTAACGTCAATTTTCCAACAAATGAACGTTTGATGGGTTCTTTTTGGAAGTGGTAATTGTATTCCAGAATTGATTTATCTGCAGTGCTGGCTGACATGTATGGAGCAGTTTATCCAGAAAACAGATGCAGCCCCTGGTTTCCAGTGATAAAAATTTTATCAGATATACAGCAAATTGTGATTGATTTGCTTGGAACAGGGATAAACTCATGTCACAGCCATACCCCTATTCATGGTCTGAGAAAAATATTTGATGAAAAAAATAGCTGGCCAATAATGTAGCTGGTCACCCCCCACTTCTCTGCGAAAAGGTCCACACTCACCATTTAGAACAATAGGCATGGGCCAAACCATTATGGTGAAAGGGTGAAAATGAATTTTATCCATGTCAGACTGGCTACTCCTAATGACATGTATCTGCTGATTTCTGGTGAGCTCAGAAAAGCTACTGAGTGCGACGAAAAAGTCAGGTGGCTGTTTGAAATGATGACTTGGAAATGCCCATGTGTGTACATCCACTGTGTGTCAGACTGTGAAATGCATATTGATTATTCAGAAATGAATGCAAGCAAGGACACTCACCAAAATGTAAGACGACTAGTGCACAGTTGTGTGGCATAGCAACTGATAAATTATCTGGTATTACGATGACACCATAATCAAGTGATGTGTGTTGTGTTTACAGCACATGCCCCCACCAGTCACCAGATGTTAGCAAGTAACAGTAGTCCTCAGCAAATGATCACCAAAATGAGGCAAACAAATTTTTGCTGGGTGTATTTACTCTGTAGTCCTGGTTTGTTGACCCCCCCCCCCAAAAAAAAAACAAAACAAACAGCGTCATTTTTACAAAATTTGCAATTTACTTGGATCTGCTCAGACTGTTTGTGTATGAGTACATGTATATACACCTCCACACCAATTATGTAGCATAACTAAGATACAGGTCAATTATTCACGTGTGGTGAAAAAAAAGAAAATTTGAAGATAGATCGGAAGTTTGCTAATTGACCCTAAAATGTGAAAAATGCAGTTACATCATACACAGCATGATTTGAATGATAGGCCAGGAGGCCATGTTCACTGTTTTACTACTGTTATAAGTACTTTAAACTTTTGTGTGTATCTGGTAGATTCCGTACCAAATTTTATTCATGTGCACATATTTAACAAGGTTCATCATGGTGTAAACGGATGAAATTTCCACTTCGTAATAATTAAACCATTAAGTATACGTGCTTTTATTGGTACATCACGCATAATTCTATACCATTGTAGCAAACACAATCCACATCAGCTGTATACATCTACTCAGAATTGTTCAAGGATGGATGTTAGTATGATACGATTTATTCATTAGAGTTTACCTAATTCTGTCTCCTTGTTTGCCCATGCTGAAAAATTTGTGAGCTCAAACTAAAATTGCCGATGCTTTTTTTATCAATTCTCTCTTTGCAACTTTCCAGCAATTTGTGGATTAAAGGTTAAACCATTATGCAATAATAAGTAACCATTTCTGCAAAGTCAACTGAAATGCTATTTTATACAAATAACAGTGCATCTGATATCTCTGTGTGATGGCCAGGTGATTATTATCTCTATGTTATATTTGCATTGCAATGGCCTGTAGGGTATATTCTTCACCACACGCTGTAAAGTTAAATGTCAATCATGACTTTCAGGGCCCAAGTAAAGACTGTCTTTTCAACATGATTGTCCAAATTCAATCGAGATGAAACTTTTTTCAGTCTGATTTTGTGACCTGACTTTTCCTGTTTTTAAGAACTCTCAAATCAAAATTTAACAAAATTAAAATTTCTCAATATAAAAACACAAAATTAATGATGAGTAACGATGGTTTTTCCAGCAAGCTTGAGGGATAGTGGGCTAAGTTACAGTCCAGCATTGCCTTTATAGGATAAAGTTTGTATTAGTCACTGTGAAATGCACATCAAGACAGTCATTAGGACATTTTGCCCAGTGTTCATCAAGTGTGTGCCAGGCTTCCCAGTGATACCATCATAAACATCAAAGTGATTCAGCAAATATCCATTTTGTTTCATTTGCATCCATATATTTGTATCCAATGTACTTCTCCTTGAAAATGTTACCTTTTAGCCATTATGTGACTGCAATGGTTGGGAATCATAGTGCTGCATTGATGACCATATATATTATTTCTACCTTCCTGCAAGATAGTTTACTCTGCATGGCAAATCTGGCACAAGCGGTATATCTAAAGAAAATGCTTCCATGTTTTCTCATCAAGTGCAAAATATGAAAGAAGTTTTCCATTTTAATATATGATGTAATATCTGGAAAATGTTTTACCTTTCTACAAGCATTGGCTTCATGGCACAATGAAGCGAATTTAGTAGTACGCCCTCACCGACCAAATTTGCGTTTGCATTCGTTTTATCCCGTGAACCCTGACCTCCCGTCAAGAAGGAAGATTCCGGAACATCAACCTAGCGCAAACGCCTCTCCTAAAGAAACCCAAAATAAAGTTAGCATAATAATCTCTTCTTTAGTCAGTACGTAAACACGATCCATGCTTGTGTACATCCGCACAAGCAGGCATTTGCCCACGAACGTCACGGCCGGGGTCGATCGACTACACCTGAGGCTGAAATGACGTAATTTCAACCACAACTGAACGCATAGACTCTCCACAGTCGCTGTGCCTTGTTGTGTGCGCGCCCACGATGGCCTGCATTCGAAGGCTACGCTGTGCAGCTGTGAGCACGCGCTGCCAGACACAGCGACTGTCCGTTCTTGCAAGGATATGAATATTCATAAGGGTAGTGACGTCAAAAGAAACACGTATCTAATTTGGCGGAGAGAATTTATACTAGTAGCTTGTAGACCTATATACGCGGTATGTTTTTATTTTTCATTTTTCATTTTATTTGGCTATGGTACTTGTCTTTTTTATTATAAACGGATGTGTGGAGTTCTATAAAAGTACCCGGATCAGGCAGAAATCCGACCGGTCGCTTGCAAGAACGTCCAGACCCTGGGATTCGCGTCGCGTCTCTGAAAGGCGCGCGTGTTCCAACAGGAAAGAACGCGAATCGCAGGGTCTCTGCCAGACTACTGAACGCACACCGCCGCACGCGACGGGTACGGACGTATGGACCAGCAGCAGACGATCTCTGGTTTCTAGGGCCAAGACGCGTTTGTACACTGTATGTATTAGGATGGGTATGCAACCGCTCATATGAGTTCTCAGGACGTGCGTTACCAAAAAGGGGGGACAGGGGGGACACTTTTTTCCACGGCAGTAACCGTCACCAAAAGGTTAGTAAAACTCCATTTTTTTAATTTAACCAATGTTTTGAACACTGTAAGCTCAAACAAGGAAAAAAATTGAAAAAGATGAAAAATCCGATCGCACACTCATTTGCATATGCATTTACGTCTTCACAAGAGCAAGACTACTAAACATGATTCACCTTTAGTTTTTTATTGTCTTGTTTATATATACAGTTAGGATACACCTTGTGCATTTTTAGACTAAAAAAATAGTGGAACACTTGCAGTTCATACATAAAGTTCTGCTGATGTACAGTCATTTTTAATTATCAAGAAAAAATTTTGTAACTGATCCTGATTTTTTTTTTTTTGGCAGTGAAATCAAGGAGGACTGCTGATTTTTTTCCTTCCAACATACTTGGAATACCAAATAATTTTATCATAAAGGACTCAAAACTCTTAGAACAAGATATAGGCAAGCACAATGAGGCTTTTATAAATTTGGTAATGCAAAACTACTGAACCACCATTGAAGCAAAGTAATAGTTTAAATATTTAGTTTGAAGGAAAACCTGAAGAATAGTTTTAACAATATCCAGTTTAAAGGGACAAAGTCACTCATTTTTGACATTATTTTAGTTAGGTTCTCTTGAAACATCATTTATTCAATTCTTTGACTGAAATATGCCCAATCACCAGATGATACAAGTAAACTCTCACCCTGTACATGGTTATAACACATGAATTCTTCTTCTATGATACATTTTTTGTTACATAAGCTTACCAAAAATTAAATGATGGGAGAAATCATGCATTATGTCAATGTACAGGGTGAGCTGTGACAACCAGTGATTGAGCCCATTTCACTGTTCTGAACAAGAAAAGCAATATTTAAAAATCAACTAAAACTTGGAAATGAGCAACTTTGTCTCGAAAATGTACTTTAAAATTCTATATCAGATAAGGGCGGGAGAAGGGGTGGATCTGAGGAACAGGTTACCTAATGGAAATTTTTAATACAGCTTCCATATGTTGGTGTGAGTGTTTGTGGAGACAACAAAATATTGCTATGACAAATTACATGTATTGACTTTATTTTCATCTCAGATTTCATCAAACATTTGCAGTAGTGTCAGGTAAAATGGTCACAGTATCAGAGGCATACAACATCTAGTGCCGCAGCCATAATCATGACATCACAAAAGATCAGTTTGGCAGATGCATAATGTCTACCTTCCCACAAGTGCAAAGGATACGAAGAAGATTTGACGGGTTCACGACGATATCCTTTTTAGTTCATAAAACAATTTTGAGCGAGTCCTTGTCACATGCCATAATGAAAATTTGATGTACATACACAGGACATATTAAGGATGTACAAGCAATAAAATTGATAGTATTGTCATTTCCCTAAATTGTCGATTTTTAGATTCTTCACTGTATATCGAAACGTGAAATAAAATATGGGGGTCACTGCGCTCATTTGTGAGATACAAGACCATGCATTTTAACATTTAAATTTCATTTCCGAGAAAAAACTTGCAAAGTCAGCATTTTTTCCCCAATGTCTTTCTATGGGTGAAATCTTCCAATGCCATTTATCTCCACATTATATTCAAGCATGGTGACCATTCAATATCATTTTATCACTATTATTTGTTTCTTTTGACTTAGCAATGTGCAAATTTTCATGAAAATGGCAATAGGGACTGTTTTTCCAGCAATTCTCAATGTAAACCTATGGGAAAGGATAATTCCACCCGTATAATGCATGTACATCCTTAACTAATCTTTTTATCTCTTTTTGTTGCAAACATACTGAATTAATGGTGTCCAAAACAAATAGGAATGACTGAATTCTGTAACTACAAGTCTATACATTACACTAGGTCACAAGAGGACAATCAGTTTTATTACATTCATAACAATTTTTATCAGGCTATATGCAATTGAAAATTATGTATCAAACAGAGAAAAATCAATTATTTAAATACTCATTTTTTGTGAAGCTTCACAGGCAGTAAAATCTCCAGACAATTGAAAACATGGAGCAAATATTATGCCACTTTTGTTAACAGGATGAAAGACAATGTAAAATTAAACAATTATGACATCAGATAAATATTTAAGGAAATCAAAGAAACAGTTAAGTAAAAACTTGTACATTGTGTTCATTGTCAGTTCAAGAACCAGACATAGAAATCTGGCATTCACAGAGGCCATGTTATGAATAACAGGAACAGAAAAATCCTATTTCCTTACATGTTATATCAGTGTTTAAAATATATCAATAAATGATGTAGCAAGGAATGGTCTGTCTCACCAGTACCCCCTCTCCCCCATTATTTGCAGTTTTTTTGATAACGTGAACTCTCTAATGGCATAAAGGTATAACACACACATATGCAGTATTCGAGTTGTAGATAATCTGTGAAACATGTTCAACATTAAAAATATTGAAAAAATTCATACAAAAAAGTACAAAGTCATAAAAGCAAGAGTCAAACTCTAGTAACAATCAATTTGTTCAACTTAACCCAGTCTTGGGTGGTTCTTTTGAAAATACAGGCTTATTAATTTATAAAAGTACAAAAGTTCTGCATTTTTTGTTTTTCATGGTATTGTGATGATTTTCATTTGAATCAAAATACATTTTTATGGTGTTTAGCTCACCAAAGGTCCACAAAGTGTAATTTTTGGCAAAGTCTTGATTCTAACTTGTTTTTGAATCTGAATTAAGTTTTGGTCCAAAAAATACCCTTTACACTACCTTAAAATATGTCATTAGGGGACGACTGCATTAACTTGCATGGTACCTGAAACCCGAGTCCTTGCCTGAGCAACTCGGGTGACAAACAGAAAACTTTTAATCCCCAAGGTGTGAATTTTCATTGTTATGTTTATCTAATCCAGCTGGTGCTATTGTAGTGCCATTGTAGGAAAGGCAGGTCTGTGAAATTGATCCTCTAGGGAAGTAGGGTATTCCTAAGTTAATGGAGCCTTCCCGTAATGTACAGTGAAGTATTCCCATGTAATGCTAAGTTTTGCTAGGTGAGTTGAGCTGATCCAGCTAATGACTGCATATCTCACTAAACTTGCAACATGAACTTTTCAAGTAAAGCAATTAAAAGATTTTCCCCAAGATTGTCTTCATTTAAAATGAAGAATTTATGTTTACATAAGTGTCAGTGCAGTGCAGTGCAGGTGAAGGAATTTCATAGAGCATGAATTCTACTATAGCACAATTTTTGTTATGTACCAAAAACTGGATGGAACAAATCATTAATTTTCTCTATATACATGGTGCAAGGTTCAGCTGTGTCAGAGATTTTGCCCATTTCAGTGTGCAGAACAAAACGTATTCCCAAGTCATGCTAAATTTTGCTTGGTGTCAATTATCTGTTCTAGCTAATGACTGCATATCTCAACATCAACTCTGTGTACTACTTTTTAAGTAGAGCAATGACATCTTTCAAGATTTTCTTCATCAAAAATGAAGCAATAATTTATGTTTACATTATCTCTCAGGTCACTGTGCAGGAATTGTGTAAACAAAGTTCACAGCTGGCCACCTGGTTAAAAATTACCGTTAACTATTGTTTTAACAAATGTACATGTAAATAGTAATTTTTACTTGGTAAAATGAGAATACCCGAAGGACCTCCCCCTAAAATGAAAGTTATTAGATTAACTCTTAGATTAACATATTTTGTAAAGCAAAATTTTAACCAACAATGGAAAAATTCCTACAAAATACATGATGAATTTAAAGGTGGCCTAGTCATAGCTGCACTATGACATTGACATTACACTTTGATGATCAAATTATCGTAAAATACGTCTAAATAAATCACATAGCTTGTGCCTTTCAATGGACACTATACATGTATATAGCTGCTTCAATTACCTACAGATTGCGGAATGTCTACAACAGCAGTGTTTTGCCCAGGAATTGTAAAGGTGGGACACAGTGTCCCATGATTGTCAAAATAGGGGGACACTGAGTTACAATAGGGGTCAATGTGTGAGCGAAGAACGCAAAGCAAAGTAAAGTCACCAAGGCAGAAAGGTATACATTCATTTTAAAATTAATATTGCTGGACGTCTCCTATAATGGTTTGTGGCAAAGTCATTTTAACTGGTTGTATTTACAGTTTCGAATTGTAAAAAAGACATCATCATGATAAAATCAATTTCATGCGCATTTTTCTTTTATGGTGATTCTTGCCAGTGACTGCATTACATGTGTTTAACAGAAATAAAGAAGATGTTTCATTACGCTTATGACTCCAGAACTAGAAGTGGTTGAAGACAATAGTTTGATGCACATTGTAACCTGGGTTTTTATCATTACTGCTATAAAGTTCTCTTCTTTTTTATAATTGCTCCAATGACTGACAATTTTCCCTGAAAATTGCAAAAAATAAAGTTTGAAAACACAAATATCTGAGAGAACTCCTTGATCCTCATGATAGCAATAGCACATTGCCATAAAGCTGTTTTGACAAGCTAGGTGGTTCTTGTTAAGATCAGCTACAATCGAGCTAGGGGGTCTTGACTATATAAGGAATTCAGCATGGTGACGTCGATCTCTCTGGCCTGCAGACGATCGGAGAGTTGTATGAGATTCCTTCTGGGGAAATTTAGGCAAATTACTACTTTGAAAGTCAGGGATATAGTGTTTCAACAAAATTGTGGGGTTGATGATATTTTTAGGTGAAGTCAAGAGCTTCCGGTACACCAAAATACACGTACAGTCAATGCCGTTTGATGCCATGTGCCCGGGCTAGTATAGTGACTGAAAATTTGATTCTCCGTACTTCACTGTACTAGCATATACATGTATTACAAGTAAAAGTTTCATTCAAAGTTGGTGGTCAATAAAATTTGCTTTGTGAAAAGTTTGTTGTTCTTTTTACAAGCCTTCACTTCCGAAATCATTGCCTGGTTATCGGGATCGTACGTGGCCTGGTATTTGAGTCTGTCACCAAGGCTGCAGGGCTCAGTGGACGCACATCGCCTTGCTCATACCCTGAATCGTAAACTGTAACAGACTAACTGATTTTCCAATAGTGTTTACATTATGAGGAAAAAAATAGACTAAATTTTAAATGTTTCATTGTCTCAATAGAGAAGCAATAACTGTACGGGCTATCAAGTATGTAATTTGGTAGCTAAAAAAGTAGTCTCTCTGTGGACGCTGGACTTACAATTCTAGCCCTGATTTTAGTGCGTCCCTGCATGGAGGTAGTCTCTACTACCTCCATGGTCCCTGTGACCCATGTCCGGTATTTTTGCGGGACATTGTTGCTAATTTTGCGTCAAAAGACGCAAGAACGCACTCTGGGCAAAACACTGTAACAGACTTTGATAATGTGTTTGTAACATGTGCCTTCTATGTTAATAAAACCTGAAGTGATCCATATATAACACACAATAGTATAACTGTTGAAAAAGAAAATTCTCTACTTCTTAATACAAAAACTCACAATTCATATATCTTAGAGGGTAAAACTGGTCACTATACATCAGAAAGTTGTACAGTTCCCTAACTTTATATCACATACTTACCTCAATCTGTCACTTAGAGAAAGTGATAAAATCACACCGAATGGTGAGGGAGGATTCAGAGACTTTGATTCACAATCCTGTAAAGGGATATTTGGAGAATCGTGTATCGCTATACAATTGAGAAATGATGCAATATGCAAGGCTGAAAAACACGGCATAGACGACTGTCACATACATTCAAAAAGTTGTTGCAGTATGGTCCAAAATTTCTCGAACAGATGCGAGGTTTGCAGAACACTGTACAACTGTCTGAAGTCAGCACGGTATAGGAGACGTATCAACTGCGAGACAGATGCATCTGACCAACCAACAACATCCAGTGTCCGGTGGACATACATGACCAGAGAACAGTTGATGCAGGCATTGAAGGAGAAAAACCAGCTGATAGAAAATGAAAGAAGACAGACCAAATATTACGCATTGTGTGTTGACAGGATGAAAGAAAATATAAAAATCCAGAAGCTTAGATACAATGGAAACCCTAACGAATAAGGTTACCCTGCATTAAAAACAGTACTAAGCTACAATACCAAAGGGAAAATGACACATCGACACTGTACACAGCAGTCAGCACAATGCCATGGCATGAGACTGTTCATCACCCAACAAATCGAAGTTGAAAAATGCGATAAAAAATGACTGAAAAAACCTCAAAAACCTAATCCACCGACAAGAAACTTGATAAATAACAATGGTACAATATCTAATAGACTAACAATAAATCTACTTAGCTGTATATTCCGAGTACCTGACGAAAACGGTAGACGATCCGACACCCCTGTGCTGCATGCTGCCATGCCATCGCGCCACCGTGCCACACACGAGGAATGGAAGTGTACAAAAAAAGTACAAAAAGCACGATTAGAAGCAGCAAAGTGTGCGCATGCGTGCATCCTCGTACGCGGATGTCATTTCAAAGATCAAAGCAACGTGCTTCTTGAGATACTTGTTTTGTACCTGTAGAACCACAATCGTAGTGAAATCCACATGTGATCGTATCGTCCGTGCTCTCTGTTTCCAAATACGACTGGTGCTTCTTGCGAGACATATTTCGTATCCGTAGAAGCACACTGTAAAAAGACATGAAAATAAAGAAATTGCACCATTTTAACCACTTTACTCAAAACACCTTTTTTTGCCCATTAAATTATGACTGGTCCTTCTTGCGAGACATATTTTGTGCCTTAGAAGCACACTATTAAAAACATGAAAATATAAATAAATTGCACTTTTTTAACTAAACTTACTGATGAATTTCTTTCACAAGTTAATAAGCAATTGTGACGTATCTTCTACTTACCATCTTTAATTTAAAAAAAAACCACACTTTTTCCTTATATCTTCGGATTTGTGCTTCTTGCAAGACATATTTTGTGTCCTTAGAAGCACACTATTAAAAACATGAAAATATTAAGAAATTGAACCATTTTACCATAACTTATTGATGAAATTATTTCACGTTTTATGAAGCAATTGTGACTTATCTTTTACTGACCATCTTTAATTAAAAAAAACACACTTTTTCTTTGTATCTTCCGATTTGTGCTTCTTGCGAGACATATTTTGTATCCTTAGAAGCACATTGTTAAAAAACATGAAAATATAAAGAAATTGCACCATTTTACCGTAACTTATTGATGAAATTATTTCACGTTTTATGAAGCAATTGTGACTTATCTTCTACGAAGACCACTTTCAATTGAATAAAAAAATTTTCCTTTGATATTATGGCTGGTGCTTCTTGCGAGACATGTTTTGTGTCCTCAGAAGCACACTATTAAAAACATGAAAATATAAAGAATTTGCGCCATTTTTACCGTGACTTATTGATGAAATTATTTCATGTTTTATGAAGCAATTGTGACTTATCTTCCAAAGAACAATTTTAATGATTCAAATAAAAAAAACCACACTTTCCTATTGAATTATGACTTGTGCTTCTTGCGAGACATATTTTGTATCCTTAGAAGCACATTGTTAAAAAACATGAAAATATAAAGATTTTGCACCGTTTTAACGTAACCCATTGATTAAATTCTTTCACAGTTTATTAAGCAATTGTGACTTACCTTCTACCGACCACTTTCAATTGAAAAAAAAACTTTTTCCTTTGATATTGTAACTGGTGCTTCTTGCGAGACATATTTTGTGTCCTTAGAAGCACGCTATTAAAAACATGAAAATATAAATAAATTACACCATTTTAACTTAACTTACTGATGAATTTCTTTCATATTTTATTAAGCGATTGTGACTTATCTTCTACTGACCATCTTTAATTTTAAAAAAAAACTTTTTCCTTTTATATTCCAATTTGTGCTTCTTCCAAAAACATATTTTGTGTCCTTAGAAGCACACTATTAAAAACATTAAAATATGAAAATATAAATAAATTACACCATTTTAACTTAACTTACTGATGAATTTCTTTCATATTTTATTAAGCGATTGTGAATTATCTTCTACTGACCATCTTTAATTTTAAAAAAAAAAACCTTTTTCCCTTTTATATTCCAATTTGTGCTTCTTCCCAAAAACATATTGTGTGTCCTTAGAAGCACACTATTAAAAACATAACAATATTAAGAAATTGAACCATTTTACCATAACTTAGTGAAGAAATTATTTCATGTTTTATTAAGCGATTGTGACTTATCTTCTACCGACCACTTTCAATTGAAAAAAAAACTTTTCCTTTGATATTACGACTGGTGCTTTTTGCGAGACATATTTTGTATCCTTAGAAGCACACTATGAAAAACATGAAAATATAAATAAATTACACCATTTTAACTTAACTTACTGATGAATTTCTTTCATATTTTATTAAGCGATTGTGACTTTAACTTATACTGACCATCTTTTATTTAAAAAAAAACACTTTTTCCTTTTATCTTCCAATTTGTGCTTCTTGCAAAACATACTTTGTGTCCTTAGAAGCACACTATTAAAAACATGATAATATTAAGAAATTGCACCATTTTACCATAACTTATTGATGCAATTATTTCATGTTCTATGAAGCAATTGTGACTTATCTTCTACCGACCACTTTCAATTGAAAAAAAAAACTTTTTCCTTTGATATTATGACTGGTGCTTCTTGCCAGACATATTTTGTATCCTTAGAAGCACATTGTTAAAAAACATGAAAAAATAGAGAAATTGCATCATTTGACCGTAACTTATTGATGAAATTATTTCATGTTTTATGAAGTAATTGTGACTTATCTTCCACAGACCAATTTTAATAATTAAATAAAAAACCACACTTTCCTATTGAATTATGACTGGTGCTTCTTGCAAGACATATTTTGTGTCCTTAGAAGCACACTGTTAAAAACAGGAAAATATAAAGACATTACACCATTCTACCATAACTTAGTGATGAAATTATTTCACGTTATATGAAGCAATTTGACTTATCTTCTACACACCGATTTTAATCATTCAAAAAACAAAACAAAACCCACTTTGTCCTATTGAATTATGACTGATGCTTCTTGCAAGACATATTTTGTGTCCTTAGAAGCACACCATTAAAAACAGGAAAATCTAAAGAAATTACTCCATTTTAACTTACCTTACTGATGAATATCTTTCATATTTTATCAAAAAATGTGTCTTATCTTTTACACACCAATTTTAATTCAAAAAAAAAACATTTTTTCCTCTTATCTTCCGATTTGTGCTTCTTGCAAGACATATTTTGTGTCCTTAGAAGCACACTATTAAAAACATGAAAATACAAAGAAATTACACCATTCTACCATAACTTAGTGATGCAATTATTTCACGTTATATGAAGCAATTGTGACTTATCTTCTACCGACCACTTTCAATTGAAAAAAAAAAACTTTTTCCTTTGATATTATGACTGGTGCTTCTTGCCAGACATATTTTGTATCCTTAGAAGCACATTGTTAAAAAACATGAAAAAATAGAGAAATTGCATCATTTGACCGTAACTTATTGATGAAATTATTTCATGTTTTATGAAGCAATTGTGACTTATCTTCCACAGACCAATTTTAATAATTAAATAAAAAACCACACTTTCCTATTGAACTATGACTGATGCTTCTTGCAAAACATATTTTGTGTCCTTAGAAGCACACTGTTAAAACAGGAAAATATAAAGACATTACACCATTCTACCATAACTTAGTGATGAAATTATTTCACGTTATTTGAAGCAATGTGACTTATCTTCTACACACCGATTTTAATCATTCAAAAAACAAAACAAAACCCACTTTGTCCTATTGAATTATGACTGATGCTTCTTGCAAGACATATTTTGTGTCCTTAGAAGCACACCATTAAAAACAGGAAAATCTAAAGAAATTACTCCATTTTAACTTACCTTACTGATGAATATCTTTCATATTTTATCAAAAAATGTGTCTTATCTTTTACACACCAATTTTAATTCAAAAAAAAACATTTTTTCCTCTTATCTTCCGATTTGTGCTTCTTGCAAGACATATTTTGTGTCCTTAGAAGCACACTATTAAAAACATGATAATATTAAGAAATTGAACCATTTTACCATAACTTATTGATGCAATTATTTCATGTTTTATGAAGCAATTATGACTTATCTTCTACCGACCACTTTCAATTGAAAAAAAAAACTTTTTCCTTTGATATTATGACTGGTGCTTCTTGCGAGACATATTTTATGTCCTTAGAAGCACACTATGAAAAACATGAAAATATAAAGAAATTACACCATTTCAACGTAACTTACTGATGAATTTCTTTCATGTTTTATGAAGCAATTGTGATTTATCTTCTATAGACCAATTTTACTAATTAAAAAGAAACACTTTTTCCTGTTGAATTATGACTGGTGCTTCTTGCGAGACATATTTTGTGTCCTCAGAAGCACACTATAAGAAGACATGAAAATAAAGAAAATTCATTATTGTAACGTAAGTTATCGACGAAATTCTTCCATGGGTTATGAAGCAATTAATATTGTGACCAATCTTCTACAGACCATTTAAAAAACCTTCTTGTTATATTAAGACTGGTGCTTCTTGCGAGACATTTATTTTGTGTCCTTAGAAGCACATTATTAAAAAACATGAAAATATAAAGAAATTGAACCATTTTACCATAACTTGTCGATGGAATTATTCACGTTCTATAAAGCAATTGTGATTTATCTTCCACAGACCAATTTTAATAATTCAAAAAAAAAACCACACTTTCCTATTGAATTATGACTTGTGCTTCTTACGAGACATATTTTGTATCCTTAGAAGCACATTGTTAAAAAACATGATAATATAAAGAACTTGCACCATTTTAACGTGACTCATTGATTAAATTCTTTCACAGTTTATTAAGCAATTGTGACTTATCTTCTACCGACCACTTTTAATTGAAAAAAACTTTTTCCTTTTATATTCTGACTGGTGCTTCTTGCGAGACATATTTTGTGTCCTTAGAAGCACATTTTGTTAAAAGACGTGAAAATCAAGAAATTGCACCATTTTAACGTAACCCAATAATGACATTCTTTCATATTTAACTAAGCGATTGTGACTTATGTTGTTCAGACCGATTTAATTCGGTAAAAACACTTCTCCGTTTATATTCTGACTTGTGATTCCTGCGAGACATATTATATATCCTGAAAAGCACACTGTTAAAAGACATGAAAATATAGAAGTTGCACCATTTTAAGGTAGCTCTTTGATGAAATCCTTCCACAGCATCGTGATTTATCTTCAACAGACCTCCTTTTATTCACAAAATCCCTCTTCTTATTATAATTCCGTGTGTCTGAGGACCAATCTTCGGTTTAAAAATTAACCTTCATGTGTATCAAATAACAACCATTGTTTGATGTTGAAACATAGAAATATTCTGCTGGTTATCATCGCCTCTTTAAACACATCTTGAAGATTTTTAAGCGCTAATTTCGAGGTTTATGACAGGTAAGTATATAGGGAACAAAAGACAATCCATCTGTTAATATATTCATAAACTTTTGACTTAATTACAAAAATCTGATAGTATAAAAACGTGGCAATTAGTAAACATTGAATGTATATTCTCTCTTGTTTTTGCTTTTCTGGTCATGACAAGTATTTCAGTCATTTCTTGGAATGTGAATGGATGTCACGCTCTTTATAACGGTACAACTTTCTGTCTTCACAGAAGTGTAACCATTGCGCTGACTTTAATTTTCTACAACAAACCCATTCTACAATGGCAAATAAGGCACATTGGAAAGTTGTTTGACGTGCGCCTATTTACTTCTCTTATGGAACAAGCAATTTTGCTGGTGTTGCGGTGCTGTTTCCGCGAAACAAAAATGTTGATGTTGTTTCTGTCAAAAGTATCCTACAAGGTCGTTTACTGCATTTGCATGTTAAAATGGATGATATTTCCTATCATTTGCTCAATGTTTTTGCTCCTATCAATGGAGATGGTCGTTGCATTTTCATTCAAAGGCTTCGTACAGATTCATGAAATATGACTAAAACCTACCTACACCCCAAAGTTTAACATCGCAAATTACAGTGGATCGTAAATTCTACCAATTAATTGCTAGACATAATAAGAAATGCAATGCTTTGTATGAAATCTGTTTTATTTGCTACAGAAACATACCAGAAATATAAAATTGACTTTTAATAGAAAAAATATTTGGATTGTATAGCTGTAATAGCCATATTTTGAAGAGTAACGCATTATCACAGTACTGCAGACTGGCACCTTTTTTCAAATTGTTAAATTATTCTTGTGAGTCATCTACTGAGCTTAACCTGGCTTGTTTAGTATTAGAAAGGCAATTTATTAGTCTTCAAAATGGCGTATTGTAATGTTCAATATTGTCTATCTTTGTTTCTGAAATAAGACAAACATTTACCCGATACCCTAAAGTTTGTATCGGAAATTACTGTTACAGCTAATCTCAAATTTTACCAAAGTTTTACCTAGATATATTACAAAGACAATACTTTGTATGAAATCTGCTTTATTTGCTGCAGGGAAATGTCATAAATATATCAAGACTTTTAATAGCAAAAAAAAATGCCATACTTTTGCTACACATGATAAAAAAGGCAACGTTTATATAAAATCTGATTTGTTTGTTTGTTTCAAAAGTATGTCACAAATATGAAATAAACTTTTAATGGGAAGATAATATGATTTAGTAGCCATTTGGATCATTTTGGTGGGGCACCCAGATATGGCACATGTATTTCAGCAAATTTGCCATGATACGCGGGTACCCTTCCAAATATGATCCAAATGGCTACTAAATCATATCATATTCCTGTTAAAACTTATTTCATATTTGTGAAATAATCGTAATCATACCAATCCATAATCCGATAACACTAGGTCAGAATTCGTATGTACGTAATACAACAGTTGTAAACATAGACACAAAACAGCACAGAACAGAATAACCAGTATTCAAACAAAGTCAAATTCATGAAAGAAAGATAATGGACCTCTGGCCAAAAGACTAAGAAGTGCTGTCAGACGTTTCGAAAATACTAAGCGCATTCTACCCCACATGTGGTACCCGCCATATATCAATCGCCAAGTTAAGCTTATTGGTAACGAAGGCCCAATGTCATTGATGCTATCAGTGATCATTTGTCGAAGAGAGATATAATTGTATTTGTCTACCAGCTTGCGATACCTTCCAAAAAAGCGTTTGACATAATTCTGGAACAAAAACAGATTTCATATGAGCATAGCCTTCAGTATAAAAAGTTAAAGCATTGTAAAAAATGGTAGAGTTTGAGATTCGCTATTGCCTCCCTATATTTTTTTCTGTTAAAATTATTTCTTATTCGGGAGATCCCAAGATTTGTTACAACCGATAACATAGTAACTAACCGATAACGTAGTAATTTTTTCTAACCGATAACGTAGTAATTTTTCCTAACCGACAATGTATCAACAAATTTACCGATAACGTATCAAATCAACTGAGAATATATTGGATGAAGTGATTCCTGGGAATAGATTCATAGGGATAGATCTATCCTCGATCGAACGATCAATCCATTGATCAATCGATTGATTGACCGATTGATCTATCGATGAACTGATCTATCAATCGAGCAATATTTCTATCGATTGAATGAATTGATCGATTACTCGACTAATAGAACGATTGATAAATCTATATATGTATATATATGATATTATATATATATTTCGATGGATAGATAGATCGGTCGTTGCTTAGATAAATAGAGAGATAGTGTATCAAATCAACCCTTAATGTAGCCAAGTGAATAATAACGTATCAAATCAATCGATGATGTATATATTGAATCAACCAATTATATATTGAATCAACCAATAGCCTAGCCAAGTCAAGTAAACATTCCAATCAACTGATAATGCATCAAGCCAACAAATAAATTATTAATCGACCGATAAAGTATTAATAAATGGAAACCAACTGAATATAAATTAGTGGTGTATCTTTGTTTTTTTTTTCAAAATCAATCAGTTACACCTTCAAAGTTACATATACTTGAAGTATACTCTTTTCGTGATATTACTCAGACATCACGAATCGAATTCCATCAATTTGGGTAATGCGAACTAATTATTAGTATTCCTGCAGAATGAATTAAAGATACAACACACATGATGTGAGTGTCTTTATCGACACACTTTCTAAGTTGGGAGGACTTCGAAAAAAAGTCTTCAATATGACCGATTATAAAATTTCGTTACTTACAACGTCAGTATATCAAAATGACGATAAGCCTTTACAAAATAATTGCAATCATACCCATCCGTAATCCGATAAGACTAGGTCAAAATTCGTAATACACTAGTTATAAAACATAGACTCTTGACAGAACAGAACAGAGAGTAAAGTACCCGTACACACTCATGTAACTCTCATTCTAGGGCTGAATTACAGGTAAAATCTAGACTCATTGCTCAATTGAATTCCTTATAATCAAAATTAACTCCTGTATAAGCAAGCCAACAGATTTTGCAGACAACATATTGCTTTTTTCTTTCCTTTTTACCCTTTCTGTCGTTATTCACGTAAATAACTGACGCTAACATTCCATTCAGAACTGTACATATATTTCACTGTTATATTAAGCTGGCAAAATTGTGCGTTGCTGCACTAAAAGTCAAACCACAGAACTGTTGCTATACAAAAATACTAAAACAACACTACTGTGCATTAATCTCTGCGTGCATTCCTATGTCGTTTTCATGTTTTTTGCGCATTCTTGTTGGTTAAAGAGTAAAAAAATGAGGAGAAATTTAAAAAACCGCGTCACCGCATCATTTTTGCAATATGTCTAGTATGGGAACAAACTTAAATTTGTAACAATTTAGGCTAAACGGAAAAAATAAATTGAAGAAAAGAAAATTGGGTACGAGACAATGTGATTACAAATCGATCTATAGATATATCTATCCATCTATCTAATGACGAATTTATCGATCGATAAATCGATCTTTCAATTAATTGATCTATTTTTCTATCGAATTGATAGATCCTTCGTTCTATCGATCGATCTGCCCATCAATTTATCTACCGATCGATTGATCGATCGACCGACCATCTATCAAACATCAATATATAGATCGATCGATCTATCGATTGAGTGATCGATTTATCTAGCGATACATTGATCGACCTATCTATCTATCTATTCATCTATCTATCTATCTATCTAATATCTATCCATCTATAAATCGATCGATCTATCGCTCCCCATGAATCACTGAATTAGATATTATCAGTTAATTGATACAGTATTGGTTGACTTTTCTACGTTATCAGTTGATTCAATCCGTTATTGGTTTATTGATACGTTATCGGTAAATTTGTTGATACGTTATCGGTTAGGAAAAATTACTACGTTATCGGGTTTGATACGTTATTGGTTAGTAACAAAGTTATCGGTTGTAACAAGGCTTCTGAAAAATACAGGTTTGTTATCCGGGGAGTGCATGTAGCCCCTCTAGCCCACGGCACATAAACGTATACTTTCAACTAATGCTGATGATATAAATACTCTTGTTACTCGTAAAACTGAATTTAGGGTTAAAATATTGGTTTTCTGTTTACAAGCATGCCATCAAAAATTATCTATCGTAAGTCTCTCGGGTCTTTTGGTTGGCCCTTGGCGTGGGCGTACTGATCACCTGCTTGAATTTTTTTGGAATAGTATTGGTCTCACGGTCCTTGGTACTTATTTGGGTAACAGTAGTGAGTATTAAAAAAACTGGATTGACTGTGTTAATAATGGTGGGATAGATATGCTCCAGCTATGCCATTCCAAGGCCGCGTCATGTAATAATCCCCTTGCTGTAACAAAACTCTTCCATCTTTTGATTTGCCTCTGTTCTCCTGCTTTTATCATCGATGAAATTCAACATATTTTTCTTGATTTCCTCTTGCAAGGAAAACTTTGGTTACCGAATCAATCAGTTTTTGCTCCATTGAAGTTAGGAGGGCAAAACCTTATCGATATCTTTTAACGTTTGAAAGCTTTTAGGTGAAAATATCTTCAAAAAAATCTGTATTTAGGTCTGGATAATCCTTCATTTTTGTTCTCTGTTACACCTCTCAACTTTTTATAGTCAGTTTTCAGTATGTTTCTGGATGTCTACCTAGATTTTATCTTTAGCTTTTGAATATTATATGGTCTGGCTTACTAAACCACGAAAGAATTTCGTCGATAAGACACAATTGCTTCCAAAAAAAACGTGAAATAATTTCATTAATAAGTTATGGTAAGATGGTGCAATTTCTTTATATTTTCATGTTTTTAATAGTGTGCTTCTAAGGATACAAAATATGTCTCGCAAGAAGCACAGGTCATAATTCAATAGGAAAGTGTGGTTTTTTTTGAATTATTAAAATTGGTCTGTGGAAGATAAGTCACAATTGCTTCATTAAACGTGACATAATTTCATCAATAAGTTATGGTAAAATGGTGCAATTTCTTTGTATTTCCATGTTTTTCTTAGTGTGCTTCTAAGGACACAAAATATGTCTTGCAAGAAGCACAAATCGGAAGATAAGAGGAAAAAATGTTTTTTTTTGAATTAAAATTGGTGTGTAAAAGATAAGACACATTTTTTTGATAAAATATGAAAGATATTCATCAGTAAGGTAAGTTAAAATGGAGTAATTTCTTTAGATTTTCCTGTTTATAATGGTGTGCTTCTAAGGACACAAAATATGTCTTGCAAGAAGCACCAGTCATAATTCAATAGGAAAAAGTGGGTTTTGTTTTGTTTTTTGAATGATTAAAATCGGTGTGTAGAAGATAAGTCAAATTGCTTCAAATAACGTGAAATACTTTAGGCATTCTAAACACTTTAGGCATTCTAAATTTAACTAGGGCGAAAAAGACATCAAATAGTCTACAACGTTTGTTTAAACGTTAAATATTCTGTATATTTTTCTTATTGTGCTTCTTAGAGTACAAAATATATATCTCAAGAAGCACATGTAATTATAGAGGGTTAGGAGAGATCTTTATGGTTAAATGGTGACCTACACTTTAGGTATTTTAAATGTTACAAAGCAGAAAAAGACATATTGTCTACAAAATTGGTTTTCATATTCAATTTTCCTATCTTTTTCGCATAGTGCTTCAAAGAGTACAAAATATATATCTCAAGAAGCACATGTATTAATAAAGGGGCCTAGCGGAAATTTTAATAGTTAAGAAGGGATGTGACCCAAACTTTAGCATTCTTAATTTAACTAATCAGGAAAAGACATCATATTATCTACAAAATTTGTTTTAACATTAAATATTATGTATATCTTACTAATTGTGATTCAAAGAGTAAAAAATATATATATCTCAAATAGATGTAATTATCATGAAAGAGCAGGAGCTAGGAAAGATTTTTATGTTTAAAAAGTTACACACACTTTACGCATAATATTCTTTTAACATTCACTGTTCTGTGTATTTGTATCATTGTGCTTCTTAGAGTCCAAAAAATGTATCTCAAGAAGCACATGTAATTATAGAAGGTAGCTAGGAGAGATCTTTATGTTTCAAAAGAGACCCACACTTTAGGCATTCTAAATTTAACTAAACAGAGTACAAAATGTATATCTCAAGAAGCACAAGACATCATTTTGTCTAAAAAATTGGTTTAAACATTCAATGTTCTGTATATTTTTCTCTTTGTGCTTCTTAGAGAACAATATATATATATATATATATATATATATATATATATATATATATATATATATATATATATATATATATATATATATATATATATATATATATATATATATATATATATATATATATATATATATATATATATATATATATATATCAAGAAGCAGATGTAAATATAGAGGGGAGGTAGGAGAAATTTTTATGGTTAAACAGTGGCCTGCACTTTAGGCATTCTAAATTTAACTAAACAGAAAAAGACATCATATTGTCTACAAAATTGGTTTTACTATTCAATTTTCCTATCTTTTTCTCATTGTGTTTCTTAGAATATAAAATACATATCTCAAGAAGCACAAGACATCATTTTGTCTATAAAACTGGTTTTAACATTCAATGTTCTGTATTTTTGTCTCATTGTGCTTCTTAGAGTGCAAAATATATATCTCAAGAAGCACATGTATTCATAGAGGGTAGCTAGGTGAGATATTTATGTTTAAAAAGTGACACACACTTTAGACATTCTAAATTTAACTAAGCAGGAAAAGACATATTGTCTACAGAATTGGTTTTAATATTCAAATTTTATATTTTTTTTCTCATTGTACTTTTTAGAGTACAAAATATATATCTCAACAAGCACAAGACATCACACAGGGGAGGGATTTTGGTTTAAACTGTGACCTAAAATATGCATATTAATTTTAACTGAACACAAAATGGCATGATTGCTTAAAAATTAGTTTTAACATGCAATTTTCCTAATTTTTCTCATTGTGATTGTTATGGTACAAAATATGTATCTCAAGAAGCAAGAGCCATAACAGAGGGGAGGAAAAAGATTTTTGTCTAAACTGTGATCACTTAGGCATTCTATATTTAACTATTATAGAATGACTTAATTTAACATAATAGGGTGTAATTGATGCGATTTTCCTATCTTTTTTCAGTGTGCTTCTAAGATTAAAAAATATGTATCTCAAGAAGCATTATATGTTAGTGATCCACACTAGGCATTCAAACTTTAACTACAAAGAAATTAAATAATTTTCAAAAACAATGCAATTTTGCTATACTTTCTGATTGAGTGCTTCTAAGGACAAAAAGTATATATCTCAAGAAGCACATCATAATTAGATAAGGGGGTGGGGGATGGTGTGGAGAGAGTGAGAGACATTGTTATGTTTAAAAGTAGGCATCTTACGTTTACCTTAATATAAATTGACAGCATTAAAAATGAGTTTAGCATGATATTCCCATATTTTCTGATTTAGTGCTTCTAAAGATACAAAATATATCTCTCAAGAAGCATGTCATAGAGGGAGGGGGAGAGATATTGTTATGTAGAAAATGTAGGCATTCTACGTTTACCTTAATAGAAATTGACAGCATTAAAAATGAGTTTAACACGCAATTTTCCTATATTTACTGATATTTACTGATTGTGCTTCAAAAGGTACAAAACAAGTATATCAAGAAGCACGTTCATCTTTGAAATGACATCTGCGTACGAGGATGCCCTTACACGCATGCGCACACTTATGCTTTCCCCCTGCTTCTAATCGTGCTTTTCGTACTGTTTTTGTAACCCTCCATTCCTGCACACACTGATGACGACGCCGTTCTTCAAGGCAAATTTGATGACGTTTTGCGGTTAATTTTGCGACAGTCCCATTTACCGTAAAACGAAGTTTGGTAACGCACGTACCGAGAAAAAGTGACACACATTATTTCACCATTCTCTCGAATTTACGCCTAACTATTGAAAAATAAACAGCTGCATGTTAGTTTTGTTTGTGTTCTAAAACGTAAACTGTGATTGGTGTGGCGTATTTCGAGGTCTATATAGGCTATATGGGAGAAGGCTGAATATGTGTTTCATACCCTGGTATATCTAAAACCTTCTCACTCGCTTCCGTGAGACAAGTCGAACGAACGCGCGCGCGCGACCATTTCCTAAAGACGAAACGTACACTTCAGATCATCGTCGAATGAACGCGCGCGCGTCCATAGTTACACCTAAAGACGAAACGTACAATTCAGATGGTTGTTGAGAGCGTCGCATATGCCATCTCTTGCTTTTCATTGTCCCAGGAGGCCCGTGCTACAACCAGAAAACCAATGGTATCTTACAGCAGGGTACTAGTATACATGTAATGACACTGTACAGTAAACTGACTTTGTCTACAAGATTCATATTCTATAATGCTACATGTACAACCAGTGGAATATTCCACACACACATGCATGGACAGTTTATATTCCACAGGCGGCTCTTTTGCCAACAAGCTGTTATGCCAACATGTGCATAATCCGTTTCAAAACCCCAAACCTCCACTTTAATATATGCCGTCAGCTGTTGGGAGATCCTAACAACATGCACACATCAAGTACCTATACACACTTCATAGGACATAAATTAGTGGGATTTTCAACTGAGTACATATAACATGCATGGATCGGTGTGAAAAGGGTACTTTACAAAGTATATGCTATTGGGATTTTCTATAAGTCATTTTATGGGGCTGTTTTATGTGAATCAACCTCATGCATCATGATTTGGCGTATTACATGTAACAGAAATGTTACTGGGATTCTACCTACTGACCTATCTTTTTAACCCCCTTAAGGAACACAATTGTACGAGCGGTACGCGCGCGTGGAATTTGTCACTTCCCATAGGATTACATTGAAATTTGCTGGAAAAGCAATTTCTACTAATGTCATTTTCATGAAAATATGCACAAAGCTCAGTCTAGAGAAATAAATAATACTGATCAAATAAAATTATATGGTCACCGCGCTAAATTTTGAGATAAACATCATTGAATTATTTCGTCCATAGAAAATGCATTGGTGAAAAAATGCTGACTCAGCATTTTTTCTCACAAATGGCAAAATTCATGGTCATTTATCTCAAAAACGAGCGCGGTGACCCCTATATTTTATCACACATTTTGATAATACTTACAAAGGAGAATCCAAAAAATTGACAATTTAGAGAATGACATTACTTTTAATTTTACCGATCGTACATCCTTAAAAATAAATAAAGCAACACAATTGGACAAACTCTGTCTTTATGTCAAATACTGATATAATACTCTGCCATCTACAATCACAGAGTTTTGATCTGCACTATGATCATCACACAGGTGGCACTTATATAACCATCACAATGCTAGCCAGTGTCTAATAAAACCCTAGATAAAATGACTTGCCGTCTGATGGCTGTCAAAATTTCATTTATTGCTTGCTTTTATGATTGTAAACAGCCTAGCTATGTATAAATAACTACTAAAATACGTCCCTCTTGATAGCAGTATAAATGGTACATAAATATTTGATGAATGCGGCCCTTTTCAGGAATGCTATAAAATCTCAAGTGATTGAATTAAATGCCAGATCTGCAGAGCTCAATATCCATTTTATGACAGAGCTGCATAACAAAATAACAAAAGAAAATGTTATAACTTTACATAATTTGTTTTCCCCTGGTAAAATTTAAGATAAATTTTCATATTATTTTCTGTTAAAACAGACATATCACCTCGTCTAACACTCCCAAATATTACCTTACCCACAGTAACCTTCAGTGTTGCACTTAATGAATTTGTGTTGAATATGTAATCCCTTCAGTATTTTTGAAAATTTTATTCATTTTTGCAGATATTTTCTTTGGTTTTTTGATAATTTTCGTCCCATACAACAAATACATTATGTTGAACTATGAAATATAAGCCCTGCAAAAGAAAACTCATTATGGGCACAATATGCAGCGAATTATGGAATTGTGAATTTTGTAATTATTAAATATCAAATTCTAGTCTAGACTAAAATCCAGCAGCCAACAATTGCATTGGACACAACATTACACATACAGCTGTGTCAACAAATTGAACAGGGGTTATTTTGGCATGAAATTTGGAGTAGAATAAGAAATTGCGTTTTTACGAACAGAGCAAAAATACAGGAAAATACATCAGAAGTTAGTATGAGCATGCTACATGCAAGTACATATGCCATGCAATGTAACTGGCATTTCACAGTCAGTAGCTCAGTCAGTCAGTAGCTCAGTAGTCTGTCACCTTATCATGTGTATTTTCCTGAGGTGTAAATGAATTAATTTTATTGCAGTTTGTACTATGATCTTGTATTTGCAGAACACTGGGAAGACGGAACGTTTTCATTATTTTGCCTAGGATCGCATGCTTAGACTTTAACCACCATCACATTGTGGTCCTCCTTCAGGGAAATACACAAAGACATAGAGATTCTATGCAAGTGGGGCTCGGGTTGAAATGGAGACATTTAAAGTTGCACAAGGTGTCAGTGGTTTGACATGATGTTTAAGACATTTATGCAGGCTCATTTTCTTTTGCATGATGTTGCATGGTCCTTGCTAAATAATGTGTTGCGGGCAATATGCCTACATGTATGGTCAGTGTGTGCCTTCGAAGATTTGAAATTTCTTGAAATTTCCTCCAGTCGGCCATCTACCAATATATGTAGACCTGTAAATTTTTGAGTCACAGAGAAAGCACCCGAGTCAATGACTTTTAAAATTGGCTTAGAGAACACTGATCATGTGTGTGTGTTTTTGCCTAGGTCTCTGTTCAGACTGAACAGTACCAGTTCATCAGATGATTGGTAAACCATACATGAACCTAAATTTTCTGTAAACCATGTCATATTCACCATTGATGACAATGAAGTTTAGGCCAAACCATAGTGGTGAAAGAATATGTAAACCACTATGGCAATTTGCAACTGTATCATGAAAAAAAAATACATGGCTCTACGCAAGACTACAATACAAGATCTTGAGATCTACTTTATACTGGTCAGGTCAAATGACAGCGGTTTAATCTGTGTTCACAACTGCTATAACACCATCAAGCATACATATCTCTCATGCAATAAATACAATACAGAAATCCACTGATGTACCTCTCAAAAAAAATACCTTCTCAAAGTTTTGATATTGTAATGTACAAGGGTAGTACTTTTTTATTACAAAACTCTGTATACGTGTAAATTTCTTGATGCAATGTCAAATTAAAACAAGATTTTTTTTTAACTGTACAGAACATGAAAAATACACAGGTAATTATAATAATAAATCAAATATCCTAATCACTGTACAACAATGTCTGCGGTGAAAATTTCAAAAAAAAAGATTGGGAAACCAAAAATTATTATTATGCATCTGAATCTGCAGACAACCAGTATTTTTACAGTTTGATTAGGTCCGTTATTGCGTGTATACACAAATGTTCAACAAGTTGAAGCAGTACTCTCTACCCTGTTACCGAGTCTGACTAAAAAATATACTTTTTTTTTTCAGAAAGACTACACCTCTTTTCAATAGAGAAAAAGTCCTAGGACTAAAATATATATTTGTTATTATGTAGAAGTACATTTAGGTGTTTAATTTCAAAACACTCAAGCGTTTTTTACACCGGTTTCCTATTTGAAAGCCAGTGTTTCACCAAAAGTATTGTATCACGATTATTTGCAATGTCAAATAGACTTCTTTCAATTTATTTTACTTTCCTGAGATATTTTCAACACAAATAAAACTGTCATTTGTGTGACAAGTTACACAAAATTTCGGCACAATGTGACACTTTGCCGAACAAAAGCTTCTCTGCCAAAACCTTTTCAGAGGCAGATTAATTTAAGTAAATCTAAAGTACCAGCTATTTGAAGACAGACCGTAGATTTCTGTCTGTTTTGTTGTGCCATTGTTTCAACTACGGTTGTATTGTGCAGACGTTTACTGATTATGCACACTTGAACATAAAACTTTTGAAATATTTGAAGTCTTTTTGATTCAGTCACAACAGTCATAACAAGTGCTCTATATAATTTCAAAATTTAGAGGGCATAATTTGCATGTTACATTCTCATGCAAATCTACTCTCTTGATGAACTTACAACATAAGGGGATACTCTGGCACCACAAGGCAAGGAGGGGACGCCTATTTTGCTGCAAGGCACTCTTGGAGCACAATCTATCATATCAAAGTTAACGGATGGAATGAAAGTACTTGTACATGTATTTTCAAAAATCTATGGCTGAGATGCAAAGCTAAAGCATCTGCATTGGTGTGGAGATAGCTTGGAAATATTTTGCAGATATTTCACTGTTAAGGTAGTATGCGCCTCGTAAGTGAGAAACTTGAACCTTTGCTCAAAATTTTTCTCAATGCAACTTTCAACCATATTCATACCAAATCAGGAATAGAAATTAGGGGTTACTGTACAAAGTTTGCCACAAGAGAAACAAATTACCTGATGTTTACCTATATTTGAATTTCAAAGTGGCTGCCATTCCTGCAAAAAGTCTAGACCGGAAAATGTAATTTTCGATTTTCGAAAAATACGTTAGTGAGCAAAATCCTTTCTTAAGCGCTTTAAAATGAGCTCCTACAAGTGGTAGATCAGAAATGAACTGTAAAAATATGAGATTTAATGCATCTGTCCCTGAAGCGCATTTTACCTTAATACAACGGTAGGCACGGATTTCATGGTTGATATTTTACCATTATCAACACATTTGCCTCTGGAGGAGAATCTGGCCATAAGCATTAAAAACCTAGTTTGGTAATGTACAGCTTAAATCATAAACTGACTATTCACGTTGTTAAAATAATACATGTATTATGCACAGATGTCAGCATTTAAAAAATATATATCAATCTTGTATATATCAATATTTCATTGTACCCATCCTTTGTGGAGAATGTCAAAACTTTGTTCATTGACAACTGCATGTTAGAAAGAATGGCTAATTTCTTTCCTTTAATGTAGGCAGTTTTACTCTTGATATTTCAAGGTGATGTTTCATAAAAGAAACAGATGATCTCATCCTGGTGTTTGCACAGGATTCAGAACACAATCAGTGCACAAGACTTCAACGAAAAAGTCCACACTTTTATCCAAGCAGACAGGGAAAACAAAATGAAAGCTAGCTCCCGTAGTTTTCAGTAAGCCAGTGGGAAACACAGAAGTTTTTATATTAAACAAAGTGATGATAAAGTGATGATAAATAAATAATTAATCTCAATTATTGATGAATTGTTTTCCTAGCTTTGCAAATTTTTGCTTGCAGTGGAAAGAAACACACAGATTGTGAGATATTTCTCAGAATTTATCAAGAAGTGGATCATTATCTGGCTGCATATGGGCTACTTTGAAGTGTTGATTGACCTGACATCTGGAGTTTCCTTTAAACGAGCACAGCTGACACTTCATCGGTCTCTCTTCTTGCCGCTGATGGCGATGCATCTTCTTCGGCTCTGCAGTGTGATAGTCACAGTTCCAACAGCAGAGAACTGTGCGTCCGGATTCTCTCAGGATTTGCCGGCTGCACTGGAGGACGATGTCTCCAAATTTGATGGGCTCGTCCGGCTGCGAGGTCTTGCTGCTCTGGCTGTTTGTGGTGGTGTTCTCAGTGGGTGCGGTGGACCCTGTTGTCATGCTGAGTTCTAGTGGCAGGTACTTGTCGTGGAATGATATCTGCTGAGTCACTGGCGCCATTTCAGTACTGGCAGCTGATGTGGAAGCAGGTATGTTCCTTGGCAACACTGGGCTACTGGACCCGGAAGTATACGCAGTCTGTGCATTTCTCTGTTGGACTCCATGTGTTTCCCTGGGTGGAAGCCTAAAGGTATCCCTGCTGTTGGCCGGTTGCTCTCTTCTGGGTTGATTACCGATGCACTCTGAGAACGACGAGGATGTGGGGGACGGCCCTGGCACTGGCAGACCCCCTCTGAAGTGGTGGTGCTGGCCGAATCTTGATGTCAGATTACGGTGATTTGAATGAAACTCGGCAATGCCATTTAGTGCTTGAGGAGGTGGTGGATGCGGAGGTGGTGGTGGTGGATGATGAAATGTAGGAGACTCGTATAGGAGTGTTGAATTCATTCTGTTTTCCACCATGTTTGGATTGGGATGCATGGTGAGGAGGCTCTCACTGACACTGGGAGGGCTTGGCAGAGTGGCATTAAAGGGAGGATTAAAAAGTGCTGCATCTTGCTGGAAATGTACCGGTGTGTATGTACGCGGTGACAGCAGACTAAACTCCGTAGGTCTCGGGCTTGGAGGCATGTACATGTGACGATGCATGTGTCCGTAATGTGGGGCGACGTAAACATGTCCAGGACCTTGGTGTGAAGGTGGATGTGCTGGCGCTGGTTGTGGTGCATGTGTTGCACTTGAGACTCCAGACGGTGGTGGTGGAGGTGGTGGGGGGCCTCCAGTGGGATGGGGTGGCGGCAGAGTATGCACATGGCCCTGCAGAGGATGACCATGCATGGGCATCCTGTGTAAATTGTCCAGGGACAAGTTGGCAACAGTTGGCGTAGATGTATTGCAGTAAATTGGATGCATGTACGGCAGATTGACCCGTTGCAAGGAATCAGACGAAACAATACTTGGCTGTGAAGCTGGAATATTGTTTGACACTCCTTGACTTGGTTTGTGGTGCACTGTAACTTTGGTGTTCTGAGGAAGATCAGGCTTGTTAGCAGTACTGCTGTTTCTGGAAGCTGCTGCGGTATGATGCGTCTGTTGTTCTGGCTCCTCAGAGCTTCCACTTTTGGCTTGTGCTGAACTTCTGGCTTTCTGTGAATTCCCTGTGTTTGGTATGGATGATGTCTTGCTGGATTTTGAGTTCTTTTGTTTAGTTCTAGTGGACCTTAATTCCCGTTTGCTACTTTTATCAGACTGCTTATTCTTTGCAGTATTGGGGACTGGGTTTTCTTGGAAGCTTTCCACGGGACCTGACTCAGTTTCAGGTTGGGTGTGACTCACTGACTCTTGCACTGGTGATGGTCTCATGGTTGTTTGTCTTGTCCTTACACCCTGCTCTCTGACTGAAGTTGGCATATTGGACATTTGGGGGATGGATGAACTTGGACTTGACTGATTCATTTGACTGGTCTGGACTCTCGGCTGCTGTCCAACATCTCTACTTTGGGCAACCCCTGACAGAATATTTGACAGTGTAGCTGTTCCTGTGGATGTCCTTGGGTTTTGTGGATTCATGCTGCTGGCACTGACTGATGAGTTTTCTTGCCGTGTGATGCTGCCGGCTGTTTCAGACACTGGAAATGAAGTCGTTGTAATAGGATGGTGAAGAGGAACACCCATTCTTGGCACGTGCTGGTTTGAAACACTGGAATTGCTTGACGAATGGCTGGGAAGTCTGGTAGTGTTCAAGAGCGGCTGACTGTATGAGTTCGCAAATGACGGCACAGTGGACGGTCCTTTCCTCAAGGTGTCACTTCTCGGCTCATTGTGCATGAACCTTGTAGCCCCAATGCCAAACGGGGGTTGTGGGGGCATGTACGTTGTATTTGGTCTGGGCGTTGTATTTGGTCTGGGAAATCTCTGTTGGGGAAAGGTTCTTGTTGTGGAAGGCACTGAGGATAGGGACGGGGAGGTGAAGATTGGCGTAACAGTTGTAGCGCTACTGGTGGTTGCTGCCAATGTATTTGAGTGAATACTGTCATTTTGAAGGATGAAGTGAGGTCCGTTTGACTGACTGCTGTATGGCAATGCTGCACTTGAAGACATAACTGGCACAGAGGGTGGCTGCAATGCACTGGTTGTTGATGCTGGCACGGCATTCTGTGATGACAACGTCACATGAGCAGGCCATGATAAAGTACTACGTACTGGGGCACTGGAAGTCGACGCTTGTGTCCCTGAAGGTAGACTAGGTGGTTGATACTGACTCTGCATATAAGGTGGAAAGCTTCCAATTCCATTTTCAATGTTCTGGGATGTTTGTGGCCTGGGAGGCACAGCCTGCTGGGGTCCCAGCTGGCCTAGAGATGACCTCTGAATTTGTCCTGGCATTGAAAATTGTGCTCTGTTTGTTTCAAGCCTGCCTGGCAACTGTGTTCCATTGCCAAGTGAAGGGCCCGCAGCAGGGCTTGGTTGGGAATAGTTACTGATATTCATGGGCAACGAGGTAGACAATGTTCTTGGAGGAGGCAGCATGTGCCTGGTTTGACTTCCACTGGTATCGTCAGTCCTAAGAGAATGAGCCGTGACATTCGGTACTCTTGGTGGAAAAGCTGAAACATTTTTGGCCATTGAACTCAGTGAAGCAGCAATGGGCATCCTTTGATAAACTGTACTGGTACGAGGCATCGCAATACTACTATGCGCAGAGTACTCACTGTTCAACTCTGACATTTGGTACGGTGCAATGGCAGTGGTAACAGCAATAGCCGAGTTTGCAGTAGTTGTCTGGGTGCTGTTGAAACTTGTCGATGGGACCACAACTGGTCTGGATGTGACAGGGTTTGTGGGAATGTTTGGCATCCTTGGATGATAGTCAGAATAACTATTGACACTGGTAGTGTTCAAACTGACTGGACTTGCCCGACATGTGACAGGCAATGTAGTACTTCCTTGCGGGTGATTCAAATTGGCAGATAGGTTTCCAGAAACACCAGCTTCATGCTGTGTGTTTTGTGCATCAGTGTTTTTCTGAGCAGACGACTGGGAACTTAGTACTGGAATATTATTGGGAAAGCCGGCATAGTTAGGTACTGCTAACGTTGGTCTTGTATCTGCTTCAAAACTTCTCATTGGTAAATGGGATACAAACATGGTAGGTGCTTTTTGCAGTGGTTCCTGCAGAGATATTGGAGTTCTGGCATTTGTAAAGACTGGCTGAAACTGTGTTCTCGGATATCGTGCATTTGTAGCCAGTGACGTAACCATCGTGTTCATGTTCCTTGGTTTGTACATAGTAACGATGGGTGCAGTAGAAACAGTATTTATGCTCTGTGCAGAAGTAGCGGTGTATGGTCCACTTGAACTGAAGGCATGGGTTGCAGTGGGGGCTTCTGTAGTCGCTTGCTTGCCTGTACATTGGAGTTCAGATCCAGCTGCAGTGGATGGAACAGACTCATGTGCTGCTGACATAACTCCTGAACCAGACAGACTTGTACCATCTTGCTGAGTGCTCATGGGAAAGTTCATTGACCTGTTGTGTTGTAGCGCGGTATGTAAGGACGACATGTGTGCATCACTTTGCGAGGCTTGCATTGAATTATTGCTTTTACTAACAACAGGATTGGGCTCCAAGAGGCCAATCGTTTGTTGATGATTTTCACCACTAAATGACTGCGTGTACCTGTTGGAGCCAGCAGGGACTGTGTATGTGGTATTGTTCAATGTTTGAGTCCCTGGTAAAGTTGCATAGGACATGATCTGCGGAGTGTAAACAACTCCTGTACTTGAAGAGACAGTGATGTTGGCAGTTTTACTGACGTCGGACGTCGACACTGGCACGGTACTCTCAGAACTTGAAGACTGAGAGACTTGAAAGTTTGTGGCAAGGTTCCCGCTAGGAATGGCAGCTACAAGTTGAATGCTGGAATTTTGCAATGCTGGTGAAACCTGAGCTGGGCTCACAACCGGTTTCAATACTGCCTGACCACTTGGCAACATGGCAAGCTGAACTTGATTTGTTGGTTGTACGGCCCCAAGCATAACTGGTGAAACGAGAGGCACAGCACTGTTAGTGTTTAATCCAGAGGTTGCCACTGTAACAGGTGGCACATTTATAGCGGAGTTTCCACAAATGGCAATGTTCCTTCCCATTCCGTATTGTTCTGGGATATAGCTCCCTTCTTGTCCAGCTATCATTGCTGGTAAACCCATAGCATTTTTAATGTTAGTGTATGCCGGACTGTTCAACAGCAGACTGTACTTGTACTTGCTTGGCCGCAATCTCAGTATATCCTTTATGTTAGGTGGTAGGTTTGCATTCACAGGAACCTTACCGCCATGCTTCGAAGTAACAGTGGCCGATGAATTTTCTTGGGAAGCTGGCAAATTTCCATATCTCTGTGCTATGGCAATCCCATTCATTAAAGTCTTTGAAGAATTGACATCAGGGCAGCTTGCAAGCTTGCTTTCCAGTTCATTATTGTTGTCGACTGGTATATGTCCCTGAAGAGTTCCGTTTAATACAGTATTGGGACTAGCCATGGCAGTGACATTTGCGTTATTGGCCGACACAGGCATGACCACCTGGATTCCGGTTTCTGAAGGCACACTTGATGCGGAGTTCAATGTAAACACTTTTGAAAGACAGCCATCCAGTTGCCCTCCTGGCTGCAGGATAAACGGGGTGCTGGTCAGAATTGGAAGCCCTGAGTTGAACACCAGCGTTTTGCAGTCAGAGTTCATCACATTTGTAGCTGATGCGGTGTTCTGCGTGGCAGCGGACGTCGTCACCAACTTGACCGGCAGAGTTGCCATGACCACTGGCTGGTGTTGGTCTTTGGCAAGCACAGGTTTTGGAGCAATGGGTTTGAACTTCTTCCGACAGAAATCATCAATGTCAGGACTGTTCAGTTTGTTCCCACTGCTACTTGTCTTTGACTTTTTGTTTTCCTGATCTTTATCATCGCCCTCGGTGTCAAGTTCAACTTGGATACTTCTTGTGAAAAAACCTGAAATAAAAGGGAATATAAGAGATATGTTAGCTGCAGTGTTACTGTATTATAGCTTGGCAAGTCTGTACATGTGCATATGCTTTCCTTCTAATCACATCCTATTTATTGCAAAATTCAAAACGACAAAGTAATAAATGTACATTATACAAATAAATATGTTGAAAATAGCTTTAGGTGACAATTGTAAACACTTGTACAAAATTGACTATGAAGAAGTGACATGTAATGTAAATGATATGTAGTTGAAAATAGCACAGATAGTAGAGTGAAAAGACCACTTTTCACTATCATTATCACTTTCAGTGGCTATTGTAGGAACTTGACAACAATATTACAGTCATCCTCACTCGCTTCCTATATTTCAGTTTGAAATTACTCTCTTCAACAGACTTCAAGAGTTTTGTACATCATGTTAGTTCTGTAAATACTGGCAACAGTATGTAGTGTGCTTCTCCAGTTTTGCACATTGGCATTTTAATTTTAGTTGTTGTGTGTGCACATTATTGAGTGTGATGTTAAGAAAAGAGTTGACACAAAAATTTCATGGAACTATACTGTGAAACGCCAAGAGCACATGTTTGCAGATTTGAGATGTTCGAAAATGTAATAATACTCTTTACTAGAGATAATTTCTTTGCAAGATTTTGTTTTATATGTATGTACAAAAATGACAGTAGTAAAACTTAAAAGGTAAAAGAAATCACATCATACTGTACATGTAACTATTTGGCTTCTTGTATTTTGATAGTACATGTGTTTTAACGCAGTTCAACTCACATCCGTACAAACGTTACTATGAGTATGGAGTACAGTGAAAATTAAAAGCTTTCACTAGCACTCGGTGATGTGAAAAACAAACATCCACAACTATTTTGAGCCAAGAGACACACCCTTCAAGGAAGTAATTTAAAGGCATGCCTGCTGCAGTCTTCTTGGAAAGCTGGTAAAATTATTTTGAGTGACTCATTTGTAGCTAGGAATGAGACCTGAACCTCGACTCGTACAGCCAGGACAGGAGATATTCACTGAAGCAGTGCAAAAATAGACTTTAAACAAGTCACACTTGGCAGGAAAATCGATCCTCTTTCGCCTATGGGGTTGCAGCTCACAATTGCTGGGATGATTTTGACTTAACCTGTTCACCCCCACATCCCTATAAACAGGTCCACACTCACCATTGATAACAATGGGGTTGGGCCAAACCATGGTGGTGAAAGGGTTAAAGTATATCAAGTTTTCAATGAACTTTGAGTCCATGTAATAACTCCACAAGTGCCAAAAATCCATTTCAATAACCATCAATACTAAATGTATATACTGATGTACATGTATTTTTCAATTTATCAAAAGTACGATTCACTATATTTGTTGTTTTGAACTTGATTGTGATATTTTTCGAGACGTCATGGGCACAAAAACAGACATTAAAAATATCAAACTTAGTATGAAGAGGATTAATTTTGCATGATATCAGAGGATTACATGTAATTTTGCATAATATCATGTGTGTTTTTGAGATATTCAAACACTGAACAACATGTTTCATTTTGGTAATATTCAAGACCCTGAACTGTTTTCATGATGTTTAAACACTGCAACTCATCACGGACATATCTCTAGCTAATACTAGAGGACATTTCATTCACACTTCAATCAAATCCTAGATAGGCCATTAAACCAGATGGGAAAACAGAGAAAACAGATGCGTTGGGAAAAATGTAGTCAGTTTGATTTGCACTCTATGGGAAACAAATCATGAAAACAAAAGAATCGCAGGCAGTGTATCCCCATTGTTTATTCCAGACACAAAGTCCCCCATCTGAAATTCACGTGTGGCAATACAAACAGGTGTAAAGTGCTCATGATAGCAAAATCTACAATGGGCAGAAGAATTTTTAAAAACGTATTTGATAGTGCTTTTCATGTCTTGTTATTCAATAAAATCAAGTTCTGTTAAGAACTAAAATTAAAGGTTTGCAGTATGTATGTTTTACTTTTTTATGACCTACCATTAATTTTGATCAAAGTCGTCCCGATAAAAGATTATATAATCCTGCATATTAATTGAAATATTTTCACTGGATTGGAAAACTTCATTCACTTTGAATTGCCAGAGCACTATTACACTACCCTGCTATGTATTTACATGAATGTGCAACTATTTCTGGCCTAGTTGGGTATTGTTGAACATGAGTTCTCTGCCCACAACACCTCAAAAAGTATTTCAAATCAAATTCAAAATAATGACAATATGTACATGTACAGTGAAATTTTTCAAGAACAAAATTGCATATTTAGGTTAGTGATAACAAATCAAAGAGGTTTTGGGAGCTGGAATGTATAGCTTGTTCATAGGTCTTAGTCTCAGCCAGTATTCAATGTTGTAATTGTGACAAATGACACTATGTGGTGGGTTCAACCTCCAATGGTAGATACATGTACATTTTGCTTGCTGGCAATGAAATTAAAAAATCATCACAGATATCATTAACACTCATGGCACTAAACTGTCAAATACATCTGAGAATTTCAGCTCCGTTAACCAAGCCCAGGAAATGCACTTCTACATTACACAAACTCTTGATATTGCTCCCTCCATCCCCAAGTAAAATGTACTGATAATCGACAAGACTGAATGTAATTGAATAGAAAAAGCAACATACGATTTCATAAAATGGCAGAAAAGGTTTGGTCTTCAAATGAGTGTAACACTATTTCCTGTATGGTGCACTTAATACAAGAAATTCTTAAAATTGTAGCAAGAGAGACAAAATCTAAGGGAGACATAGGGTATGGTCAATAGGACAACAGGGAAAATGAAATCCATTTAACTAACGATGTATACAATAATAATTTTACAACTGAGCAGTGTTTCTACAAGGATTTGGAAATCTTGGTGTGTGCTAAGGTAGGAAGCATGGTACCATTTCTGTTGAAAACCTGATAGGTTGCAATTGCATCAATATTTCACAGCCCATGGGAACCCAGGTATTGTGACTGGGTACCGCCCTCAACAGAACACTGCTGACCTTGAGCCTGAAAGTTGCAGTTGACAAGTAACATCTTAAAAGACATGCTGTCTTTTAATGTTTTGTGACTATTGCATCTCTTCCTAAGACGCTGAAGCCATTTACCAAAACTGAAGAACCGTTGAGGAATTGGTAAATAATTTTGATACGATTTTCCGTGAGTGCTATATTATTGCTGTGTGTATGCAGTGAGTGAAATGGGTTGAACGACATTTTGTAATACCGGTATTTCCTGCCATGTATAATATCATCCACAATGCTATTACAAATGGGGCGCAATACCATGTGAGATTCTGAAGAAAATGCAATCGTTGAAGTTCGTGCCAAGTCTATTGTTTCACTCAAAAGTGTGAGGTTGTGTAGTTTGGAAGTATAACTTTCATCTGCAAATTGTATCATTTTGATTTTATTAGTTCACGAGAAGGGTAAGTATTGACGCTTGAGTTGAACATGGAGGAGGTAAGTGCAAGGCTGGAATTTGGGAAAACTACCGAGTGTAGATGAAGCACCCTGAAAAACGTCTGACAATTCCATTTGCATTGATGGAACAACCTTGCTTTTACGAGTGCGGTAATTCCATGGCCACAAAACCACGCATTTATTTGTATACATCGTCCGTTTTCCCAGGCTAAATTACAGAGAAAACCTTGCGAAGCGCTTGATAAGTATGCAAATTTATACAAACTTTAATTGAATGCTGTGATACATGCCGTGTCTGGCGATAAGTGCTATTGAATTGAGCTGGATTTGTAGCCCTACCAGTTATCGCTGTTTTGATGGAGTTTCGTCACGTATTCAGCGTGTCAAGTAGGGGTCCAGACACTTCGCACCAAAACCAGTTCGCCCCACACAACTTCGCCCCCAAAACCATTTCGCACCAAACCACCTCGTCCCAAGTACTACCTCGTCCAAAGCCACTTCGCTCCAAGTACCACCTCGTACTAAAACCACTTTGCCCAAAGTATTATACCATCAACTCGTCCTAAAACAACGATGCCACGATTTATCATAACGTTGATGTTACATGCAACTTATTTTGGCTACCACGGAAACATTTATTGATGCATGAAACCATAAACAGTAGACTAAGAAAAGAAAAAACACCAAACTACTCAATGCTACAACTCGGGTGCCGTGCGCGGAATCGCACGATGTCATTTTCTCGAAATGTGTACAATTTCAAGATTTCACTGTGTCCTGGGATGATAGAAAGGTGATGGAAACTTCGATAGCAGTTGTTGGTTATTTTCAGCTTTACCGGGTGGCGATAAGTTTAGGGCAAAGTGGCATCGTTTGGGGGCGAAATGGTTTGGGGCGACGTGACTTTTGGGGCGAAGTGGTTTTGGTACGAGGTTATTTTGGTGCGAAGTGGTTTTGGTGCGAAATGGTATGGGACGAGATGGTATGGTGCGAAGTGGTTTTGGTGCGAAGTGTCTGGGAATCGTCAAGTACACCTATTCACTGAAGGGCTTCGCCGAGACAATGAAAGTTTGGGCAAAGCACAGCCACCAAAGCCAATAATCTCCCAAACTGTGGTAGAGGCAAGACACCGCCGCCGAAATTTCATTCAAAATTTACACAATTTTGTGCATAATTTAGTAACTTGCATACCGACAGCTTCTGTGCGAATTCCTATACATATGTCTTTGGACCTTCGAACGCTCACAGGGAACTTGGGGACCCCCAAAGCATCTTGACTCGCTCCCCTTTCCTCAGCATAATAAATAAGAGCTGAAATGAACAGTTAGCTACTTACTTTTACCATTTTTGATAAAATTGTCCCCAACTTGTGACTCTTGCAACATTCGTACTCCCTTTGTTGCTAGTTTCCTTTTCTTGCGGTCCATCAGTTGCTGAACGTCCGCTTGTACGGCTTTGCAGGAACCGCTGCCTTCAGAGGTATCCATTTTCCAAGCAAGCAGTAAGGTAAGAAGTTTCTTTTCCCACTCGTCCACGTTGTCGCGGACTACATAAAGTTTCACGTGTGGTGTCCCAAACAAAATTATCGATGCAAAAGTGTACACAGATTCGGCTGTCCTGTCGACAGATCGACCGCGATAGGCAGCTGACGACAAAAATGTCGGTTATATCCCTCGTTCACCGCGATATCCGCGTTGGATTCTTCACTTTTTATCACATGCCTCCTGCTTTCCCCTTCCCTTCGCAAACGAACGAATTTCGGACCGTTTTAGCCATTCTGACTCCGAACTACGTCTCCGAGTAAACTTTTGTTGCTCATAGTAAAATCCGCCATTTTGAACGCACTGCATGCTGGGGCGTAATTAATTAATTATTCATTATTTATTATACGCAACAGGTGCGTATTTTCAGTCACGGTCCCTGCATGCATGACCCACTTACGATACGATACTCACGTTAAAACGCCCTCGCTGTGGAGGGAACGTGTTGCAACTAAGAGAAGAAGCAATTTATTAAGTTGTCGCGTTCCTAAACTGTTCAGATCAGAGAGACAAGTTGTTGCACTGTAACAATACCATTGGCGATTACTTGTGTGCTAACAAAAGCTATTATTAGGCCTAAGGCGTGCAGAGCAATTCCGTAAACCGTGGAGATCCCTACCCCATCCCTACCCCATCATGCGTACACTTCATAGGTCTATAAAATGTGCAAATATGAAGAAAGAGAGATTCAAAGAATGAAAAAAAAGAGAGAAAAGGGGGCTGCGTTTTCATAAGCGTGTGTTTGCAACTTCGGAAATAATATGGTGGTTTCAGTCGGATTCGAACTCACAACGCACGGCACCCAGTCGCCTAGCGACCAAGTAAGAGCGCTTACGTTCAGAGAAGATGCTGCTATATCATATTCTTCATGGCATCCTAACTTGGAGGAAATATTTGCAAAATTATTCAATAAACCATAGACAGTCTCCACTCTCTATGCCAAAACCTCCGGATGAACACTTCTTTTTGTCGTTTACAGGATGGTGTTTTGTCCTATAGCTACTTAAAAGGCTGAGTGTCAATATTTCTGTGAAAGTTTCCCAATTACTCACAGCAGTGAGGTTGTAGACACAGGCCACCAACACTTAGATTACATCGATGATCAGTAAATGGAAAAATATGTAATTTTTAGCTTTAAAGGTATGTTATTTTCGAGCAGTTGTGTTAGTCCAGAATGCTAAATTACAAACTTGGTCAACTTAGACAGATGTCGCATTAGATTTCACAAGAAAAACAAACAAACAAACGAACGAACAATCTCATTTTGCAAACGAATTTAGTTTAGCAAACCTGGAACCAATATTAAGATACAGTTTGAGGAACGTTAAACGTCTGGAGTGAAATCGAAAAAAGATTGGTAAACAAATATTGAACAGAAAGTGAAAAGCTCTTGAAAGACACTTCACGTTCTTCCTATTCGAAAAAAAGATGCGCCAAATCCTGGAAGAAAGAAAAAGTGAATCTGTCACTAACCGTGCACCTCACCAACTTGAAGATATAACCGTACACAAGTTTTCTTTGTTTTTGTTTCTTGTGACGTAGTCGAAGGATACATGACTGAATACACTTTAACCTAATTAGACTAGAACACTTAGCAAAAGTCGATAGATATGGACAAACAGCACTTCGATAGTAAAGAAAGTAAAGGTGCTGTTGTTACGAAGGTATAGTTTATCTCACATAAAGGTTACACGTAAAGCTCCTAGCGGCAACATATCGACACTGGTATATTGAAACAATAAAGCACAACCAGCGACGGTATACCACGAGATTTTGACAAGTTCATGACATATATGCACGAGCGATAGCGAGTGCATATATGAAGTGAACTGGTCAAAATCGAGTGGTATACCGTTGCTGGGTGTGATTTATTGCTATTATATCATAACAGTATATTAAAATTCTGGCATGGAACGTCAAAAACGGGTTTTTGCTCAAGCTGAGAGCTCGCTCGTATACCAGCCATGGTGTATCGCCAATATACCACGGTTCCTTTTGCATCTTGACCAATCAGATCCCTGCATTTGCGCAATCAATATACTGGTATGATATAATAATTATTAAAGGGGAAGTTCACCAAGGATGATTTTTACATATGTGCTAGCTTTGTGGTCACTTACCCCGGAAAGCTATTTTCGCCATTTATAACTTGCACGATTTTTACAAAACCGATAGAAATAGTACAGGAAGTTGCTCATGTAATTTGAATCATGGGAAAAAAGCGCCAAACTTGGAGCTTGCATCATGTGATATGGAAGGCACCATTTTCCCATGGGTATGGCATTGTCCACTCACCCATGCTTAAACCAGGCTGTGCGTATTTACATAACTTTTGTTTATACTGAGTATCCTTGCATAAACGGTGAATCACTTATAATAAACTGTCCACTGTCAGATTTTGTGTTGCTGTTTACTACTGTGTTACTGTGAGTGGACAATGTGGGGGCCATACCCATCCGAAGATGGTCCCTTCCATATCACATGATGCAAGCTCCAAGCTTGGGGCTTTTTTCCCATGATTCAAATTACATGGGCAACTTCCTGTACTATTTTTATCATTTTCGTAGAAAATCGGGCGAGTTATAAATGGTGAAAATAGCTTTTCTGGGGTAAATGACCACAGAGCTACCACATATGTAAAAATCATCCTTGGTGAACTTCCCCTTTAATTAAAACATCAAGATCTTAATTATGGGTCGTTTTTCATACAAACTGGACACACACACAATGTTGGCGGCAAATGCACAAAGTTGAAGAAGCCAATTACCATTTACGAGGATATCGGATGTTTCCTGAGTTAGGACGTAACATATGTTCGAATGATATTAAAACAATGAAAAGAGTTCACACTTATTGAAGGGAACATGAAAATTTCACGTGAGGGGTTTATAAGAAAATAATTTCTTACTACACCCATTTAAACAGTCCAGTCTATGTATGCTTTCTAGACGCCACCAAAGCTTTTGATCGCGTCAACCACTGGTCCTTGTTTAAAAAACTTATAGACAGAAATGTGCCCTGGTATGTAATTCGAATAATAATGTTTTGGTATCGAACACAGTCTTTTTGTGTAAGATGGGGAAAATCCTTTTCCTCACTTTTTACTGTGAAAAATGGTGTCCGTCAAGGCAGTATTTTATCTCCATATTTATTTAATATTTATATGGATGATTTGAGTCTTCGTTTGAAAACTTTAAAAAAAGGTTGTAACATCGGCGGTCTTATTGTTAATCATCTCATGTATGCAGATGACATTGCTTTAATGTGCCCATCAGTCGGTGGGTTGCGTAATTTAGTGTAACTCTGTGAAACATACGGCATCGAACATGATATTGTTTTTCACCCAAAAAATCAGAATGCATGTATTTCATTCCATGTAAATTTGGTCTTGGTACAGATAAGGTCCTACCAATTTATTTAGGGGTAAGATATTAAATGTTGCATCCCAACACAAATATCTAGGTTATGTGTTCTCTGAAAAATTGACAGACGACGCTGATATTACGAGACAAGTGCGTAAATTCTATGGCCAGGCAAATTCACTGATTCGCAATTTTGCACATTGTAATAATCAGGTGAAGGTTTCGTTGTTTCGCTCGTATTGCACTAATATGTATTGTTCTCAGTTATGGTGGCAATATAGTGTAAAGAATATGCACAATATAAGAGTGGCTTTTAACAATGCCTTTCGTATTCTCCTGAGTCTACCACGGGATTACAGTGCTAGAGGAATGCTTGTATCAAACACTGTTCCATCTTTCGACTCTCTCAGACGGAACCTATTGTATAAATTCTCCGTAAGACTGCATAATAGTAACAATAGCATCTTGAGGAAAATAGTGAGCTCCGACGTATTTGTATTCTCAAAGTTTCATGAGTCTTACAGAAAGACAATGTATCTTTTACACCGGTAGTTGTATGTAGCTGGTCTTTTTAACACAGAAGCTTTAACTCTGATTGCGCTTTGTACCTTTTACTTCCCTGTTTTTTTAACCTCCTTTTTCCTTCTTTTTGTAGTTCCAATGGTCTGGGGGGTTTTTTTCTGTTAGATAGGTGTCTACGTGATTTTTTTTAGTGTTATATGGGATGTAGTTTACAAATCCTGATTTAAATAAATAAATAAAAAATAAATAAATAAATTGTCACATAGACTTTCAAATATTAATTGTTACATGTAAATTGACATATCAAGAGCTGTATTTATGTTTAAGATTGGATATATCTTTTTATTTTTACTATCCTATGATAAAAACCACATATAAAACGGCCATCCTATTCTAAAACATTACGGGAGTAGAAATATAACGGACAAGGCAGGAGGACAGAAAAAAACAACGAGTAACCCAAGCGTATCATATGCGATGCACCATGTCTAAGCTTGTTTATCGAGAAATAAAGTCTTTGTAGTACCAACGAACTTTCAACGTCTCGTGCTGTCAATATTGTAAAGATTCCGAGTACCTCTTCTTAGCAGGCCAAGTAATCAACTAAAAAGCACGAAAAAACTATTAGTAATGTACTGTCATGATCAGTACTTCTAGTAGCGAGATGCGCTTGGCAAACCGTGACCACAGTCTACACCTATGCGGTGACTCAAAACTTCCAAAGTGAGCTATGAGGGCGTCTGGGATGGAATTGTCATTTTATCCTGTTATGATATCTTCTCCATCCGGGTTCCTGGTCTTCAGTTTCAGATCAAACTGATCCAGTTTTTCAAGGCGTCATATTGCTAAGTACGCTCCTTTTATTGGAAAAATTGCACCTTTCTGCGCATTTTTCGATTTTTTACCTTCTGCTACGAGTACATGGGAGCCTATACACGTGAGCCTCGAAAGTTACTTTGCGGGAACATCCAAGAGATTGTAAAGCATTCCGGGTTCATCTTTTACCAAACTCAAACTATACCTCTTTAAGTTTAACCTAGCAAAAAGTCAACCCTTCAGTCGCTTACTTGAACATAAAACGTAGTGTGTTCATCCAAGAACAAAAGTTAGTAGTGCCAGTTGTGTACTTACATTAAGAAAGGATTGACGATGACTTCCATTCCATCAAGACAGCTTACAATCTCTTTTTCCAATTTGTAAATATTATATCAAGTATTAATGATGCATTGATTGTATGGAGAAACATTTTTTTATGTAATAGGAGTCTTTTCAAGCAAAAATTCATGTTGATGAATTCTATATGTATTTATTGACATCAAAATATTGGTGAAGTTTGTTGTCAATGATAAAATCTGCCAATGAAATGGAACACAAACAAAGGTTTACCGCACAGCGTAAGGCATCTACTTATAAGTCATGGTGTGCTTTTTATTTTTAAGATATTTAAGCATACGTATACAGTTAACTCTAGATTTAATTACCTATTACTCCTATAGGAGTAAGATCTGTGTATAAGCTGAATGTATAAAAATTATAAGGAATTCATTGACTATAGAAGAATAATTTTCATCGTAAGAACCTAGAAAACTTGGTGAACATTTCCAAATAAACTTACTCAAAGAAATCTTAGTCCCTTGTGAAAGGAAAATAAACACCCTCTTCTGAAGAGAGTCATAATGATGATTGATTTAATATTTTGCTGAATTGTCAAATACCCCGGTATTGATGGTTCAATATCTGACATTTTCAAGCGTACACATTGTAACGCGGTAATGGATTCCCAAAACAGTGATAAGGTCAACACGTGCATGCAGAAAATTGTTAAATTATGTCTTAATCACATATGCGCATTTTAGTTCTGAAAAGTGAACTGAAAGTTGTAATAGTGCCACTTCATGAAAAATACCCGGCCTGGTTTGTTATTTCCATGTCGATAGTGGAACCGAACCCCGTGAGATAAACAAAAAACGAAAATAAATCATAACGCTTGGGGACATAATTTATAAGAGACCGGGGATGAGAAACATACCGTTCCTTTGACCTAATTATGATTTAATCACAAAAGTTTATATTTTCCATCAACTGATTTAACCGTTAATTTGTGTTCAATGAGGACTGGAAATGTTAGAGTATCTTTGAGGCCAAATCATTGTCACTGACAGTGTATAGAATAGTCTCAGCCTCATCATGTATATATGTTGTTTAGGTTTACCGAGAGACGGAAAGGTCACACGACCAGACGAGGTCATGGAGAGTACAGCAGGTGCGGAACTACGATAGCGCCCCCTTACATTCGTCGGAATTTTTACAATCGTTCAGGGCATTATTTATTGAACAAATCAGTGATATTGCTGATATTACTGATATCACGATTCTGACGATTACATATAAACTAGGTTGGTAGGACTGGTTTGTAGACATTTGTTGTGTAAAGGAGCAAATTTTCCATGTGTCGCTGAATAAAAATCAACTGCTATACACCATGTAGTAAGCGAGCTTTGACAGTTTGGGGCCAAGTTCATTCCTCTTTTGCGGAACTTGTGCATGTGTAAATTGTGATACTGGGGGAGTGGCGCACGGTACGGACGTGTAGGTCAAGGGTCACAGAGGAACACCAATTACATGCAAACAACACAGATCAGACAATGCGTTCAAGTATCGAGTACTGGTAGTGGCATGCTCGTTGTATAGTGCGAGTTTCTGATACCCTCATCTATGGCATTGGAACTACCCAGTATCACTTGAGGCAACCAACTCTCAAACAAAAGCGGAATCGAGTGGAATACGAAAGGGCACAGATAAGTAGGCTTATCTTTAGTTTCGAGAGTTCGCCGTTCATATGCCTGTGAGCCTCATTGCACATCAACAACGCAGCGAAGAGCCTCGTAAGGTTGGTAAAAGCATGTTTGTGTTTTCAACAAAATCCTAGTAAATGTGTGTCAATGGAGTTCATCCACCTTCATGTTATGTAATTTGTAAATTTAAAAAAGCAGGATATGTACAATGGTTGACGAGTAGGAACACTCCGTGATGGCGTAGAACTATAGTTATCATACCAATACTTTATCCGCATGAGCGGAGTGTATGCTTTTATATAAACGAGAAGAGTTGCCGTGAGGTCCAAAGTCCGTGCAAGCTGCGTGCAAAATCCCTTTGCCTAGTCCAAAATAATCCTCCATGGTATGTTAGGCAGGGACGTTGGTGATGTCACTGCTTGAACCGACCTCCATGTATATCCAACTGCGAATATTGGATAAGCGTTATAGTATAGGTAGGCCTAACTGTTTTGTAACCATTGAGTACAAGAGTTGTTGAAAGCTATCCAGGGCTAGTCAAAGTTTGCGCTTTGCCTACTAGAAAGTTCAAATACACTACAAGTAGCTAAAGTGTAACATGCTAGTGCCATCATATGACCTTAAATTGTGATCAAAAAACTGATTTGCCATTGTATAATGAGGATATGCAATAAGACAAGATAGGAGACGTACATACGAAAGTACCGCGGGCGTATTACATTAATATTAAAATCACCAGTGCTCTTACGCCTATTTGCGAAGAGGCGTGCAACCATATACCTGGAGAGTGACTACTGTCATAGTGCAATTTCCCAGTCACGGGTACATGTACCATAGAGGAAGACTTCTACGCCCACACCAGGCCTACAGGCGAACAATCGTCCCGAGGAACGCCAGAACCATTGATAGTGGATGGTAGAACGTTGAGATGATGCTGACTTTTTGAACTTGGATTTTAACAGGTTGTTGGCAAACTTTACATTATTCCTAGTCTATTGTATAGTTTCAAATAACTGTACCGTACACTATTGTACTATTGCTATTGTAGTATGTACATTAAATTTTGATTCACTTCGCTGCGCCATATTCCACTTCCGAGCCTGTAGTAGAAAGTTTTTAGCACCACATTGTGAATTCGTTCAAATTTACTTTGTTAGACAAATCATAGAAAATGACTGGTGTTCAGAGCCATGAAGCCATAGCGGCAATAGCGCTGTAAAGTTTTCGTCCGCGCCGGTCTGACTGTGTACTACATGTATTATCGGCCGCCGGGCTGTTGGTATGGGGTTTGTGAACGAATTGTTGCACCGCTTAGACTGTGAATATGATAACTACAACATCGAAACAGATCTAAAAGTTGAACGAAAACATCACAGATCAGACGTTTAACAAATTTCAGCCTTGAGAGTTTTCGAACGGACCGCGTCGGCGGGCAGAACTGCGGGCGAATGCTCGGGCCTTGGAAGTTATAATATGCAGAAGATAGTGCAGGATATGCATTTTGACCAAAACAAGCAATAGATAACACATCTGTATTAAGATAGTCACGTGACCAATATTAACTCAGGCCGTGCCATATACGACGAGGTGCCATTCAAATCAAAGGTAACACGTAAGTCAAAGGGGTTTTTTTGTTCACTGTCCATGGAAATAGGTTGCTTCCGTGTTAGTCTTCCGACAATTGGTACGTTTTTATACTTACTATGAATTTTGTCGAACTATTTCTGAGATTATCATAGCGCGGGCTCACACAAATTTATTACAATGTCTTGATCTACCACCAAAAGATAAAGTAGGAGTTCCGCTTCGGGAAAACGCCATTGAGCAACAAACGCAATTCACGCAACTCGTTTTAAACACGGTCACTGGGGAAACAGTGCTTCTTAACTTTCACACTAATATGAAAAGCTGCTTTGATCAGCTTCTCGGATGTATACAGGCGCTGAAATTTTGAGGAACTTTTGACAACGAAGTCGAATTATTTGTTTCGACGGTATTTTGCTGAGAATTCACGTGAACTCCGCTGGCCGATCGCGACGTCCAGAAGCAAGTCAAATTACTGAACAACAATCGGTCGCCAATCCGCCCAGATTTTCGTTTCTTGTCATCGCCCTGCTTTTGCGTATCCCAGTATGCAGGTCGACATGATTTGATATCTATTAGGAGTACGAACCTGTTCACTGTACAATATGCTGGTACCTTTGTGTACAAGGGAAGGGCTACTGTGTCAGGGGGTGCCACACTCGTTTGAACTCTGCTTCGGAAAGTTTATTTTGTGGACGCTATGGGTCATTGCATACGTTGCATATTAAACACCTATTGCCTGGTCATGAGGGCTATAGCGACCGTCTATTGCCCCGAGGGCCGTGTGTTACCAGAAACACATCGCTATTCCCCGAGGCCGTAGGCCGAGGGGTATAGCGATGTGTTTCTGGTAACACACGGCCACGAGGGGTAATAGACGAGCGCTATAGCCCGAATAAAGACCAGGCTATAGGTGTTTTACAACACACCACATGCTCATGTTGTATTGTTATATAGTTTTTAATGTGTTTTGATATTTTGCACCACAACAATCCATTGTGACAAGTTTACCGGGCGATGTTTCCACAGCGGTTTCAGTTGTACGTACGTGGTACCACTATCCGAAAAACATTCTAAGCATACCTAGCGACATCCTTAGTTGCACTTTAATCTTTTCCGTCGATGAGCTGTTCAAGTTCCTACGCTGTTGGAATGTTGGAAAATGTTGGAAAATCTGTTTCAGAGAATGTGTCGTCACCTATCCCGGACGCACATCACGTTCTAGTCACCCGCCATTGTTGCAAAGCTGCAGACGACACTATGGTCACGTGACCGGGCACTTTTCCAAATTTGGTCAGAACTATTTCCCTAGGGAAATAGCTTTTCAAAAAATACCCTCTGACGTCACTTTTGTCGAACCGATGGGGACTAGACGTATCTATTTTCTCGTCACGTGACGTATTCTGGCGAATCGCGACACGGAATGAGCATGTGGTGTGTTATATTAACGTATAAGGGTTTGTTATCGCGTCGCGACCGCGATTATATGCCGGTGGGTCGCGACCGGTCGTAAACAAAGGTAAAACAATCCAGTGTACGTGTTAGCAGCCTATGATAAAAGTCTTGCGTGTGCAGTCAAGCTAGCCCCAAGTCCATGGTACGGGTGCGGAAGCGGTGCCTGATTGTTGTCTTTGAGTTATGTTTGGAGGGACTTTGGAAATTTGTCATTACTGTGGGCTGTTATGGTAAAGGGCCCAGCCGAGCCATCTCCACTAACCAAGTATGTTCATTCTATTAGGTTGGGCTTGGCTATTTAAATCACTGACCACTTTCCGTGTAGGACAAAGAAAAGGATGAGCTTGGGTCCACAGATTGAGAGTGAGACCATGTCTTTGTCAATGGAAGGTTCCCTTCATTGAAATGATATGTTCATGACAGGGGTAATTTTGTCAATAGAGAAGTATAGTAGTGTAGGGTGATCGAAATTGCAATTTCTGCCGGCAGTAGTCCTGATTTCGAAGTTAAAAATAAATACAACGAGATATCACCCTATACGCAACAACTCGTCACTGTTATAATTGGTTGTTTATCGAAAATCCCGTGTTGCTTTTATGACTCATATGCCTTATTTGGAAATTATTTCATTTTTACGTAAATAATTTTCTTATTTATTTATTTTTTTCTGTATTTCAGACAGTCTCTCTTGTGGACATTGCCGGACGATATTGCGCAAAATACAAAGACGCAATCGGAGTAATCTGTCTTTGTTAGTGTAAAAAGCGGTCGCAGATCGATACACATCATTTTACATGTTGTGACAACTTGTGTTAGACAATCACCCCGCGTCATCGTTTTCGCTCTGGAAACTGTCCTGTGATTTTACTTTCGGTTTCACTCGAAGAACTTTCCCCTTTGGTGTTGTACACTTGAAGCTTGTCGGTAAAGTTGTGCCGTTTGTTAATGGTGAAGTCTCCGTGAAGGTTGAAAATTGAACGATCTGATTTGTGCTCTTTGTTTGGATTTTATTACGAGTTGCTCTTTGTACCGGGATCCACACGATGGTTGCCTACGAGGGAATTCGATTTATCTCCGCGTTGTTGCTATCATCGTCGATGGTGTCGCTTACCGCGTCACAACAGTATGACTTGATTGGAAATACGACGGTCTCAGCCCTGACCACCCAACCCAAGCTGATGAGGTCACTGAGTCCGCTGCCGCCCCTTACATTGGTGGCGGGTGATACTACCGTAGTCAAGTTCAACTACTCGGGAATTTTGGAGGAGGGTTTGGTCTTGGAAGTGATGATCAGAGACCCTCTCGTCATCGGGTTTCTCGGTTCGAACTATTCAAAAATGGAATTCCCACTGGAGCAATATATCTTCGATTCAATAGAGGTTGACCTGGAAGCCCATGCAATCGGTATCACCGCGATCGAAACTAAAATCATTTTCACGGGCGCGAGCACCAGACTGGGCATGGAAGTCGCCGTACCTCTTGAACCGTACGCCGTCAAGGTGCTACGACCGTACATGGAGCTGAGCAAGGCCTACAATTACGTCCTGCTTCCGCTCATCGTCTGCAACAACATCGCACTCGGTTCCGCAGCCGACGTGAAAGTGATGTGGTCGAAGATCAAAAATCCCTTACACATGACCGTGGGAGCGTTCTGTCAGTTCGTCTTGATGCCACTGATGACATTCGGCTTGGCTTTCCTGTTCCAGCTGGATCCCTACACCGCCATTGGCCTGCTTACGGTTGGCTGTGTACCTGGTGACCGACTGAGCACAATTTTGACGTCTTTGATCGGTGCCGACCTGGAGCTCAGCATCACAATGACCATCATCTTCGCGGTCATTGCACTGGGGATGACGCCACTCAACATGTTCATCTATTCCCGTCCCTTCGTCAACAGATCCAATTTGCCCATACACGTCGTTATCCCCTTCTTTGAAATGTTTTTGCAGATTTTAGCCCTCGTCGTTCCCATCTCTGTCGGTTTGCTGATCAGTTGGAAGGTGGAGTGCCTTAAGAAGGCTTTGAAGAAGATCTTGAAGCTACTGTCACTCACTTGTTTGATCGCTACGCTCATACTGAACATGCTCACTAACAAATACGTGTTTTCCGCGCCACCTAATTTGATTCTTTGCGCGTTTCTGGTGCCTTTTCTAGGGTTCAACTTGGCCTACTTGATTGCTAGGATCGTACGCGTTAGTTACATCCCTGGTAAGACCATCGGCGTCGAAACTGGAATCCAGAACAACATCTTGGCAACGGCCATCCTGCGACATTCGTACCCCCAGCCAGAAGCCGATCTTCTGTCGCGGGTTTCAATACTTGCCATCGTGGCCTCGATAGTCGACGGGCTTGTGTGGGTCATCGTGCACAACATTCGGAGTTGCATAAATAACCAACTGAAGAAGCGGAGGGCGAAGAAGAAGCAACGCGGAGACGCCGACGACGATGCAGACCCTAAAACGGCGCCGATGGCGCCCGGCGAGGACACCGACTCCGACGAAGACTTTTACACAGTTAGCGATATAGAAGAGGACGCCGCGAACTACAATGCGCATGCGACGAAGAAACCGGACCAATGGTATAAGAAAGACAAGGAACAAGAAGTCACAGATATGAGAGAGTCAAATGTTTAAACAAAGCAGAGCTTTCCTTACAGTCGCAACACGGCGAAACGTGACAGCTGTGAAAACCGAAACTTTTGAGTGAAAAGCTTTCAGTCTATTTTATGATTTTGCCGCTTTATTTTATATTATAATTATACAGACTACTGTCTGCTCTTACAGTGTTCACAAAAATTCGAAAGTGTGCTTGAGCTCACCGTTTGTTAAAGGGATATAGTCGTCGGAACTGCGCCTGTGCGAGTTTCCGGTTTACAAACAATATATGTCGTGCATGATATCAGGATGCACCTCATTATCATAGCTGCAACATTTAAATTATACGATGATAGATTATGACAGACATGTTTTAACTGTCATCAATCACCATTGTGCCTTGGATACATTGTTGCCGTGGCTCGTATTGGTCCCATGCGACCTTTGAGCGCAGTTCCGACGACTATATCCCTTTAACTGTTTTTCACTGAGTCGAAGTTACGGTAAATTTAAATCTGGATAAAATATGTTTCTATCAGATAGAAAATTGAAGACAAAGCACACTTGTCATGAACATAGAATTAATAGAAAGTGTAATTTTTGTAATTTCATCGCGTAAAATTAACGGGAAAGTTTGTCGCTACCCTGGATCGCTCGGTAATTCAAGGTTCGATTTACAGGTAAAATGGGTATCGTCCTTTCTTGAATGGAATTTCAGTTTTTTTCTCTACAGACATGTAATAAGTTTTGATTTCCCGCCAAGGGATGGAGATGCAATAGTATGGTAGCTGCCAGATTCCTAACCTATTGTTTGTGGTGTTGGTTCTTGCAGAAAAAGCAACGCGCCGCGGATTATGCAAGCTTACATCGTCTTGTTCAACAACCAATGAAACTTACGTTTTTCACAACTTGGCGATACATGTTTCTCGTATTTTATGATAATAGCTCTGTTTTGTTGGCTAGCTTTGCTTTTGTTTTGTTTTGTTTTGAACAGCCCTGTTGTTTCTAAAATTAATACATAAATGTAAAGTTCTGGAATAAGAATTACCATATCATAGGACGCTTTTTCGAGGGCCGTGTCATTCGATTTTATGATGCACGTTCTACCGAAATCACTCGAACAATAAACACGAAATATTTGTCAACGAGTTGTGAAAACGTACGTTGAGCACGACGATGCATCTCATATCTTGAAAGTGCCCCTTACAATTATGCACTTGACTAGTCGCTCAGTCGAAATGTGTTTTTGTTTTTGTTGTGTTAAAGTATCTGTTCACATTCAAAGAATCCACAGCATTTCAAAAGTGAACTGTTTCAAGGTGAACGGCGTCTCTAAATAATCCCTCAGTTGTGATATTTTTTGGGGACTCAAAATCCAGTTATCTCGTGCTTGCCGGAAGGCGCCCTCAACGGGCATGCTGTGATTACATATACTTGACACCCAACAGAATATTTTTTGGACATATAATTTGTATGTAAGACCTGAAAATTACAAGTTTAGCATTTCAAAGACTCCGTGTTGTCATAGAAGGAAGGAATAACCAGAAATGTTACTCTTTGCTGGTAAATAATCGCAGAACCAGAACACTTGGAGAACACAGAGCCACATCCTCCTAAATGATATAAATCAGTGCTTGCCCGGGGGTCCTTTAATTATGAATAAATGTAAACTTAAATCCTAGGATAGTGTGGAATTATACTACAGCTTAGTATGGGCATAGTGTTCCTCAGTCATGTCCCAGAACCCAGATTAGTATTTCCCGAAATGTCAAAGTGAAATTGTGCATGTATAGTAACTATTGTACGATTTGAGTAAGCTTATGTATGACTTCGTTTGTTTAAAGTTTACGTTCGCGGCAATTTTTAAATCGATCACAGGACTGACAAGTTTGAAATATAGGCAGCTATTATTAATCCTCGATGACCCATCATCTTATCCCACTGCCAGAGTAATTTTCTGTAGAAATAATATTTTTGTGTAAATTGATTAAGTACTCTGACGCAATTATAATTGCATCGATTTTAATAATTCCATGTCATGAAAAATAGTTATATTTCATTTTATTGGAATACTATTATTCTGCCGTATCATTTTTCATCAAAAATGAATATTCAGCCCGCCTTCCCTCAGATATCTGTAAATGCACTCGTACTTCAGTTTTGCATGCTGTAGTCTCCTGATCAAAATATGTCTGAAAAAGCTTTCAAAAGAAGTGGCCGGAAAGGCACGACTCGTCCTGCAGACTAAATGAACTTTTTTTTTTGGACCAGCCACCTTTCACATCATGGGCAGTTCGCCGGTGTCTCCATAATCAGCGTTATCCACATACATGCCGGACAGTGTTCCGTCATCGATGAAAATTCATATATTAGTACTAACTTAATAAAATGAATGTCTATTTTGCAAAAATCATGAGTATGTAATGATAGATTGCTTTTTATGAAGGAAATGCATATTACATATAGACTTTGAAACCATTTTCTACTGAATATCGCAGCTGGATCTGTGACGTCATACTATCCCAGAATTATTATTCAATAATTGAAGTCAGGTGGCATTTTATAAAGCAAAAAGTTATTGTGTGTAGTCGTTTCCCAGCCAACAAACAACCAAACAGTAAAAGTTTCTCCATTTTCCAGAATACCTGTAGTTTTAGTTAGGCTACAAAAGCTGTGCAATAACGAGTTGTTATTGAAATCCATGGTGGTACAACAAATAATTGAAACATGTACTAAACGTCAACATTGATATTGTTATCATTTCAGAAATCAGTGCTGTAACAATTTATAGAAACGTAACGATTTTTTACCTTTTCTATGATATTTTAGTAATGTAAAACATAGCTTTAAGGTATTTGTAAAGATCTGGCATTGATATCAAGCAAACATAATTTAAAATTTTAAATAAAGTAAATTTTCGACGATTCACTAAAGAGTTGTGTTGTTTTTATTTTTGTTCATTGTTTATTATCAAGTAAGCCACGAAAACGGTTACATTCGGACACTGTTGATCCGTGGCACTTCACGGCAAATCGTAAATAAATTTGTGCTCTCAACAAATATGGCGGTATACATTGTACAACCTTCATCTGGTGTTATCGCCAAATAAGCTTACTAGATGATATTTCCATCACGGTACAGATGGACCCGATTCCTTAGATGAAATCAAAATTTTTGCGTAAAGGTGCAAACGTCGTTGATTAGTTTGCCGCTATGTGCCACGGTTCAAGGTTGACACAAACACGCCTGCCCAACCCCACTTGTTGAATTCGTGCGAACAGTGCATTGCGTGAAGAATAGAAAACAACCTGTTGGGCCACGCTGGTATTTAATTGTAATGGTAAAATTTAATGATCACCCTGCCATAGAGAAGGAAATCATTAGATTTCCTATTCATTCGGTAAAACATGATTACAACTATTTTGAGATAATTCCACGAGGTGACAATATTTCGTTTTACTTTGTTGATGGCGTATGGGAGAAAAAATGAGAATTTCAAGTTACAGATACCTGTCATTTTCGTGTACATATAAAACACTATGTATGATAAGAAAAAAGTTAACTTCACTTTCTATCGCCATGCCCTTTCCCTTACATCATTCCGGTCATGTTGGTCGTAAATTGCTTTTTACCAACAACGATATTATGTGTAACGCTCGCCGCCCTCTGGAATCGATGAATGAAGTGGACGATAGAGGGCGACCTTCCCATAGGCGTCCGGAAAGGGATTACTTCATGAGATATCGCTTCTCTTTACATTGGAATATATGGAGATATCATAATCTAGTACTCTGACCGCAAAACAATGAATTAAAAAGTAAAGACAGCGATGTAGTTTAGCTCTCTTTTTCACTGATCACAATCTGATACGTAGCAGAACTAGTGTAGGCCCAAAACACTGATGAACCTATGGCGTGTAGTTGATCAGAATATTCTTCACTTATGCTCAGTCTCCCATCGATACTGATCACGAAAAGCCTACAAATGTTTTACCTTTTCGGTGTTTTCGTGTTAAATAGGGTAGAAAACTTGCATTTGCTTCAGGTGTTCGAGTAGTGTCGTATCGATGTAGGCTTTCGGTATGAATGTGTGCACAGGGTACATGTGATGTAAATGCCTATCGTAGAGTATATCTCAAATAGCTTTCCATGTTAACACCTTGAATCTGTTTTCGACAAGAATATCACATCACAGAATTTGCAGAATGGAGTAGTTGATAGAATAATGCTCATCGGAAAACTGCTCTTGCCACAGCATATTCCTCATTTTAAATCCTTTCACAGACTCGTAACATGTCACCCAACAGTACATCTCACAGAACATTGCACTTTACTGTGTCTTGTAAATCCTCTCCATCTCATACAGATCTTTGTCTCTCATGTACAGTTTTGTACATTGCAGGTTACTGTATATCTCGAGTGTAGTTTTCGAATCTATATAAAATGGTTTATATCGTCGAGGGACCCTCTTTACAGCTGCCTGTGCGGGTCGGCTCTCCTTGTACACAGCACACTTCAATTCTGGGCGCATTTATGTGCAGAAGTTAGATTACGACCACAAACTGCCCAACTTGACACAATAAGCAAACAAAAAAAAAATAATAAATAAAGAAAGAAAAATTATGGTATGGATAAATAAATGGTTGTATGGACGCATAGAGGGATAAGGGAGGGATTAGGGATGGACTTATGGACAGGTTCGATAGTTAATAGGCACGGAAAATGTAGCCTTTGAGTGCAATATGTGTTCAGAGTAATGCGTGTCGATTTTTGTGTACCGACTTAAATTCTGTGCGGATCACGCTGCCAAAATTTAACGACGGCTACAGTTATTGTACCGAATACTCAAAAACTACGTAAAACCAAAGTGAAAGCACAATAAAGTAACTAAAATACATAAACCCAAAATTATAATTAAGAGAAAACTTCGCTGACGTTCATATATGAGAGGGGTTCACGCAATTCATGCGATCGCTTTAAACTTCCAGCTTGAATTTCCTGAACGGTCTAAAATTTATGGTGCAATGATGTATCTGTCATTTTCTTGACATCATGACTGATCTCCACTATTGTGACTTGTCTCAGTCCCCCATCCGTTGAATTTAGGGTCACTTTGTCCTCGCTGTATAGTGCCTCATCAATTATTCATGCTTGCCTGCATCTACCCAATGCTATTTACCCGATATCCGATATCATTTGCATAACACCTAGGGTACCGACAAGGAGAAGGTGATATTTCTTCTGGGTCACAAAAGGCAAAGCTCTTAACTTAACAAGTAACAAGTGATGGAGAGAGAGAGAGAGAGAGAGAGAGAGAGAGAGAGAGAGAGAGAGAGAGAGAGAGAGAGAGAGAGAGAGAGAGAGAGAGAGAGAGAGAGAGAGAGAGAGAGAGAGAAGAGAGAGAGAGAGAGAGGAGAGAGAGAGAGAGAGAGAGAGACAGACAGACAGACAGACAGACAGCAGACAGACAGACAGACAGACAGACAGACAGACAGAGGAACAGACAGTCAGTCAGTCAGAGAGACAGACAGAAAGAAGCAAATTGGAAAAATGTCGCGTGACGTGATAATATCAGGGATTTGAAAGGCTCTGTATAGGTTGCGCAAGAAACTATCTAGATAATTAATGCACCAGTATGTTTATTGATTAATTGTATGCATCAAAACATATATTATGACAAATTAAGCAGCCGGCTGTTTCTTTTTAAGAATTTCCTACTGTTATTGAGCTACCTCGTATTTTATTCATCGGCGAGATGCTGCGAGTCTGCATGTTAGCAGGTTTGTAGAAATGTACATAAAAACATACACACGCGTTCCCTTTGTCTGAATACCATCGCAATGCATAATTCAAGGCGTAAAGAAATAAAAATTGAAACAAACACATAAATAAAGGATCGCAAAGTAAGAAGGATGGATCGCGGTTGAGTCCTCAGAGGCAAAGCAATGATGGCAAACTTTGATGTGTTCACTGACTTCGATTGACTACGTGCACTGCTCTCGCTCGGGGTAAACGCAATTTATTCGATCGCTTTAAATGATACGGCCGCGGCAATCTCACGCTCGCGTCGAATTCCCGCAACGACGCACTTTCTGGCTTCGTCTGCCTGTTTGATATTCTAACGGCAGACCAGGCCAATTCCACTTGGACGCACTCTAATTTCGCCCCAATCTCCAAACTTGACATGCGTAATCTGGCCATACGCCAGGTTTGTTCGGATAAAAATTCCCGACTGGATTCGGAATTTGAGCCCTAATTGAAGTAGGCATGGTGGAAATATACATCGGACACGCTTATTGGAAATTAAATGTAAAATGATGTCAAACATAGCACCGTGCATATAAAAATACCCCGGTCACGTGACAATTACATCAACCCATTGTAAAATGTAAAACCAGACTTTTTCTTTCTCTACCGTACATGACGTAATGCCTACACCTCAAACTATCTTCAACTTGGTACATTGCAATGTACATTAGTATAACATGCCACCTTTAAGATAGAGCGCGCCGCGAAACTGAGATTGTAAAAGTCAAGTTTCATCGTACAAATTTTGATACAGGGTAAACAAATGACCAAAAAGTTAAAATTTTAGATATGCAAATTGACCATTATACCTGTGTAAACCCTATGTGGAAACATTAAATTTTCGATTTTCACGAAACAAGACGGCATTTCATTTTACTCTACATATTTCAAAATAAAACAATAAAAGCAGTAGAGACCAGAAAACCATTGTTACATTTGAGAGTCCGAATATCTTTCCTCGAGGTGTATTCTACATTAAAATATTCACCTTTTCATTTCTCTTATTTCAAAAACAATTAATTATGTATGTGATAACTGGTTTGTCATATATTAACTTTGTTCTTAGCTCGTCACATCTAGATAATTTATTAGGTGACATTTTAGTGTTGACAATTACTTTCGAGTGACAGATGCACTTTACTTCAATTGTGTTTACATTCACCATAGTCAAACACTGAAGTGTAAAACAGTCAAAGGTTGGTATACAGAAAATGCCAGGCGCCTAGTATCGTATGTTTGCATCTCAGTTTAATAATGATTCACAGGAAAAGCATGAGAGATATAAGTATTCTGAGTGTCAGAGAGAGAGAGAGAGAGAGAGAGAGAGAGAGAGAGAGAGAGAGAGAGAGGGGGGGAGAGAGAGAGAGAGAGAGAGAGAGAGAGGAGAGAGAGAGAGAGAGAGAGAGAGAGAGAGAGAGAGAGAGAGAGAGAGAGAGAGAGAGAGAGAGAGAGAGAGGGGGGGGAGAGAGAGAAGTATGTGTGTAATGTGTTCGGGTTCAGCAAATTTTAATGTGCCAAATCTTTGGTTTTTCCTCTATATTTTCTTCGCACAAAGAAATACCGCATTAGAAAACCCCGATAGTCATAGTGTGACAGAATACTCCATTATTTGAAACTATACACGGGGTCAAGATCAAAACTATTCGGCTTACGGGCTGAACAAAATGAATAACGCGATCTGCTTGACTAAAATTTCACTTGTACATTTTAGAAATTAAAAGAATCAGTATTACCGAAAGCATGCTCCCTTTGTATTTCGCCGAGAATTCAATGCGTCCTGCGTCAATCGGAGACGATCTCGCGGGAAACGACTCGAAATTACGGATAATTTGTACACTATCATTGAAAACATCGGTGGCGGCATGATAACGAGCAAATTTGTCTGCCAAGTTTATACCATATAGTGTGAACTGATCGATGCCGCTATCATCGCCAATATTCCGCCGCGTGTAACAGTTTTTAGCATGCAACGCTAGTACGGTCCGCATTTGATATACTAGTGTATACAACGGGGACTTGAAAAATCACTCTGGCGAATAACGATAAAGCCATCTACGTTAATTAAGATTCATTGAGAAATGGACCTTCGACACGCGCTGTACAAATCACCGTGACCGTGGCTTAGCGTCGAAAACCCCATTAGTGTTTTTTTTTCAAGAGAGGGAAACGCCGTATATTAATGAAGGAAACGTTTTAATAAGAATCGATTAGTGGATGTGAATTATTGCCATTTTCGCACATGTAGCAATTGGACATCAAACAATGTCAATATGCCATCGACCGACACGACGCGAAACCAACGCGGTCCGTCGCTCGTTGCTACTACTAGCTTGTGCGCGATACCCCTTCTACGATTGGATGTGTTTTTCGCCGAGTCTATGTAATATCTTTTTGATGAGCGCTCATTGTAGTTTGAACCAGTTCCGACAAATGGCATTACTCATCCAGATCAAAATGAGGAATAGTTAGATTCGAAGGCAATGACTTAGGTACATGGCAAAGGGTACCTACGGGGGAGGGGCGGAATCCAACCGACATTAGGGCCTATACAAACAGAAAATAATCTTCTCACGCACTGCCATCTTGCATGTGTGCTGCTCGCTTTTGTAATGACGACGTCAGTCACAAGTGATTTGAACATCGTTACTGTTTCTAATTACTTGTTTGAAAACCGTGGATTCAAGCCAGCGCTACTTTGTTTGGAATTAAATGTGCCCTATCAAAGGAAGAGTGCACATCATGCATGTCAAATCGGCCCCGTTCTACACCTCTACTTCAATGTATACTTATGTTTCTACTTCTTCTGTCTGAAGATTGCAGGATGCATGAAACTTAAGTTACAAATATCGTTATTTTGTACTTGAAGTAATTTTGTGTTATTATATATATATATATATATATATATATATATATATATATATATATATATATATATATATATATATATATATATATGTATACAAATATATCTTTAGGAAGCGCGCTAATAGTGTCATGGTTGTGAATTGCAAAAGTTTTATCATCAACTCCTCTAGTCTCTACCCACTCGCAGTAATGAATGGCCTTTCCCTTAAACAGAGGAGCTATACATTTGAAACAAATTGATGGCATCATCGCACTCAAATTACGATCAAGCGGATTGGAATAAAGACAGTATCAGGAATCTCTCGGGTTTCTGCAATGAAAATAAAAAATCTCCCAAAATAAAATGACGTTTGGGGAATATTGTCAATAAAAATGACATTGAAATCACAGTTGTGTTACATATCTTTTCAGACCTCTCTCCGATTCTGACTGTCTCTGTAGACCCCAAAAATCCTTGAGAAAATAAACAGGACGAGACCTGAATAGCAATTGGCGTGAATCAAGGTGAAACCTATTTTCTAGCCAGTAAATGTCCCCGTCACAAGACCGTATAATTTTACTATTTGGGATATAGACTTTCATTTTCGTCTCCTTCATGAGTGGGTGAAATTTCGACATTTAAGCGATTCTACTGATATAGGCCTCTCTGGGTTTCTAAATGTAATAACTCGTTTTACATTATTTTTTTGAAGTTGGATTTCAGATAATTGGCCACGTGCTCACTTTGGGTGTCAGAAAAGGGCCGGCATACATATTAATGTCCCTTTCTCGGTGCATTAGACAATGAAACAGTGAGCCCGCCTATAAATCACCAGCACGCGGAGGTGTTCGAGCCTATTCATTTAATTTAATACTCGGTTATATATTTGACACTAGACGTGTCACCTCTGCCGAAAATGGCAACGCCCCGTTCGGCAACCGATGCTGAGATGATGGAAAGACTTCTCCACTGCGCCAGAGGGAGGTTAGCCCTTTCAGCTCGACACCTCGAACCTGAAATACAAACCTATAACGCCAGAAAACGTGTAACATTTTTGCATTATCTCGCTTCTTGTGTTCAGCGGCACGCAGACAAAATGCTAAATAGGTGAAAATTGAATTTTCGGATGATTGAATCAGGCCAGCGGGCCCCGCTGTGGTCTAATTGGGATGATCCAGTGCTAGTCATATCCGTAATATCTTTCTCATTTCCATGTTTATTGTAAAGATAAATCACAAAAATACTCCAAAACGACACATATCCAATCTATTCGCACGTTGAGTTCATTACAGTTGTGCATAATACCTTTTTATTAGCAACACACCGTCTCGGGTGGCTTGTTCATTGTGCCGAGCAGACCGCCAGTGACGGTGATTCAAGGATAACGCAGAGTTCGTATGAATGGAGACATGATACCCGCATCTCCGTATTTGCAATACTGCACAGCCGGGGGTGCAGGGATTCCTCAATTCTAGAATACAGTGAACTACTCCAACCTGACACTTCATCGGCTCGAGTAACGAAACCCACGCGAAAAAAAAGCATATACTTCTGAAATTGACATTCATTCAGCGTCCACCCTAGCTTAAGCGCCCTAAGCCGCGTTGGGGATTTGCTCCGTGCGTGTAAGGCAGAAAGTGGCAGCCTCTCGTCAAGGAAGCATACATCGGATCGTTGAAGAGGGATCTTCGTGTTTTTCATCCGAGTACAAGGAGAAAAATGAATTCGGCGCCTATATTCGATCGGAGATATCACCTTCATCGCTAAAAGACCGCGAAATAATAGAGAAAAACTGTGTGTAATTGAGCTGATGGTTATCAAGCGAAAGGTTCGGTGGATTAGACTCGGCGTCGCGGGCGTTGATCAGCGTTGGCCGTACAAACTGGTGCTGTACTAATCAAAGATATTGCGTGCTATTGGTGATATTTTCCTCACGGGATTTCACCTGTCATTCTAAATTGAGACGGATCCCCTACCGCTGTCAGCGCGCAAGGAGCCCTTCAAGTCACCGAAATCAAGGTCACGGCTCGCCTCATCGCCATGGAAACGAACCCGGTCAAGAGGAAGAAAAGTCGAGATTCGACCTGAAGAATTGATCCGCCCGTATTTTTCTAAAACGGCGGAGGCTTTACTTGGGCGCGATCGAGCCAGGGGCACACCGCGAAGTGTCGGTTTCACCGCACCATAAAGAATCAACAAAAAACACATCATCCTCGCTTTTATCACTTTTGTTCGTTTCATTACATCGATACGCGTCCGTGCCGAAAACAATAGAATGGCACATTTACATACGCGTTGAATGTTATCATATGAAAATTACTTAAATATTGATTATTTTTAAAAAAGTAACTCACAGCTTCCATCGTCATTCTATGATTTTACCCGATATGTATAACTACCTACGCAGACACAGATATAAATTCTTTGCTGTCGTCTTCGTGTTTCTCTTTTCCTGGGGCTGGATCTTCCTGAACACAGGGCCAGTGTCTTTGCCAAATCCATCAAGTGGCGTTATGTAAGTACAGATTTTGCGCTTCTTGTTCAATTAATTGTCCCTTTATTTAAACTCTTGAAACAGAATACGGGCAACTGGTTATGTTTTCTTCATCGTAACTGGTAAAATTACTGTATTTGCGCGTTCCTTTGCAGATCTTGTTTGTCGGCATTGTCATTCGCTGTAGCATTTATAATCCGTGTGCACGTGAGATAAAGATGCGCCGATCTGAAAAATGAAAGCGTCTATCGTTAAAATGTAAAAAGCGTGGTTTCAGCCCATACGAAACCTACAATTGGAAATTTTAAGAGGAACACTCGAAAAATATAAAACGTTTCTTCTATAAGATTTGTAGTGAAAGCTATCTTTTGGATCTTTTCATCGACTGAAAAGACTTCAAGAAAATGATGTTTTATATCAGTTGAGTGATAGTAAGTATGAGGACAAATTTGATTTATTTCGAATTACTTGTATGCCCGTTTGTAGCCGCAGGCAACGCTGTAACCCGATCGATGCTGCGATAAAAGGGACGTTCGCATTCAGCTACACAATACCTTTATACATCTGCCCCGGATTTTCCTTTTCTGAAGTCGATGTTGATTCACTCTCATATCAAAGCGATCTCTATCAAGTTTCTACGATCATCGTACATATCGTCAAGAAACTGAATTTGTTTTTTCTGAATATAACATGACTCCAATCGGGCGTTCAAAATCGCAGCTTATCGTCTGATCGTCTCTCGCTTCTTCCCGCTTAGAATCTTTGACCCTATGATTGCCGAGAAATTCGCCTCTTTATCAAGTTCATCAATTCTGGCTGACTGAAGCCTCGGACTCGGCTCCCTCGCCGTGCAAACAAGGAGAGACGATTTCGAAAATACTTCCCCGCACCGGTTAACGGCCATTAGAGTCGAAGAGGGACTTATGTTTGTATTATAGTAAACACTACATTATGACAATGGATGACTTTCTAGGGAGAGCGAGAGTTGACGGCAACGCGAGAGTTGATGATGTTTTAAAGTCAACGCGTTTGTGTGCTGGAAATCGTCTTATCTTTAATATTACTGGGTATCGTTTTCATGTTAATATAAGCTATAGCAAACCTCGAAGTCGCTTCGCGGCTCTCCGGGATCCGCGTGTATCATCAAACCGATTTATCGCTAGCAACGTCATCATGTGGCCATGATCAAATAACGACACGTCGTACCGTGGTGTGAAAAATGAGAAAATGAGAACCGTTTTCTTTCTAACTCACAGTATTGAATTTCAAAGTCCTAGTTTTACCTGCGATGCAGAGATATATTTTCACGTTCATTATACGTTCATAGTGTCTAAGTGGCAGTGAAGACATGTGCGTATTAGAGCATTGCTGTTTGTCTACGGAAGTCTATCTCAATTTCTCCAATATTATCTCATTTCTACCATTTTCATACCTAAGCTTACTACTCATGTACTGTATACTGACACTATCTCGCTTGCCTCTCTTTCTTTCCCTTTACAACGATATATTCCTATCTTTCTCTGACTCTGTCTCTGTCTGTCTGTCTGTCTGTCAGTCTCTCTCTCTCTCTCTCTCTCTCTCTCTCTCTCTCTCTCTCTCTCTCTCTCTCTCTCTCTCTCTCTCTCTACCTGATACAGAGGTAACCATGCGTGTTCTCATTAGTATCGATGGCAATGTTGAATGCCGGCACATTTACGTGTTTTTGTTTGCCATTGAAAACCCCCATGAAAGCCCACATGAAATGAATGATACGCTTTATCTCTTTTGTCAGGCTGAGACATACAGTAGCTACTGGTAACAATGGCCAGGCATTCATTCCGGATGCTCCGCTATTGAACAGACAGCCTATAGAGGGCGTGCTAACACAGGCACGCAGTGGAGTAGCAGGCGACATTACCACTCTGCAGTTGGCAAGCGAAGAGGAGTATCTCACGCTGAAACCATTCAGGATATATGTGTACGATTTACCCCCGCGGTTTAATCGAGATCTCGCGGCGTGCGTTCAGAAAATCGATACTTGTTTCCAACTTGATGAGAATTTCTACGGCATGGGTCCCGAGTTGATAGGAAACAAATCCACAGTCATCAGTTACCGAGACACGCATCAGTTTTCGCTGGAGGTGATCTTACATCATAAAATGCTTCAATCGGAATATCGAACGCTCAACACCGACGAAGCGGACCTTTTCTACATTCCATTCTATCCAGGGATCGCATGCTTCTGTCGATCATATCAGAAGGGCAGTTTTGATTTGAAATCGTTGCATCAAGATTTATGGCGCAACATTACAAGTACATCTCCGTATTTCGAGGTGGGGAAACCGCACGTCATGGCGCTCGGCAAAATTGAGCGCGAACAGTGGAGCGACAGGTGCGGAATTTTAAGGGAATACAATTATGCCAACAGAATTCAGTTTATTGGAATTGAAGAGGAATATAAAAAAGCATATCGGAGTTACTTCAACAGAAGTGAGCAACAACTTCTCGTCGCCCCGTATCCAAGCTACGGACATTTCCTGGAAACGGGGCGCGAACTTGCCGAACAGCCAAATTTCAGCAATTTGCCAAGTGCCACCGAAAGAAAAGTGTTTGCTTTTATGGCGGCGAGCAGTTCGAAAAATCACGAAGTTAGAGCCATTCTCAAGGCCTGGTTGTACAAAACTGACCAGGATTACGAGACATACTTGAAATCAAATCCCACAGAGGACCGATACGAGGGGGTTTGGTACGTCACCCCCGAGTGCGATCACTCGACCAAACTGCCCACAATACAATGGATGCAACACAGTGTCTTCTGCCTACAGCCGCCGGGCGATTCACCAACACGGAAATCTTTCTACGACGCTGCCGTCACGGGTTGTATCCCCGTGACATTCTTACCAGAGCATCTTCTCGTGAAATATCCCTTCCAAAGATTTCTTAACTATAGTGAATTCACCGTGAATTTTGGTCTGGAAACATTTTTAGCCGAGAACGAGGACATCGTCGAACTATTGAAGGAGATCCCAGAAGACGAAATCGAACGTTTGCGAGAAAATCTTGCAAAAATTTCTCCCTTTTTGCAATACTCCTACCCATCAACTGTAAAAAGTCACGATGCTTTCCATATGATACTAAAAGAACTTGGTGCAATATTTAAATTATAGATTATATATATACATATGTGTAAAATACCACAACGTGGCAACAATCTTGTGCAATATTTATAGTTGTAGATTGTATAGGTAACTTCAACACGATGTGCCAATGGCTTTGCTTTCAATTGAGTCCTCCCACCGATGGTTTTCAGATATATTTACTTTGAAAAGTATAAGAGTATTATTCAAAATGATTTCCTTTACTAAAACTTTGTAAGTAAACATACTTTGTGCAATAGGGCAATTTTTCATAACCCAGGCAACAAGACTCTACACACGTCGCAGTGGTATTTTTAGTGGTATGCTGTACTCAAAATGGCCAGTCGCAAATCGGTTCATAATTCAATCAATATGAATAGCTTTTATAGATAGAGTATTCAATCGAACATGTTGGATTTCGATTTGCAAATACTAAGACGTAAACATGATAAAGAGGTAGTGCAAATGGTCAACGCTGGTACTTTTCAATTTCGCTGATTGGCCAATGGACAGGGAAAACCAGTGTCACGTGTTGCAGGGCCGGTTCCGTTCTATGGTCAAGAAAAGTAGCTTTGTCGCAATGGTGCTTATACTTCTGCGTGCCTTTGAAACAACAACGTTCCGCGCCCGCTCAACGCAGGTGATACTTTTACCGCATATCAAAAAGTCAAGCTCCTAAATGAAAATATGACAGGTCTTTTCTTTACTGTCAAATTTCACTTTTCGAGTCCAGATGCGAAATTCATTCTTCCCGCGCCGCGAAATCGCACCTCCAGTAAATTCTACAGCGCCCTCTTAATATTGAGAGAGGCAGCCAAAAATATTGTAACCTCCACCACAGGTGTCCGGAGTTGCCGGTGTACATGCATAGAGAGAATGGGAAGGTTTGACACGATTTTGCCCTCCGGAATCCTGTAGACGATAAAAATCAACGTATATTAACTCATGCAGTCAAAAAAGTACCGTCCTTCGATAAATAAATACCTTTGATGTTTAATGTCCAACTCTGAGACTCGTTCATCGTTATTAAGTCCCACTTTTGGCCCCAAACTGCTGGTCAAGTACATTATCAGGGTCTTACGTACGTCAGACATTTTGAGTTGGGCAAATTACCCATAGTTCAGTGTGGATTAATTGGTGTTATATTTGAACTCGTGACCTTTGCTAAAATATTTTCTAAAATACTTACAAGCTAATGATAGTAAAGGATCCACGACTTGGGTTTGTTCAAAACGCAAAGCTAGACGTTGTAAATCAGTATCTGTAGCCCGTTTGATGGCGGATTTAAATTTAGCGGTTGTGGGTCACGGGTTCATCTGGAATGCTAATGAGAACCGCGGTGCTGCTGTACGTAACAGCCTGATGACCGGGATAACCAGAGAGTTTTGGGCCGATATTGAGACTAAAGGCTGGTTTGCCCACTTGAAACTTGAGCGTTAAAGGCAAGAGGTATTTCGCTATCGGCGTAGACCTTTTATTTGACTCTAAACTCCTTATTTGTTTGGATTCACGGTCCGGCGGGCAAAATCGTGTCAAACCTTCCCATTCTCTATGCATGTACACCGGCAACTCCGGACACCTGTGCTCCCAAGGTCTAGCGGTCCTTCCCTTACAAGCACGTTTTCTAACTTCCTGGTCATTTTGCTCCTTGCAAGACTTGAACGGATTTTGTGAAAATTGGTTCCGTATCTTACCGCGGTGCTACTTCTACAAATTATCAAGCTTTCTTCAAACCCGGTTTGTGAATACTGAAAATGCGCATTAAAATATTAACAGTTGCCACTAGATATGTTTGGAAGGGACACAGGATATAGCGGATGAACAGCGGGCAGAATGGTACTTTTTACCTGTCCAACCACCATGACGTCATCGTGGTTTACCATTATGATTCTGACCCTCACCGATCCATGTCACATGTACCAACCGATTGAAGCTCGTCAGTAATACGCCACACGACACCAAATTCGTATTTTTTGTACGAGCATCGTGATTTCATTCACACAAAGTTTGTGTATATATCCACGGACGTAGCACACAGAGTACCTCCTTGAACCTTAAGGGAAATCAGTCTCCGATGTTTTATCGTTGTTTGTCTGTATTTTGTTTGTTAAAGAATACATGCAAAGAGTAAATAATAACACAGCTGAAACATGAAGAAGTATGTTTGTTTGAAATAAAGCAATGAATTAAAAATAACATGCAAAATGAAAGCCAGAAAGCACGCACACTCTGCCCTGAAAAGTATGTATTTGTCCGGGTTAAGTGCTGGGAACACGATTGGAACTAATTTGGGATAATTGGATTTTCATATTTTTCAAATTTGTCAAAAGTGTTAGGTGCCGTATAGCTGAATGTTGCAATATTGCAAATTACTCCTAAAAACAAGTGTGTAACGTAAAAAGAAAAGCAGATGAGATTGCATTTGTAGATGAAATCGACATTACTTCACCATCCAATTATCCCAAATTAGTTCCAATCGTGTTTAGGCTAAGTTAAAAAGACTGAGTTCCCCTGTGAACAAACCATCAAACATCAGGACAGTTCGTCGTGATCACAATGGTTACTTTTTCGCAGAGAAAGGAATTATATTGAACGTTTAAGCCGGATTATTTTTTTTAGTCAATAAATAAATAAATACATACATATATGTATTTACACATGCATACATGCATAAACATCCATAGCCATTCCTGTAGCGTGGAATATAGTAGAATATATCATTAAGAATGATTTATAAAGCAATAATGTATTCAAAAACTGTGATTATAGACATCTATTTCATAAATAAAGCCTTTAAGGTACAAAACGTCTCTCGTTTGTTTTGTTGGATGAATGCATCTTCAGACGTACAACACTAAACCTCACATACCCGACACAGTTGTAGACTATGAGAACCATACTGTGAATAAAACATAGGTGGATTATGCTTTTAAAACCTTCTCAGTGACTTGCTTCCTTGAGATAGTTGCCGCAAAAAGCCGTGTTTGAGGCAGAGTCTGTTAAATTATAAATCAGATGATGGATTACGGTGGCTATGAAAAGCTAAATCTTTCTGTCATCTGCACGTGTTAACTCACTACATCAAGTTGGCAGAGTGAGTTTCCCCTGAAACTACATTTAAAGTATTAAAACGGTAACAGGATAAAATGTACTTTTTAATTAAATATGAGAGAGAGAGAGTTTTTCTTTACTGATATTAATGTCATCACTGTTTATGGTCTTTACAAGGGTAATAATTTTTGGCCAACACCAGACACATTATTTCAATGTGCGTGGCACATATCAGCTTAAACTTTTTAAATGTAAACCACAGAGAACTCTGTCTGAATAATAGTAAACAAGCAAATAAAAAATAGAACACAAAAAGTAGGAAAAACGTTTCAATAAATGAGACTAGAATCTCCTTGCTATGGCATGACTTTCCTCTAGAGAGGATTGTTTGCTTCTTTACTAGTTTGTTTTTTTACTTGTTTTGCAAGAAATGTGTTTGCTTGTTTTGGTTCCTGACCGTTTTTCCTATTTTCTTTTTATTCTCTAGTTTTTATTTACTTGTTTACTGTTATTCAGTCAGAGTTCCCTGTGGGCAACCTATTATTTTCCTTCGTGTTTGTAAAAAAGTTTCTCCTCCCAAAATCATGTTAAAAACAGTTCAACTTGTCCATATACATTACCTCGAATTTGAATTTATTTGACAAGAGTACTATAATTGCACACTATGCGTTGTGTTGGCGAAGCTTATTTATGTTTCAGCAAATCTTGTGAGGAGTGGGAAGACAGCATCTTTGTTTTCTAAAACAAAGATAATGAACACAGATAATATTCCTTTAAAGGGACGATGGTTGTGATTATTGATGGTATAACCTGGTGTTTGTGTTTACAAGTGTAGTCACAGCTTTGCACGTTTTGACATATTGAGACCACATAATCCTTGACTGGACTGACGTGTATGAAGGGGATGTCTTGTCATTGCACAGTACCGCTACACAGTCCTGTATGAGTGACTTCACGAGTAATGTTAGACAAATCAGCAGGCCAGTAACTTTTAAGATTTCTCAACTCTTCAAGTCTATTTACTTCAGCCGAGTCATTCCCACACCAAATTCAGGCAATATTTAAAATTTCCTACATCAGAGGACATACTTCAAGTCCCAATAGCTGCACATTTTATGCATTATTTTCATTTTGTTTTCATACCAAAGTTGGTTCGTGTAAATGTGCTAATTGGAGGACATGTACAGAAGTATCACTGCACGCTAATTTGAACCATGCCTACGCGTTTTAACAGGTTAAATTATAAATGGGTGCCTCACTCATACAATGGCTCCCTCATGGAAAAGTACTAAAATTGCAGTATTTCGTACACATACACACCATCCATGATCATAAAAGAAACAAGCATTATGCCATTTACTTGACTGCACAACACACAATGGCCAACATTTTGCAATAGTAATCTTTATTTTCTCTGTCACATTAGTTTTTGAATATGGAGGGAAATCTAAAATAATGTTAAAACGTTTGTAATTATTTACAAGCTGCTTTCAACACTTATGACAGCGTTATACACTTTTTCAGTCTTTAATGGGTCTTATTCAAAGAAAACTCTTGGAAAACTCAGGATATTTTGAGATTGGTTTATTATACATTCGCAGCCATTTGGGCTTTAAGTCAGTCCAACATCAAATTTGCAGTGAGCGCACAGTTTGTACCACCATCCAATCATGTGTGTATGATCCCAGGCTATGATGCAGGACTGAACATGAATGCATCATCAGCCATACAGTGGATTGATCAAAAAGAGGCCTGAAAGACTTGTTATGAATGAAGAAACATCAAACAAATATCATATGTAAAATAATTTATTATAAAAAGTTGTATGTGTGCTCAAAGGGCACAGTGAAATACACATACAAGGAGAAAAAAAATTCTGTCACTGATTTCTGTGTATCTCAAATTAAAACATTTTAATAGGTTGAGATCATCAAACCATGGACATGCTTGCTTTTACCAAGTACAAGACAATGTGGAAAACCACCACATGTACAGGTGTGTAAACCTTTCAACAAGAAAGCTGGCACTATCATCTTCAATGTATCAGAGATTTCTGTTTAATGTACAGAACTTCAAGAAGTTCCTTACACTGAAGCCAACACAGCAGTGATTTTGTACAGGATTGAATCTGACATGTCATTGGGTATTTCTGGGAGTCTTCACCGTGGACTGTACAGGGCGGCACATTGTAACGAAGGCCATGTTATAAATTTCACACAACTGCAGAACATTGGGCCAAATTCTCCTTATAGGAGAAATCAGAGCTTGCCTAGGGGGCATAGTAAATACAGAAATACCCCTCAGATAAAGTTGAATAGTACTACAGCTCAGCCTGGTCCCAGTATTCTGCAGTTCTGTGTTCAATTTAAATATACAAAGTGAACATATATTGAATTCTGAAATACAGTTAATTTTTCATTGCATTAACCACTGTGCAAACTATGAAGACAAAGTTTCTCCTGGAGTTTCATGATAACATACCAATCTTTTAACGAAGTCTTGTAAACTTTGTTAACTTGTTATAGAATAAACTGGTTTTACAGTGGTTTGCACAATTGAAAATTTAAATGTTTCGCTCAAACTCTCTGTTGGAAAATTTTAAATCATTCTTCATTGGACTCATGAACAAATATCATGGGTCACTGACCAAATTTTGTCCCAGAGGACAAATTACCGAATATTTACCAACTCTTAACATTCAATATGAGTTGTTACTCTATAGGGAAAAACTGAATTTTTGATTCCAACAAAAATAAGCTGATGAACAGTTTAGTTAATCCATGAGCTTCAAAATTAGCCATAAATGACAGACAAAAAAAGTATTGTAAAAGTTTGAGTCCAAATATCTGTCACCGAGGTGCATTTTACCTTAAATAGTTTTCATCAACTTGTGTGTTACCTGAGCAAAAGTCGGTTTGGTGAGAGCCCTTTATGATTGTCATTGTTGTGACAACACTGCCATTGTTTCTTAAATCTCACCCAGGTAGTACCAGCCTACTGACAAAGCAAAACAGACACGGCAATTTGTGCTGCTAAAATTTGAAAACGCTATTTTCAACCTGGGTTGAAATCTGCCTAGGTGGTACAAATTAGCATGGTAAAAACTGAAACAGCATTGGTTGGCCAAACCATTAAAGCTAGGGTCTTCAATATACAATTGGAACAAAAATTTCAACTTCTGCAAGTATTTTGAAATGTGATTGTCCTTTCTCTTCAAACTGTTGGTGAGGTACTACCACTTTTGAAAGTGGAACAAAAGTCAGGCATCACATTTAAAAATACTGAATGTGTAAATCTGCTAACATAGGAACATAAGAACATTCACTCTTGTATTCATGCTGGTTATACACAGGAAGAAATACACAGGCAGATTTACAGGATATGCCCTATCAAGAGCCTGATCAGTGCCTGTTATAGGATATGAGTGACAACCCTTGTTACGGCTACGGGAAATTCAAGGACGCTTCATTGCTGTATTCACAGGCCTATTTCAGATCTGTCTATATTTACTGTATGATACAGTATTAAAGAAATTTCTACCTGGGCCCATTGCTGTATGTGGACACAGGTTTGAAATGTAACTTTACAGACAGACCTGTATCCAGTGAGGAATTTCAGGGCCTGTTATAGGGTCTATAAATTCACAAAGGTTTCAGAGTTTTGAATATTCTGAGAAATTACAAGTCAGTTGTTTGACAATGTGTGTACCATTAAACACTTCAGACCCTCTGACACGTTTGTATCCAGTCATGTAGAACAGGTACTTTAAGGTAGTATGCGCCTTGAAAGTGAAAGACGAACTATTGCTCAAACTTTCCTCAACGAATCTTTCAACCATTCACTTTCAAAATCAAGAATAAGACTTGAGGGTCACCATGCAAAGTTTGGTACTAAAACAAATTATCCAAGATTTACTGAGATTTGAAATTCAAAATGTCTGCCATCCCTGTGTTAACTCTACGGGAAAAAATAATGTTTTGATTTTTGAAAAACTACGCCAGTGAAAGGTCTTTTTACATCAAGAGCTTTAAAATGAACCCCCACAAGTGATATATCAGAAAACAATTGTAAAAGTTTGAGAGTCTGAACATCTTTCCCTGAGGCGCATTCTACCTTAATGATACAAACATGAAATTCAGACCCTGTCTCACACCCATGTGTACAGCACTTATCTACAGCAATGTCTTTTGAGCATTGTACATAGACTGGAATGAAAGCACTGTGACAGGCACTGCACAGAGCCATTTTAAAGAGGTGAATTTTTTCTTGCTGCATAGAGAGAAATTATTGTTGGCATAAAGGCATAAAAATTATAAAGGAAAGCGACCATAAGACATGAAATCCTAGAGTTGTCAAACAGACAGGTCAGCACAATGAAAGGTTTACTATGAGGCATACTTTGGACTGCTGATTTTTCAAGAGACAAATTGTGGTAAAGAAAAACTGGTTACAACATCTCAACAATAAAGTGCCCATACTCATTTGCAATTGACATATCCTATATTTTGTGATATGATGTACCTTTTTGAAAGTTCAACAACCCTCACACCATGTAAAAGGTCAGAGTTCAGAAGGTGTGATGGAACAATGGATCTACAAATTGAAAGATTTATTTGAAAAATGAGAAAAAAAATTATATACAGTTTGATAAGAAAGTTAGATATGTACTTCCACTGAGTGCCGACTAGTACAGACATCTGTAGGAAAATAACTGACATAGAGGTAAACTAAGATTGCACCGAGTGAGACTGTCATTGTGATAAAATTTGGCCAGGTATTTTCACCATCAGAGGCCTCTGTGTAATTTCAAGAGGCTAATTTTTAGCAATGGGATTCAAAGTCAAAACCTACGAACTGACATGTCAGTGGTAAAAAGAACAATCACAGAGCCACAAAGGCTGTGCACTGACAATGCAGTTCCCACGTTGAAATTCAATATGGTGGTTTTTGACATTATAACCAAACTGCAAATTGATCAGGAAAGTGCAGACATGGTGAGGATGGATGTGGTATGGTTTGCTTAACTCACAAAACTTATGACCACAGATTTGGCACTGATGCTGTGTACTGCCTTTGTGACGCTATAAATACTAAACAACTGTGAGGTATATGTACTTAACTTTAAATGATGGTTACAAATTTTCTGAAGCTAAACAAAATGAAATGATTATTTCTTTTTCTTATTTCTCCCCACTTCCTGCATCCCTACCCATTTCCTTCACATGGTTTAACCAAACAGCCATGGTAGACTACAAGTTTGGTCTATTCCACTGTATGTGAACAGGGTGGGAATGGTCAGCGGCCTGGTGAGTGCATTCGGGGGTACATTATCTCGGATTGGCAAATTTTGAATTTCACAAGCCAACCAAGTCACATCTTTTAAAATCACTCGAGGATAAAAATGAACCGATAATTTTTTTATGTCCTATCCACTTCAAATTCAGCTGAGACATCACAGACAATCACAAATATTCCACAACTGATCAGCTTGGAAGGAAGAAACAGCCAATTAAAAGAAATATATCAAATTACCAAAATAAACAGTTTTTAAATTTTGTGTGTGAGGTACACTTTCTCGATAATTTGACTAATTACTTCATTGACAGACATAATAATGAAGTGACACATTATGACTGAAACTAATTTTGACTGTAAAGAAGTTACTGTCCATCACAGGTGCTCCTGAAATCTATGACAAACAACAGAAGGAACTGTAAATGCCGTTTTAACCTGTCCACCCCCAATTCCCTGTGAACAGGTTCACAATCACCACTGATAACAAAGAGTTTGGGCCAAACCATTGTGGTGAAAGGGTTAGAAAAAAGTTTCTCTTCCATGTACTTGCCCTGTCATGTCACAAACAGAACAATTAGTTAGATATCTGTACAAAAGAAGAGAGTAGAAAATTCACAAATAAATGGAATTCTTAAGAAAGTGAATGTCTTTAAAGGAGAGAAGAAAAAGACTTCTTAGGAGATGATAAAGTGTCAACTAACCTACCATTCCATATTTTGGAGGGTATATTTTTGTGCGACGTTGTTTGTTGTATGTACAGGAAATATGTCTGTAAACACATACATCAGAAATACAGCCCAGTACTGGCGTAACTTTTTCAAAATCTGACAAGCAGTTCGCAGAAATTTGAGGGAAAAAACAACCAGTTTTCCATTTTCCCCAACTGTAACTGCTCTTTTGTCATACATAGTCATAGTCAAAATGTTCTTTTGTGACGATGTACATCTTCCTTTCTCGTGCCCGCTGGATACATTTTTTGATTTCGGAGACGACAAACACCGTCGACGTTAAACATACTAAAAATACAAGATCTGTAAGAAAAAAGGAAAAGGCTTTTTTGAAATTGATGCCGGGTATCATATTTTGTACATTGTGATGAGAAATATCACCAGAGAGAATAGATACGTCCATCATATTCACTGATATTAATAATGACTTATTATTAAATTTGCATACAAAGGCTTTTCTTGTGAAAATGATTTGCATATGAAATGAATACTCTTGTCAGACTGAGATTGCATTGGCTGAATACACGACATGAATATATTTCAGCAACATATACACTCTTCTATAGATTTGAATGAAGTATTTCAATTTTTACCCAAACTGTGTTTTTTTATAATTTCTTTGATTTTAATTGTCTTGTAAAATTGAGCTGGGATTTACGTGTCGTGAAATCTTAATTGAGAAAATTTCATACAAATATTAACTGGATTTAATATAGTAACAGAAGATGTGTGATTTACAGATATATATGCTCCCAAATAGGCTGCAATACTGGTCGTCATATTTTCTGTGAGAACAAGGCTTCATCCAGTTCATGGAGTACTATTTGCCAATAAAACTCTTTTTTACATCTACTGTCAAAAATCAAACTCTGAACCATATATTGGGAAGAAGTCTTACTTTGAACACAAGTCTTTCTCTGTTTCAACTTCAGTAGACTCTATCTACTTGGCTTTGTCTATGTCATAAGGTATTACTAGCAGCCATCACAGTCACGTTTGCAATTCACTCCGTAACACCAAAACAAATACAACACAGAAACTGATGTGGAATACACAATCACACGTCTCCAGGGAGTTTCCCCATGACGCAGTCTATTACCTGATATGTGCAATGCTTCTGTCTGAAACACCGCTTGTAATGGTTTGAAATAAATGACCAGCATCTGACCCAGGATTGATCCTCCCACGGCATAAAGAAACATACGGTTTCTGAACAGGCCAATTGTGAAGATGGATTTGGTCTAGACAAGAATGAGAGTGAGAGAGAGGAAGAGAGACAGTATATAAATTTCATTCATCTGATCACTGATACTGATAGTGTGATTGAAGCAACTCAATCTCACAAAACTGTAACACTGAATGGAATGTAAAAGTGGCCATTTCTTGACTGCTGCTATGTCATGAAATCTTCACAGCCCAAAGTAGTTACACACGACAGCTCAATAGTTTTACTGTCACGATATGATCAAACCCTACTGGGGGCTACTGGACTTATGCTTCGTAAATTGGATGTCAAAGGAAAAGTCTCACTTTGTCACATCTGCCTCTGTAAGGCCTGGTAAGTCAGGAAACATCGTTTTCACCAACCATAAAATCCTGTGATATCTCAAACTCAGAGCATAAACCTGACAAAGTTGCACTAGAGGGAATTCACAAATGCAGTGTGATTTGAATCGCACATAAAAAGCACCAAGATTGGCACTTTAACAACATGACTTGGTCCAAAGCATTTCGGTGATACAAAGGTATTGTTGACCTTTTGACAGCTATACTATTTACATATCTCTCATGTCTGCATTGCATATTTAAACGAGTCAACTATTTTCCTCGATCTGTTTTCAGAGGAAATTGCATGATTTATGGTCAGTAAAAATGACCATTCCTGAACCAACCGAACCTAAAGGCGGCAAAACATAACATATATGAAAAAAACAGCCTTCCAAAGCTCCATATTTAAAGGTCTGTAACATTCACTGACATTCAGGAAACAGTGACAAGAAATTTTTTCTTCCAGACAATTTCAGCCAAAAAGCATAAAGAAAGATAAAAAAAAAAGGAAAAAAAAAGGAGCATACAGAAAGATATCACACACTTGATTTTCTATCTGTGAATTTGAAACATCGAAAAAATTCAGGAAAGTATGACTAAACTTTGTTAAACATATGAGGGAAAGTGCGTTCCGGTTTATTGCTTACCTGTGACCTACTTCCTAGAGCGTTAAACATGTCAAAGAATACAAAACAGGTGAAGGTCATTGTCGTGTCCCTCGGTGTGATTATATTGTCACTCATCTGAAAAACATGAGGAAGGTTGACAGTCAGAGAGTCAGAAAACTAGTGATTCGGTTTTGTACCAGTGTTCAGGACTGGGTGAAAGTCGACAAGAAAACATGGTAGACTTGTGAAGATACTTTGATGACATTGCAAAGAACCTACCTACCTACCACACACCCCCCCTCTCTCTCTCTCTTTCTCTCTCTGCCCCTCCCCACCCCCACCTCCTCCCCCTGGTGGATACAACAATTTGCTTTACTGTGGATGAAATTTAAACTGAAATATCAAAATCATGCAATCCATATCATTTACGATAAACGGGGAAAATATTGAGTATAGGAACATTTAATACACCCCTTCATTTAAGTAACCTTAAACAATTTTTCAAGTATTTATACTCTGTTCAAACAAGTTTTTACTTTTATTTGTCTTCCTAAAATTATTATGTACAAATAAACTCTACTAATTTGGACTAAAATTCAGTTGTCATCAATGCCATTTGACTTTGTGTGTGTTGACCAATCATGAACAAGGCATTTCAGTATGATTTTGGAGCACAGCAGGACATTTTGTTTTATAAAGACCACAACAGTGCCACAAGATACATTGTACATCCAATTTTACAGCATGAACTGCTCAATTCAGAGCAATAAATCTCTGACATTGTTAACTGTTTCTATATTTCTTTACTAGATGTATCGTCAAAATCTAATCTTGCCGTACGGTGGGCTGCATAACCATATGGCACCTAACTGACACATTGTTTTGCACGATTTACGACTTAGTGTCCAGCATTTTTGTTCAGTCTGTTCAACGATTTCATGTTCTATTCCTAAATTCATCATCCAACATCAAGTTTTCTGCAATTCAACACAGCCTGTCTGTTGGCGGTATGTACATGTATTTCAGTCTGGACTACAAAACTTACTTGAAGACTATGAATTCATATATTTCACATGATGTGTTGGGTATTCAGGTCTAGCATTTTATATTTCAACACACTTTAAGGTAGCATGTGCCTGAAAAGTTAAAGACTTAAACTTTGCTCAATGAAATGAAATGAAAATGAAACTTTCAGCCATACTCTTACCAAATCAAAAATAAAAATCAAGGGACCATGCAAATATCAGTTCAAGAGAAATGAATAACCTAACATTTACTGATATTTGAAATTCAAAATGGCCGCCATCCCTGTGTTAACTGTATTGGGAAAATAAAATTTCTAATTTTCGAAAAACTGAGACAGTGAAAATATTTCTTACTCAAAGAGCTTTAAAGTGAGTCCCCACAAGTGCTGTATTAGAAAAGTATTATAAAAGTTTGGGAATCAAAATATTTGTTCCTGAGACGCATTCTACTATAAGGAGAAGAAACAAACTGTGTATCAAGGGCCATTTTCCCTGAAATTCAGCGGTGTGATATAAGTGAATAGTTTTCGATCCACAACACTGTGATCTCACCTCTCTCCAGAAGACATAGAGAGTACCAGCCACTATGATGGCGGACGACATCAAGACATTGGCCATCAGGGACTTTGTAATCATGGGATCTTTGACATTCCGAGGCGGTTTTCGAATCACATCCTTGTCAACAGGTTCAACACCAAGACTGAAAGAAATTTACCAAATGAAGTATTTGAAGATTTGCTGACAAAAAAATGCTACGATGTTTGTATAGTGCACGAATATTAAAAAAATTTTCCCTTACCATAAAATTGTATAAAATTGTAATTTGCATGAGAAATTATTTGGCTACTCTTGGCATTTGTAAACAGATATGCAGCTTATCGCAAGAAATTTTACACAATTTTATATGTTATGTATCTATTCTATCTATATACATAAGTATACATATATAACATATAATATACACATATAAATATATACTTTTCATATATCAGGATACATACAGTATACATATGCACATATCCTTACCAATGTGTATACACATAACACATATGTATACAAACACGAGCAGAAGATAGCGCTGATTGCAAATGAGGTCATTTAACTTTCAAAATTGTCCGCATTTTCCACAAGAACGACAAAAATAAAACCTGCCAGTGTTACAATGGATACTAAAGGTCACACTATCTCATTCGACAGCCACGCAGACAACAATAAAATTTGTCCGAATTTTATCCGATGTCGTGTGCGTGTAGCTACATTTAGTAACAAACCTGAAATTGGGATCAGCGCTATTATATACATTTATTCTGGTTTGGATTTCAGTCCGACATTGAAGGGAATGTGATGCTAAAGCACCAGGTTTATATAAAATGTAAGTTTCTGCTGAAAAGAAAATAATGATGAAGTAGCTGCAATTCTGAATTCCTATGAAAATCTAGCGCCATGCCTTGCAGCTATCTGAATACCTGTATGACAGCTATAAACTACACGTTATTAAATTGTTGCCAACTAAACAAGGTCTGTTGTTGTTGCTCTTTATGACCTCGGCATGAGATGCAAATTGAAATACACATGAATATTTCACAACTCAGACACAGCAAGACTCTGAAATTGGCAACTCCGCTTGACTAGGGTATCTTGTACGATATTACGGTAGCGGAACAGAAAGTAAAGGAACGGAAAGTTGAATTCCTTTATTCATCGTAAACGAACTTTGAAAGTGACCTCCCCGACACACATTGCTATTCCGGCTCAGCACTCACAGCACATCAATCTTATTGAGTACCTGAACTACTCCATGCAAATCAACGCGAAAAAGGTGACTTCGGGGAAAAGCTAAACGACATCTCATGAGTTATCAATCACCGGCAGAAAAAGACAGCCAAAAGGATTTTCACAACGGGGAGTCACCCTTCGAAGTCAAACTCCGAAGCAAGGCGGCATATCTATAATCACAGCACTTTTGTTCACAAAACTTCAACACTTAAAGCATTGGAATTAATATACACATGATATTTTGACGACATATAATTTTCCCATCGATTATGATAGCGGAAAAAGCCAAAGTACATGTGTTAACCTTTGGAATTTACAGAAGGAAGTGTCCACTAATGCCTGTTTGATATATGAGAAGTGATTACTCTCAATTGCTCTCTAGCTAGCTCCCATGAATTACCGTTTGACCCTCTTGTACGTGTCTCCAGGGCTTGGCTAGAAACAAACAAGAGGTCTCAAGAAATTCATTTAATTTTGTCAGGGTGATTGAATACAAAATCCAAAATTGAGTCAGGAAATTGCTGGCAATACCGTAACCTCTGAAAACTAAGTCAGAAGACAATAATGTCTTCTGATCAGGCCATCCTATATCTGAGATTGCCGTTCTCCATTTCCATGGTTACAATGTCACCTGCTATTCAAGACATGCAAGTATGTAATTTTCGAGGCATATAATTACATTCCACCTAATTTAATGTAATTATCAAGTGTGAAATGTTATTTCAACCACGCTACTTCGATAGTTTTGGCGTGTGTAATATTGTAAGAGCCGAACCATTACACAATTTTTTAGAGTGAAAAAAATTCCAAATCTGGCCAAACTACATGTAAATGTCTTAACATTAACAATAACATTTCTATAGCCACCTCCACATAGGGATTTCTAAAGTGTCAAATACAATTCTTTTCCTTGGGTATTAATGGGAATATGGCTGTAATTTTTGATATTTTCAGTATTTTGGTTTTTGAAGACAAATACATTTTTTTTCCTTTTAACTACAGTGTGTTGAAATACAAAGTACCGGCAATACAACACCACCACATGGAGTAAATTTGCATTAAGTTAGAACATGCCTCGGCGACAGATAATCGGACTCTTAAATTTCTGTAATTCTCTTCTGATCTACCAGTTGTGCGGGCTAATATTAAAGCTCTTGGAGAAAGAAAAAATTTTATTGTCTTAATTCTTTAAAATCCAAAATTTAATTTTTCCCCATAGAGTTAACACAGGGATTGCGACCATTTTGAATACCAAATATCGAAAAATGTTAGGCAATTTGTTTCTCTGGTACCAAACGTTGCATGGTGACCCTGATTGTTATTATTGATTTGGTAAGAGAATGGTTGAAAGTTTCAATTAGGAGAGTTTGAGCAAAAGTTTAAGCCTTTCACTTTTGAAGGCGCATACTATCTTAAGTAAAGAATTCTGGTCCTAACAATAAGATGAGGTTATTACAAAAATACTTCAAAGGATGCATGAGGACATTAGAATATCGTATCACCCGACGCGATGTGGAGGGCGATGCGCGGCACTAACATCCAAGGGCATCCTTTGCGGTATTTTCGTAATAACCTTACTTTTACACATCTTACATTCATGACTGGGGCATCATCAACTGACAGAGTAGAGAATATTTTGTGTCACAATAATATTTCTTCCCATTTACAGTACAATTATAGAACATGGTCTTAAACGCACCTCTGATAGTCTGTGCAACTACATATACAGAGTGTGAGACATATTCTCACAGTCATTCAGTGGGACCATGGAAACCGCCTCAATGTCAATGTGCAGAGGCATTTACAGAAGCACCGCACTCCACACACCTGGAAATCGTCAATATTACTGAACCTCCATTCTACCATATGGCTTTTTTAGCAAAATCCTATTATTAACGATGGTAGATGTGCGATAATTTTGGCTATTGCACAGACACAAGTTGGGTGTTGAACTAAAATTTATATTAAACTTGGAATGAAAAGAAATACAACCAAGAAGATACATAAAACGTTACAGCTAAACAGACCATTAACCACCTGTTGGAGATCAGAAATTTTCTCAAAGACCACACACACACACACACACACACACACACCATAATCCTTACCTCTGTGCAGGTGGCCCATCCATGATGATGTTAATCCACAGGATCTGCATTGCATTGAGTGGATTTGGAAATTGTAACATAGTAGCTAAGGCTATTAATGTCAGTGCCGCTATACTCCTGTGTAAAAAAAAAAAATACAGAGATTATGAATTACAAAGGTCATTTGGAATACATTTATTGATTTTCTAAATGATTTCATAATAATGTGACAAAGAGAAACTAGATTAATTGACATTCAACTATCTTTTTATTTTACACTTCTTTGATAAACATGCTTTAACAATAATATTTTTTTTATAATATTTTTTTTATTAGAAATGTACTGCTTTTGATTGACTTTTGTACCTACTGTAGCTTTCCATTTTATTTTAATATTTCTTGTTATTTTCCTCAAGACGCACTGAAATTGTCGTCCAAGGCCCTTTAACATTTTTGTGTGGAAAATAACGACATGAAATGAACAAATTCTGATCATTATAAATTACTTGTGACCAAAAAACCTGAAAAAAAAAATCGAAAGTTACAGCTAAGGAGCTAAGTATCTTATAATTTTTCTGGAAACTGTCTGTATGTAATTGGAAAATGAGAAATATGTATATATCTTTGGAAATGTCACAGATATTAGAAAAGTCTGGGTACAGACATTCTTGAGCATTTTGAACAGATGTTTCACCCTTCTATTCTCAAATTTTGCGTGATCCTACTGCTTACTGTGGCAAGGTTCTCTACCTCTGTGAAGGGCAATCGAGGTGAGAGGGTCAAGGAACTTTCGACACAGACAATGACTCACTTAAAGATGGATTAGGAACGCTGTCTGCGTCCACATTCTGTTACTGATGCCAATTAAGACAAAGGATGTTAACACTTTGTAGTGAATCAGAGCCAATACTTCTGTTTATAAAGTATGCATGGATTAACTCTTTAGACGAGCGTTGTCAAGTCAATTATTCGGATGCGACGTCAATCCACCTGGTTATGCTATACACAGCTGTCGTGGGCAGGCTGCACATTTCCCCAGACAGCTGGAATCAATACTATATGCAGAGTGTAGAGTTTGTTCTTCAATACATGCAAACTGTGAGTACTCCGTCTCCTGGCACTCAGAAGATGCCTTGTACGCATTCAGAGACAGACACTCATTTCATCATTGACATTCCACTTACGGTCAGAACAGACATTTTCATTATAAAATAACAATTACAAATCCATGATGATTGTTTCATGAATAACTTCCATGATTACGAACCATTGTTCAATGAGAGACGTAATCATAATCTGGTTCGTTCAACTTGTCCATACACACAACATTACGGCAATTAGGCCTGAATGCAGTTTGATTTGTGCAAAATTGACAATTGATGGGTCAATAGAGATTGACTCAAGTCTTTTGTAAATTCGATTGAATATTGATGAAATTAAGTAGGCAACTGCAAGCCACAATTTCCTGTCCTTCTTTGGTTGAACTGATCATATCTAGCTTCAGAAAACCTGTTAAGGTAGTATGCGTCTTGAAAGTGAAACACTTAAACTTTTGCTAAAACTTTTCTCAAGGAATCTTTCAACCATTCTCTTTCAAAATCCAGACTGAAAATCATGGGTCACATCGCAAATTTTGGTACTAGAGAAACAAATTACCTGGCAACATTAACCAATTTATGAAATTCAAAACGGCCTCCATCCCTGTGTTAACACTCTGGAGAAAAATTAATTTTCGATTTTCAAAAAAACTAAGATGGTGAAAATTTTCTCACATCAAAAGCTCTAAAATGAGCCCCCCATAAGTGGTAGATCAGAAAAAAATTATAAAAGTTTGAGAGTACGAATATCTGCCCCTGGAGCGCATTCTACCTTAAAACATTCATATGCTTAGACTTGAGCCATGCTTTATAATTGGAAATATTTGGGTTGTAATGCAACAAAAAAGGCTGACACTGAAATGTTAGAAAAGACTTACGTGCTAAGTTGAAAACGGACAAAATTTTTGATGTTATAAAAAATGGCTTTCCCCTCTTCTATTGCCGACATGATGGTATGGAAGTCTTCATCGACCAGTATCATGTCCGCAGCCTCCTTGGAGACATCGGTGCCAGTTTTACCCATGGCTATTCCTATATCAGCTGCTTTAAGTGCCACTGCGTCGTTAACACCGTCGCCAGTCATACCGACTACACAATCGTTGATTTGTAGTGCCTTGTGTTAGAAAACCAAAAAACCAAACATATTATTAGATTTGCTATATCTGACTAAATACACTTTAGAAATATACGTCTGGTGGTAAATACATGCTTCAGGCCTTCAACCAAGCTCTGTGCGATGGATTGGCTGCACATAGTGTGCATAAAACCTGCGGAAGAGAATGAATAATGTGTGCCAAGTATATCAAATTGGACCTAGTGAAATAATAAAATGAAACTGTGATAGAAATGAAAAATACATGACATGTTGGCAGTAATCTAGATGTTCTTAGCCTCTACACTGTCATGAACGACGATAAATCTGGAAATATTTCTTCATAATTTATGGGGAATGCTTTGTGCAACACATGTAAATGTCACAGACAATCTGAAGTCTAACACACAAAAACTGGAAAGAAAGTTGAGAGGGCACAGACATGTGAACACAGTGCAAATGACAACTGCTAGCTGGGTGATATATGATAAGAATTGATGAGAAACACTGTTATAAATCACAGAGGCAGGAAATGGAACTATGTAAAAAATAACACTTGTTGGAAAATAAAAAAGACTCACCTTTACAATTTTCAGTTTGTGTCTAGGACTTGCTCTGTAAAATACTGAGATCTAAATTTAAAGAAAAACAACATCAAACTGTATTATTCTGTCTCTTTTACTAGATTTGTTGTATTCAAAATTGATATTTCTGCCTAGAGCATGTGTGTGTCATTTCCCAACTCATGCAGATGTTTCTGAATAGAAACACCCATTTAACTGCCTTCCGACTATAAGGTATTTTTTCTGTACCTTGGTGTTGCCATGGCGATCACACAAATCAGTATATGGTATGAAAGATCGTTTACATCTATTTTGCATTATGTTCAAAAATGACTTTTCACACACTGCTCACAATTCCATGCAAAGCTTTAAAATTCACAGTTTACGATTTGATGGGCATTCTCACCCAAGAATGTTCTCGTAGATTGAAGGAAGATTTATCAGGGCTGACTCAACCAAATTTCCAGAAATTTCTAAATTTTATGAAGAGAACAATGAGCCAAGGTGACAAACGTCTGAATTTTGGATGAAGAGAACAATAACCGGGTCTTGTGATATTTTGTTAAGCTTTAATATCCACTTTTGAATAAACAATGCAAAATTTATCAGAATCGTATTAAATTTGTCATTCTTTCAGCCTATTTTAAAAACCTAATACATAACTTCATTTCGCTTTAACAAGACTTCCATTTGCATACACACTTTCGTTTTAAACTGAGGTAGTTTAGTGCAATTTCTCTATTTTGCATTTATTCCAATTTTGATACACTGGCATATCATTCCATTAACTGGGTAACTGCTGAAGTGATGGCAGATAAAGCGACTTACTTTGTTGATAATTTTCGCTAACTGCTCTATATCAATATCTTCTATCTCTTCACCACTGAGGGCAGTGCTGCCCTGCGCAAAAATGCCAAGTCTGCTGGCTGTGGAGGAGACATGTACATGTATAAGTAGGGATATTTCATCATGATCCCTCAAGTCATGCACTGTGTTCGTACATGAAGGTGTTGGCATCCTGACACCTGTGTTTGCTCAAGGAAAAGTGTTTAATATGCAGTTCCTATTTTTTTCAGTTGTATGCAGCTTTAAAGTTGCATCAGCTGTAACTTTTGAAGTCTTTTTCCAGTATTTTATTCAATTCATCAAATTCTGTTTCTCGTTCTAGTCCTAATGTCATGTCAAAATGCATTGTCTTCAACTCATTGACATTGCCTGTATATTAGTGTGTGATCTCCTAAGTTATTGCTGAGAACTGAATTTAAGTCTGGATTAGAATTCAATTGTTAACAATAACAATGCATATTGTGTACAATGCACTGCAATGGCAAGGCTAATATACTTGGTATTTGTGATTGTACTGCCAATAATACTATCCAAATCAATATCTTTAATTGTTTTGCAGAATACTTGGTATTTCAACATACTTTAGGGACACCAAGAAGAAAATGTAATTCCATATCACTCATTATTATATCATGTACAATAATGAAACTCTTTGTACTCTGCACTGAGGAAACCAAATCTTTAACTTTTGAGACATGGTGCATCACCCTGTGACCTTTGACACGTAGTGTATCACAGACAACATCCAACAGAAACAAACTTTATATTATTTGAAATTAAAGTGGGGGATAGGGGCATGGCGGAGGGAGTTAGTCTGAACATTTTTGGACACAAATTTGATATAATCCATATCACTCATTATTATACATCTACCATCGAGAACAATAGAATTTAGCGTGCGCTAAAAAAGCCGTACGGACTCGCGCCCGTTCCGTACGGCACGGTTTCAAGGCGCCCCATTTCCTGCGGCTGTATCTGCGCGTTCACTGTAGAACGGTTTCAAGGGACCCCTTGGACGAGTGCCAGAACAAGTCTCGCGCGCGCTCTGTACGCGTGTAGTGCACACACTCCAAAACTTGCAGAAGCGCGTCCGAGGTAGCGTTCTACACTGGCGCGATAAAATCGGAAGAAAAATTGTTGACATTGCACGAAAACGGTCACTACTCCGACATTTTGATGCCCCGATTAGGAATGTAAGATGTATAATAATAAGGTTATTACGAAAATACCGCAAAGGATGCACTCGGACATTGGCGCCTCGCATCGCCCTCCGCTTCGCGTCGGGCGATACGCTGCGCCAATGTCCTCGTGCATCCTTTGCGGTATTTTCGTAATAACCTCATATTATTATACCGGTACATGTACAATAATGAAACTCTTTGTACTCTGCACTGAGGAAACCAAATCTTTAACTTTTGAGACATGGTGCATCACCCTGTGACCTTTGACACGTAGTGTATCACAGACAACATCCAACAGAAACAAACTTTATATTATTTAGAAACTAACCAATGGCTATGGCTGTCTCTTCTGAATCACCAGTGACCATCTTGATGGCGACACCAGCACTGATTAAAGTTTGAACAGAGTCTATGACTCCTGGACGGGGTGGGTCGATGATGCCTACCATACCGACAAATGTGAGTGCGTTAGGGTCTGCACCCACAGCCATACCAAGTACTGTCATGAAAAGACAAGAAAATCTTATTAATGATGGAAAAAGTAGCAGCTTTTTTCCTGTACATGCAAGCAGCCGATACATCTGATAGTGGCAGTATGGTGTACTGTTACGATGCCCCATATTCAATTTTTTGTAAGCTTGGTCGAGAGAGGTTGATAGCTTGGCTCGAGAGCTTTACAGTACGTCATCACCTGTGTTCCAAGAGTTTATGTAAATTTCATACGGTGGACATTTTAATGTTGCTGCCGACCAGGTGTATACACGAATATATATAGACACGTTCTCAAAATACATGAGGAGACTGCACAACATCTGAAAGGAGCTCGCCTGTCTGACTGAGATTGCTGTACCACGCCTGTCTAATCTGAACGTATGCTGACTCTCTGGACGGGAGGTTACAGAAAAAAAAGGGCAGATATCGCAGGGCAATCAACGATTGTTTCTTCAGTAGTAACGGAGGAAGAGGAAACCGCTATTGCAAACGTCAACACGAAGTTGTGGACTGTGTACTGAATGCCACGTCACACTAAAGACTGGACGGTTTGATTGAAACCACACTCCGCGACTTTTTGTGAAAGGACTGGTTAACACTCATAGCTCTCGACCAAGCAGGGTAATTTTTCCATAATTTTGAATTATTTGTGAGTATTTTAGTTTCTATTAAATAATTATGGTTACTATTGAACTCCATAGTGCGCTTCTCATATTCACTGCCTGTGTGTGGTAATTTCTACCGTAACAGTACCTTATATTGAATGTTTTCAGATGATAGCAGATCTTACAGAAAAACGCTTGAAGTTTTCAGTGACCTTTTGCTATTAAAGTTCTATTTGGTTGAGTCTTCCATTGAGACACAATACAAACTGACTATACTGACACGGTCAAAATATCATACAATATAGTTATAGCTGAGAAAGGTCAAGTCTACCCAGTAAAGTATACTGAAGTCGTGACAAGTGAGCTGAGGCAGTTAGAATTATTATGTATCTAGCATGACAATTCACTAAAAGTAAAGTTAATTTTCTGAAATGAGGAACTTTCAATTATAGAACACATTAGGCCTATGTACCGTATACTTTACACATAAAACTGTCACTATATATTCATTGTGCTCTGCCTTCACACTAATTCACTTTGCCATTGCATTTCTTATAAAAGAACCACTAAAAATGGACAGAAAAATTGTTTATCAATCTTGTAAGGGTAACAGGATGCTTTCCCCATTAATATTCACCAACCAGCACATTTCCAACCCACCTGTTGGGGCTAGGGTTAGGGCTAGGGTTAGGGTTTGCATCAAGTGGGTTAGTGTCTATGGGTACATGTCTCAACCCTGCGTAAATAAACCAACCTCTGAGTCCTGATCTTCCCATCATTTTGGCTTCACCACAATAACGTCCAATTTCCACGTCTGTCATGGGCAAGGCCTTTCCGTTGTAATTATAAGTTTTACACTGTGACAGTACCCTCTCCAGGGCACCTTTCATGAAGTACAGCTCCTCATCCGACGGATGGTTGACAGTCTTACACTTGACTGCCATCCATTTGGTTTCCGAGCTGAATGGAATTTCCATGGTTCTCAGGTACTGATCACGGACACCCTGCATATCCATCTGCAATTGGAAGACACTGACTTGTAAAACCTCTCAACGTTATACACTGGGGTTGATCCTATGCTTTCTATCATTTCTGGTATAGCTGGACACCTGATATGTGGGAATGGGGGGGGGGGGGGGGGGGGTTAATAGAAGGTTTAAATGTGTTCATGGAATGTTAATGATCGATAGATAAACTGATCATGAAAATAACTTTAATTGATGTTTTGTTAAGGTAGGACTCCCTCAGGGACAGATCATTAATACATGTAGTTTGACTCGAACGTTTAAACAGTCTTCAGGCCCACCACTTACCACTACAACAATAGAATGGCAATTCTATTGTTGTAGACTACTGTGACAAAAAGATGAAAATACTGCGACTGACAGTGAAACACCATCTGTGACAATACATGTGTAAATATGTATTCCATTACATATTTATGTGAAAGCAGTACCAAAAGATAAACTCTATTCTGCAAAGATAGTCTTCATTTAAGATAGAATGTGCCGCTGGGACAAACAGGACTCGCAAACTTTTACAAATCTTTTGTGATCTACCACTTCTTGGAGCTCATTTTGAAGCTCTTTGCGTGAGAAATGTTTCCACTGTCTTAGTTTTTCAAAAAATTTTATTCTTCCCCACAGAGTTAAAACAGGGATGGCGGCCATTTTGAATTTCAAATATTGGTTAATGTTAGATAATTTGTTTCTCTAGTCCAAACTTTGTTCGGTAACCCCTGATTTTATTCTTGATAAGGTAAGAGTATGGTTAAAGTTTCACTAAGGAAAGTTTGAGCAAATGTGTAAATCTTTAATTTTTGAGGTGCATCAGCACTACCTTAAATTAACTTATAAGTAACATATGGGAAAAATTGACAAAAACTACATGGAAGTACGATATCTGTGATGAAGATCAAAAACAACTGAAATATAATGTACTATGACCTGGACAGTGGACTGAAGTTGTTCAATGGACAAAATGATGAGGCTACGGAAGAAGCATAACAGACCAAAGTGAGCTAAGACTGACTCTTACAGATGCCTCTTTAGTTGTACAGAGTAAAAGTCATGCAACACTAGTAAATCAATTTTAACATCTGTCAAGTTCAAAAGTTAACCCTTAACAGAAAGAACAACAATACCCAAAGACTGGCAAGACTAGATTTTGATTGAAGTGTGTTTTGAAGAAATTTTATTTCTGTATGGCATGCGATAATAGAGTGAAGTAATGATTGGTTATTTTAAATATGATACTCATTTTACAAATAACTTTAAATTAATGTAAGATAATGACTTACAGGACACAGAAGAGTGATTACAGGAAAATCACTCTTGCTTTTGGATTTTGAAAAAGTAAAATTTTGACCTTACCTTCATGGCTAGTGCTAGCAAAGCGCCCTCTGTAGGTTGGCCATAGAGCACTTCATTACGTATTTCAGAATTGTTGCACACACATCCGACCTGGTCACAGTTGAAAAGGAATAGTACATGCATTATGATATGTGTAAAAAAAGCAAGGCATGAATTTCCCTGTCTTTGTGTCTGTCTGTTATGTTTTCAACATCTAATCCACTGTGTATGTTTAAAACTTTTGGATGCAATATGCCATTTTTCTATTAACCCTTTTCCTGCCGTACAGTGTCACTTCCCCATCAGCCAACTCAGTGGAAAGTGGTATTGAGCCAAAACCATACGTATTTCAACCCATTTGGCTTCGTCTGTTCCAACAGCTTTAGTCCATAAAAATAATGTTTACGTATCTGCGATTTCAAGTGCCTTCAAATGTTCAAATTTTTGTTAAAATGCACCAAATGGGACATATTGTGCTTCACCAGTTTTAACGAACTTGACCAGATAGTGAAATATGAACTTGGCACGAAAAGGGTTAAGATAAAAAGTTAGATTCAAGAGAAAAAAGCAAATGAAAAAATGTCCATTTTGTTGTTCAGATGAGATATTACCGCCTGAATGTGTCATTCTGATCACAGTTATACAAACAATTATTTCTGGAATGACTATATGCCTTTTTCAAATAATTAGATTATATGGATGGTATAGAAACAAAATACATCACAGACTGTCACTGCAAGAAGAAGGTTCTTTTGTAGAGTTGTCGTACCTCCACAACCCTGGCTATGGATGGATGGCTATACTCTTGAACTTCTTTGCTCTCACTCATGATCTCACCGATGCCGTTGTATCCAACACCAGTCACCTACAAAAGGGAAGTGTGGTAGGATGAGCGGAACTATATGATATCACAAAATTTCACAACGACAAATAATGTAAAACAAGCCCGCTGGTGTATGCGTAATTTATCATCAGTAGGACAATTTTTAAAGCACAAGTCAATGTGCTGCAATTTCAATAATGAGTAACGGAACCTGAGAAATGGATGGCTTTTCCAGCACTGATTTCTTGATATCCTTACCTCAGCGTATCTTCCATCTGATGTATAGAGAGCAGTGGCTGTCATTTCATTCTTTGTGAGCGTTCCAGTCTTATCAGAACATATGACAGTAACGCAACCTAGTTAAATCAGAGACAAAAATATCAAGATGAAGCATTTGTTGGAAATGTCATTGTGTCATTGTTGTAGGTGACAAACTGCGTTTCAATATGAAGCTGATCATGTACTTTTTGTCATAAGAAATCATGGGACCACCAAATTCTTTTGTTTGAACCAGCAGCTTTCGCCTTCCACTGCTCTGATTGACCAGTAAATACTATGTGGAACGCTCTTGCATTAATAAAGAATGTACACAGGAACAGAAATCTATCCTCCAAAATGTCTGAATAGTGCTGATACCAGTTCAGGAATACAAAATCCCGTTTCCAAATATACACATGTATTAATTGTTGATTTTCTTATTCTCAATTCTTTTGATTTTCTTATTCTACACTCTACAGTCATGTGCAATGTTGAGCGATGATGAATTCAAAAATGTGAACTGATTTACAGATAAACTATCCAACATTATTTTTTTTTCATTTCACCCGAAGTCTTGGAAGATTGAAGTCATGATGAAAAATTGATCAACTGATTCTTTGTAGTAACTATGACTTTGTGATTTGACACTTACCTAACGTTTCTACAATGGGTAGTTTCTTGACTATAGCATTTCTGTTAGCCATCCTCATTACGCCAAGCGCTAACGTAACAGTCACTACGATTGGTAAGCCTTCTGGAATGGCTGCAACTGCAAGGCTGTGAGGAGACACGGATAAGAAACAGAGTGCTGATTGTGTCCATTGTATGTCGTGTACTGGCTGACTGTAATATCCCTTTGAACCCGGCTCGGACGAAAATGTCCACATGATGTCATAGGGTACCAGGGGGTCAGGGTGTAAAGGGTTAAGGTATACTGCACCTCCAGGACAGATATTCAGACTCTCAAAATTTTACAATTCTTTTCTGCTCTACCACTTGTGGGGGTTCATTTTCAAGCTCATGATGTAAGAAAACTTTTCAGTCAAGTTTTTCAAAAATTGAAAATTGTATTTTTCTCCATAGAGTTAACACAGAGATGGCAGCCATTTTGAATTTTAAATGTCTGTAAATCTTAGTGATTTGTTTCCATAGTACCAAAATTTACACGGTGACCCTTGATTTTTGTTCTTGATTTTGTAAGAGAATGGTTGAAATATTCCTTCAGGAAAGTTTGAGAAAAAGTCTAAAAGTCTTAAAGTCTTTCGAGACGCATACTACCTTAAAGAAGTCAACAAAGTATATAGCAAGAGACAGACACATCTAACAAGTATTCTGCTTCAACATATTATGTCGTGATTGTTTAATAATGTTCGCAATATATTACAATACCATACCACCTCTAAATGTTGCAAATCATTGTGATTGTGTTGTCAACATTCATGAATGTTTATTATTTTAAGGTACATTGTATAAGGACAGAGTGAACACCATAAAATAAGATAATCACAATTGTGTCTTGCGAGAAGTGTTGTAGACATACCTGACACCGATTGTGAACATGTCAAGTAGTTTTCTGTTCTGTACCCAGCCAAGGAACATGATGCAACCAATGATACAGAATGAATAAAATGACAGCTGTTTACCAAGGATGCTCATGCTCTTCTGTAGAGGCGTCTTTGGAGCCTAAAAGAACACACAAAAAATTTAACAAATTTTGTTTTTTTTTGCTTTAAAAGGCATCTTACTTATTTGCCAACTAGTAGCTTTAAATTATCCTTGCCACAAGATAAAGGAAGTCTCATCTTTCATAATATTGACTACATGCGTCTGATATTTACAAGGAATCCTTTTGCTCTCAGGGGGCTACATGAAATTGGCCTTTCCAATGGCCCTTTCAATGGGGAAAGAATTGATTAAATAGGTGTACTAAATCATCCATTCAAAATTGATTTCTGATTAAAACATATATTATAACAACAACACAATGAGAGCCCTGGGAGATACACCCAGCATTCTATCCTCAAACCCTGATCCTGATACAGCTCCATTAACTGTAACTTTTCATGTATTTTTTCATTATTTTTCGTTTGATTGTAAAATATTGTTTCTTCTTTTATTTCCAAATAACGCTGAAATGCTTAGTCAACACTGCTTGTATGTGATATTAAATTATACCTTTATCAATACCAGCAAATTTTCTGATGTCATATCCCCAGATTATCACTGATAATATATCTAATTATCCAGCATTGTGGCCCCAGATGTTTTCTGCATCTACAAATTCCCTGGCATCACCAAAACTATAAAATAATAGCAATTATGTACCCCCTCTCCAAGCACATAATGGACTCAATCAAACTTTGCATTCTATAATGTACTTGGCTTCACCTTGTACATTATGTTGTCAAAAGTTTGCTTTTCTCCATTATAGGCCAGAAGGGGGCACATTATTGCTTAAGTAATGTCTGATATTTTTATCTTGACTAAAATTCATTGACAACAATGAAATGGCACATAGCACTCAATGTGTTGTGTCTCTAAGTCTAATACAGTGTATTGCAACATTCTTCAAAAAGGAAAAGGAGCTGTACTGGTTCTCTGGAACAAAATTATGAAAATATTACGAAAAGTTAAGAGCTATTGTTATCTTTGATTTTTTACTTATGATTTAAAAGTTTTAATTACCTCTTGGGCTTGCATCATTTTGAAAACTTCACCAAATTGTGAATACTCCCCCGTTCCTATGACAACACCCTGAAATGAAGTTAGAAATGTATATGACATTAGTTGACTGCCTCTGGTTGTATGAATCACGCATTTTATCAGCGTTTTTTTCACTTGATTGGGGGCACATACTGTTAAACCTTTGGATTGTTGGGCAAACTGCATATGTCTGTTTACTATTATGTATCTGGATAAAACAGAGTTACCCTGTCATATGGACTTTGATGGTGACTAGTTACTGAGAAATGAATTTGGTCTAGTGCTGAAAAGCATAGATACATGTATCAAGTACATGTTATCTTTGAAAATTTCGGTCATGGACTGAGATGCTATTTTTTATTTTATCACATGAACTGGCCCGAATTCCCACCTGTGTGACGTAGAACAGGACGGATAAGAAATCCGAATTACCCCTGTTGTACGTCATCAACTGGAACTTTTTTCTTGCATGGTACCGTTCATACATGCGGGTCGCGACGTGAACATAGACCGATTTGTCGTGATCGATGCCGTGCTCTCATGACACTTTTTCAAAAAAGGTGACCCGATAAATCCACACATGGAAACACAGAAGGCATGTCCAGCGAAATTTCGAGTCGCTAAAACTATAGCTGTTCCCGAGAATCGAATGGGGCTACCGCCGATCCAGTCGAGTCGCCTCGTAAGGCTCAATGTGGACGTCGTACCTGGCGATCCCGGTTGGCGATAAACCTGAAATCTTCACCTCAACGGAAGTTCAACTGAATAAATTATGAGTACAGTGTAATCTTCGGGAAAGTGACATACAGGCACAAGCATAAAGTCATTCGACTAACAACGATAAATTTCCTTCATCATACAAAAAATTCCGTAAATTCTTGCTCGGAATCAAACCTCTAGTGCGGTGTAAGGCTGTAGCGCTAGCGAAGACATCAACTGTTGAGCTGTAAATGCATTGCAGCGCTGTGGAATCCGATGTACTTCGAAAGTTGACTCAGATAACACTCAAAACAGATTCCGTCAAGTAAAATTAGGATGTATCTACGGGTGTGATATATGTCGCTGCAAACATCAAAGTCGAAAACACTGACGACCGAGATCAAGATAAACGAGTTGACACCGGCATTGCAGAGACCGGTGACGGCAGCGTTGCTGTGGGCATAAACATGCAATGAGGTACACTACACTCTGTGTGTCATCGAACGGAATCTTTCGCGCTCGCCACGGTCGTAAACTTGTGTGATATTTTGAAAAGCCACGGAATCTCTGAGAATGAGAATTACTGTGTCGTTGTATTTACTTCATAAATCTATTTGTAAATATTCTGAATAACTCTCAATACTATGGCTATCCGTCGCTAGCACGATGAAAGTTGTGTCCACCGTACCGATGGCTGACTTGCCTTGGCATCGGTACAGCGCGAGACAATGATTGACAGGTTCACGTGACCGAATCCGTACATCTGATTGGTGGAGATACCATTTGATGTAGCAAATTTCAGCTTGATGGGATTTATGAATGAAAGTATCTCCTGGGTGACGGGCCGCTTTACTCTTTAAACGAAAGTAATCTGCGTAAGTAAATCACAAATCGCGACGAAATTCATGCAATTTGTTACGATAATTTTGATACATTCACGTCAAAAGAAAAATAAGAAGACTGTTCATGTGATAAATATATAATTCCATTGTATTTTTCTCTGTTCGACGTCATCGTATACTCGTGTTTTTCGCAGAGCCGCACAACTTCTTGCCTTCGGCTCGAAGTTGTACGGCTCCGCGAAAAACACTCGTATACGATGACGTCAAACAGAGAAAAATACCATGGGATTATATATAAGTATTGACATTAAATTGCTGTTTACATAGACATGACAGCGGCTGTCCTGCACAAGGACAGTACATTTGAACATGAATGCCTGTAGAAATGCGGTGTATATCAGACATGCAGGATATCACTGATTTAAAGTGGACATCGTTACCATGACGCACAAGGGATGAAAACTTTAGGGTTACAATTGGGTATTCACAAGAGCACAACAAACTAAAGGCATATTTAAAGTTCATGGATCCACACATATTTCCATGGTCATGTAGAAACTGTTTTGGACAGAAAGTTGCAAGCCACTGGTTATAAGATCTAATCATCTAATGGGTCTGCAACAGACATGTGATCAGTTTCACATCACTTGATTAGAATACTGGTATCAAGAATTTCATGAGTGACAGCCATTTCTCATTTTACTACTTACCTTCCCCCTGCCACATCTAACCAAAGTACCCATGAATCCAATGTTCTTCTGCGTTGTCAGCTTGCCATTGTTGTGTCTCGGTTGCTGAACGGTGGTTTTGTTGGTGGGTTTTGTTTCACCTGTGAAACCGGACTCATCAACAGCTAAGTCAACAGCCTTGAAAGTTAAAGAAGAAAAAATTTCTCCACAGAGTTAACACACGGACAGCGGCCATTCTGAATTGCAAATATCGGTAAATATTACACAATTTGCTTCCCTTATACCAAACTTTACACAGTGATATCTGATTTTCATTCTTGATTTTGTAAGAGAATGGTTGAAAGTTTCATTTAGGAAAGTCTGAGCAAAAGTTGTGTGTCTTTCATCATAATGAACTCCTAACATGACAGATTTCGATTTTATTGTATAAGTCCCTGTGCTGTCTCATGATGAATTCTACAAGGATGTGACCTGATCTAGAATTGTCTAAAGCCAGATGTGTCCAACAGTGTGATTGATTCAACACTTAGCATCACTTACTCTCAATAATTCAGTAAGAAATCATGTCATCAGGAAGTACTCATAAAATCTTTGTCTTTAATTTCCATTTGAATGTACCCCTTAATGATGCAAAGCAATTTTCACATTTTCTGATATTGTCTTTTGTTCCTCATGAAGGACACTTGAGAAGCACGAATGGTCTTCCGAAGAGCATACATGTATGCAAGGTGGCGTGATGGACACTGATGTTGAGAGAAATGCCACTTCATCAATAAAGGCAAAAAGTTTACAGACAGATACATATACTGTATACATATAGACACTGCAGCTTCATGCCAACTGTAGAATTGCTCCGTCACACTGACCCATACCATACTGTACAAACACAGAGTTTCCACTGTAACAGTTTCTGAGGGCACAGAATTATTTGTAGCACAGTTGAAATCAATGCTGCAAATCAGAGCAACACATGATGACTACACTGTATACACAACTACTGCACTAATCACTGACAAGGTTAGACTTTGTGATACCGAGTGTTTCAATAACACTGGTCACAGAGAGTATATTATTAACTGCTGGGGAGCAAATGAGAGCCCCACTTGCATGCTGACACGTATCCTGAATTAGCCTTATCCAGTTTATTTGTAGGCTGGAATAATTTTTTCATTGGAAGGTTTTGTATGTACTTGAAGACCACCGGCTACATCTGTAATCTGTATTTGTCTGAGGGTGCTTTTAATGGTGAACGAATACAAACATACATGTACCCCAGTGTTTCATCTAGAGAAGGCGACGGGGGGGGGATTCCCCCTCTGTTGACATGCTGGCACCCCCAGGTAATTTGTCAAGGGGGGACCAGCCCCCATGAAATGGTGCGAGTCACATGTTAGAGATACAAGTATCGGTAGAACATATGAACTGGTGAAATCCCCCTAACTTTTCTGGTAAAGGGGGAAAATCCCCCCTGTTGATGCCATCCTGGATGAAACACTGGTACCCCTAAGATAGTATTAAATTGTACTGTAGCTTAGCATGGACCCAGTGTTCTGCGGTCATCCCAACTTGGCTCCCTAGTTTGATATGGTGATATTTGTAGTATCAACTTCATTTCTCTGACAGATTCTTCTCTCATCCAATTTTCAGCAGTGATGGGTTTTGAATCACCTTGATAAATTGGATGGATGATGTAACTCACGGGATACATAGATAACAGGGTTATCAGACCTGCAGAGCCACATGGCGTTTGAGAATTGGAATTCACACTGAGTGATGAATGGTCCAGTTCTAATAACTTCACACACAATTGATGTCTTGGTTGCATCAGCTCTCAGCGCAATGCCGATGATTGATGGCAAATGCTTGCATATTGCCATGAATGATGGTGAAACTAGCACTGGTTGGGATTGTAGGTTTGCTACCAAATCATACATTATGTGAGAAACATTTGGCTGCTGCTACATCTTACATATTCAGAAACTTTCATCTGTTAAGCATCTCACTGCTGCAGCTTAAAGTCAGGGCCCTTCACATGTGTTTTTTACAGATTTAATTATATTATTAATTGTAACAGAGCATGATTTGAGTCACTCTCGTGCATGTAATATCTGCAAATCATGCAAATTTAACTTGTTGGACTTTCTGTCGGATGCAGCCGATGTGGCCTGAATGATGCTATTTTTTAGTAATGACAATCCTTACTCAATCAACCTGAGCTAGTTCGAGCTCTTTCAGCCATTGGATGGTCACCAGCACACACAGAAACCACAAGGAAAGGTTTGAGAAACGAGGTTCTAAAGCAGTTTTTGAGAAATAATGTTTACAGACAGACAGACTGACATATGGACGTACAGACAGCAGAACGACATCAGTTCCCCTATATAAACACCAGTGCCAACCTTCTTACTGAGACTGGCATAACTTACCTCCAGTAACCTCATATCTGCAGGAACCCTATCACCAACAGATAATTGCACTATGTCTCCGGGAACTAGACTACGAGCTAGAAAATCTTGAAGCTGGCCATCTCGTATGCTGTGAAATCAGACATACAATATTCATCTAATGAAACTTCCCGTAATAAAAGGGTCTTTTAAGAAATATGATAAGGTGTATTAAATTGATATTTATCAATATGAACAAATTTTAAATGACAGTTGTCTTTATTGGAGAAGGTTTTAATATTATTGTACACTCATTTTAATCATGATATTGTCTGACCATTTATCTAATCGTCTCAAAACGGACGAACTACGAGCAGACCTATGAGCTCGTACGAGCGAAGTACGAGTGACGTAATGTGCTGTACTTTCAAAGTACGAGTGACGTAATGCAGGTCCCAAAATCGACAAAGTGAGCGTCAAGCTGAGCAAGGAAAAACAAAAACAGCGTCGAACTGAGCGTTGAAAAAAAAAAGACAAAATAGGATTCGAAATGAACGTAGAAACATGCCAAACAGAATGTCAAAGAGGGGTTGACCCGTACGTACAGACTCGTCCGAAAGTCAAAGCCTAAAAGTATTCCTCCGCACTGCACTGAACCCGCTCTCACAACCAAAAAAATAATCATACGAAGTTCACACCCGCTCCTACTTCCGAGTTTCAAATATACACAGAAAATGTGTCTAAGCGTTCGTTTGTCGTAAAATCCTTTCACATAAACAAAAATCTTTAATCCATGGAATACAACATAGTCCTAAGCGTATTCATAAAAAATTAGGTCAAAAGGCATGTGTGACTTATAGCTTGCATACGTCACTCGTAATATGAAAGTACGAGCCAGTACATGTACTTCTGCTCGTACAATGTCAATTTCGAGACAATTACATACCTCGTCTGACGGAGTATGTGATTTCTTTACATATTTTCAGCGACATAATATAAAGTGGCTTCTACAATTTCTCCTTCTTTACACAAACTCATACCCATCCTTTGTTATGAGCTTATTTTTCTGAGACCATCAGATCAAAGAGTATCCATGGAGATATTTTAAAAGACAATATCAGTTTCATGCTAGTTTGTCTGTAGATGCTAGTATACCAGTCATGTTTATCACTCCAAACTTCAACAGATTTGGAAACCTTATCTGCTCTTTTTTGCTGCTAGTATTGATTAAGCAAACCATGAACTGTGTGGACCAGTATCTCGGAGTATCTCAGGGGATTATACCAGTATCCTTTCAGTGTGTTTGAAAGATTAATAGCAGAGATCTGTATTATTCAGGTGATGTGCAGATTACAAAAAAACGAAACTGAATTTAGGTTTCAAATTACTGAGCAACAGCTTCAGTATACTATAATACCGATGGCTTCAACTGCTGGTAGATAAAATGTTAAAATGTCTGTATAATGTTAGTTAACATTGCTGAGATGGTATCTTGAATAAGCAGATATAACTTTACAAGAAAATAAAAATTGAATGATGAAATTTAGACATTTTAAGTCATCCATATGAAATAATAATCTCTTTCATGCAGTCGGCATTTCCAACACAGAATTTCTGATCTATTGAATTTTTTCTCCTTCTCATACATGTCAAATAATGCATTCATATCACACTGTGGCTGGATGTTTATCTAGGTAATATAAACTAAAATGTTCCATCTTGATGAAAAAATGCATTAGTGAGTAATAACTCAAATACCAGGTCGGCCTGGGGGAATTTTAATACGGCGGATTTTTTATGACTCAAGATTGGACTCTCATTCAAGTACACACAGTACAGTGATAAATTGGGTCCAGTAATGAAAAGCATAGATATCAACTACAAAGAGACAAGGCACAAGAGAGTTCAAAATGATGATCTAATTTTGTGCTATCTTTTGGTTTTGCTATCGGTCATTCTTGATAAAATAATGAACAAAAACTTCTTGACTCGCATTTCCATTTTATTCCATACACAACGGTGCATGTTTTTCCCACTAGGATTCAGAAGAAAGACGTTATTTAATCAAATTCAGGGTGAAATTTGCAGAAGCTTTAGCGTTGGATATGCCGGGCAAACAGTACGGTGTCAGCTGTTAGTGTATGCAGGCCATCATGACGAACAAAGCCCTGCAATTTGTCAGTGTGATTTCAAACCCTGATTACCGACGCAATGAAGAGTGAAAATCCGGTTCTGCTTGATTACACCGACTATAAATTTGACACAAAACATCATTCACGAGAGTTTCACGAGTAACTATCATCTCAAGCTTCTCTCACTCAGGGAAGAGCTTATTTTGATGATAAAATATTCTCCAGTGATTCCAAAGGTTGCTTTGTTGTTGATTAATAATCCTGTATGCACAGAACTCTACTTCTTTAAAAAAACTTACTGATTCAGAATTGTATTTTGTGGTAAAAACTATGCACTTACATAACAACAAAAAATACAAAACTCATTACACTCACATGCTGCATCCAATGCACTGATGAAATTTTGGTTTTGTAAAACAAATATCCACCATAGACAAACGCAGTGATTCTCAAAATATTGGCATTCACGCTAAAAGTAGCAAGAGAAGTACAATATAAACATTATTTCTACTCACCAATGGCATGACGGAGGGACTAATTTTGTGAGTGCTTCCAGTGATTTTTCTGATCTGTACTCCTGTGGACGGAAAACGTGGAAAAAATTTGCTAAAAATGACAGCTAAAAATAGCGTGTCACATGTTACCCTAGTCAAATATGTGGCATCCACACCGGTAAATATGCAAATATCAATGAGATTTATGAGTTGGTCATGGGATTATGTGTCAATTTTTAGATCATTTTCAGGGACTATTGCTGTTTAACCAATACTAAAGATCACGTATGCTAATTTTCTTATTTCTCTTCCATCACAAGGAAACCACTGTGAGTAGTTTGGTCTGACCCGGAACTATCTTGGAATTCAAATGTGGATTGCAACTAAAGTGGTCAATAAACTCTCCTATGATTACAGTAATACGCATTTCATATGCAAATATTCGAAAAATGTAAATTGAAACAAAAATAAATATAGTGTACTATCTGATGTGCACGAATATTCTGCATTAATAATGGTTCATTATCTCTGGTTATGCATACTTAAACAATACTCATTGACAAACTTTGTATAAATGAATCCAAAACCTGTCATGGTTCAATCATTACATGAAACTGCTTTTCACATATGTACCTCTTAGGATTATGTCGAATTACATTATGGGTCAGTACTAACTATTCGTTAAGCTTGGCTGCATCTTTCGATGTATTTGCAAGACTTTTTGTTCTCTTTGTGAAATCCAGTTTCTTGTTCTGGTTAAAAATCGTGATGAAGTGCCCAGTGTTCGACTCGTCAACACAACCTGTACATGTGTGTGATGTTCAATCGATGTCACGGTCGACAAATTATTTTTTTCTCTGGACCCAGCACTGGAATTCGCTTTTTGACAATATCATTGTGTATTGACCACAATATATGCCAAACTAGACTTCATTTATAGACGATACATTGCATGCTGTAGAACATGCATTGTGCTGGCAAGGCTTTTATAGAGGAGACAAACTTTTACGGAGAAGAAAAAAATTTTTTCTCAGACAAAAATGATGAAAATATCTAAAGTTGAGGCTGTAGTCCCTTCACATCTGGCAACTATGGTAACTGCAGTAAATGGGTCCAGGTTACACCAAGTACTGCCACAGAGGGCGCCCTGCATGAATATAGTTTAACAGTAACTGACATGATCAATATGATTGCTGAACATCTGCCACTGGAGATAATACAGATTTTCTACACATACGTCGGTACCTTCACAAGAGACAGCATATGTATCTTTTAGTAATTACTTTTTAGCAATTCTGTGATATATAGCAACCTACGTGTAATATTAGTGACACTGCCATAGTTTGAAAACACTATCCAGTTCATTGGCCTGCACGCTGCAGTGGCCGATTGAAGTCTCGAGTTATCAATAACACTGTAAAATGTGCATTTGCACTATCTTATTTGACAAATGCTTTAAACAGGCATTTTAAAGCCCTACTAGCTGTATCTCTTGAAATTTGGTGACCTCAAAATATCTTTCTATTCTCTCCTGGTTTTCTCTGAATTCTACCGTCTGAAGGGATGTGGACTTTTACTGCATTAGGAAACCATTCCTTTGTGAAACATTTGACGCGTAAATTCACATTTTAACGGTCATTTTGATTTCCCGCCATTTTCAAAAGTTTGGTAATATTACAAAGGAAACATAACATTCAATGTCAAAGTTGAAAACATTAACCCTATGCATTACATTGAACTACTCTGTGCAGTTTATGTGAAAATTTCAGTGCAGATATGCACAGTATCCACGGTTTTTGCTTTTTCACAAGGGGCTGCGATTCATTGAGTGGGCGCACATTTAATCGCAGTGTAATCTTTATCTTGTTCAAAATTGCACATACAGTCCCAGCGGGTAGTTAATAATAAGTGTACTCGCACACCTAAATTAGTACATGCGCACAAACTTATTTTACTTTGAAAGTAAAATCATAAAAATAATGCTAAAAGACACAGCTAGTGGGGTTTAATTGGCTGTCAAAACAGAACAACATACAGTTGATATTTAACACAGACTTAAAATGCAGTGAATTTGCAGAGCAGGTACAGTACTGGTATGGTATTTTGCAAGTTGGAAATTTCCATAGCAAAAACTTTCAGTAATAATTATGAAATTATAGCACTCTATGGGCCCTCATTACTTTCAGAAAAAAATTTTTCATTAAAATAGCATTTCAGCATGTTTATTATATTCCTTATCCTCAGGTCGAGTGATGGAAAGTTAGATAAACTATCATAATTGGCCATTTTTGCCCAGCGGTATTATCCCAGACATGCAAAGTAGCAGCACTCAAAATCTGAAAAAGTTTTGTGCATGATCTTGGCAATGATATTTGTGAAAATGTGAAATTCTGCATAACTCTCTCACATCACCCTGAAGTGCTATCAGTTTGGAATATGAACTGCATCATGACATTTCACTGAGAGACGGCACTTGTACTCTGTGCAGTACTATGGTATTTGCCAGACATGTAATCCACCATGTATGCCTGGTAAAAGAGTAGAGCAGCCAAAGTTAGTGAGAGAGGAGACCAGGCTGCAATATTTATATGTCCAGACGACCCTGTTCACCCTGCACTCAATTTACAAAGTCCCATAACTCAAGAATAAGCAATGAGATTAAAACTAAGATTAATTGGTTAAAAAGTGGACAGCTTGGGTTGGAGGGTTGCCCTCAGTTGGATAGGTCAAGCCTCAACAATTGACATGTTGTAGTCAAAGTACTAGGATACAAGCAGCATAATTGATATAAAGACTCATTAAAATAAATCTGAGAATCAACATAAAAAAAATATAAATAATAGTTTTTTTATCTTGCAGGGCGTTATGGATGACAAAAACACAACACATACATGTAGTATTTCAACAGCCCTGATTTGAAGGCCTTAAAAACTAAACATGAGCCGAATTTTTTATGAGGTGCAAACACTATCTCTATTTAGTTCTATGGTGTCAACCCTCTCATAAATTTAGATTTGACATTTGAATGAGAGGAAACACATTGAGTTCTTCGAAAATACTCATGTCAACACAAGTCAATCTGACATGGGCAGTTTGACTTACTCTGGAAAAATTGTTTTAATTTTGAAGACACTAATGACAGAAAAAATTACTAATCTGCTGAAATATATCAGGTTTCAGAAGTATGAAAATAGAAATACCTGTTCTAATAATTTATGGTACACATATTTTATAATGATGACAAGTTTTCATTTTATATATATATTTACAAATGGAAAAACATTACACAACACATATCAGAACAACCACTAATTTGCCAATTTTCATATTTGTGTTGTACTGAACATCACTGTTCATCTGAAACCTCTGGAAAGATATGAGAAATGAATGTTGTGATGTGAAACAGTTGACAGACAGGGAGTGTAATTGTTGATGTCCACAACAATGACACCAGTATATATGCAGACTGGTGATTGGGTACTGAGCATAAAACATCAAACCAAACAGTTCTAGTGGTTGAGATATTTTAGGCTGCCTACTCACTGAAAATTGAGCACACTTTCAGCATACTTCAGTCTGGTAACTGTGACCTATGACCTTTTGGGAGAAACATGGATATACATGACTCTTTCTAAAAATGATAAACTTATACCTCTGTCTCATTGTTTTCCTATCTGGAACTAGACTAGCTGAAAGGAACTGCAGAGCAATTTCATGAGATTTGTGATCATTAGATAAGTAGTCATCAATCATTGATCACTAGGGGATTTCACGTTGCTTGGTAGAAATTGAAGAATGAGTTGGCCGTTTAATTAAAGAGATCTGATGAGGTCATGTTGAGGCCATTGATCCAAGCCCAGGACAAAGGAGAGAGCAGTGTGAATTACTGTCCTGTTTTTACAGAAGATAACACATTTTACAGAGTTATCTTAGCAGCCATTGGTTTGCTATCTAGTTTCTCCAACTGTGGTGTCAGTCACGGACACCTGTTCTTTGAAATGCATGGGTATCACAATGCATTATGGGTACTCCTACACTACATATACTTTTTCAAACTCCTGTACAAAGAAGTCAAGGGGCAATCTTTACTCTCACTTTCATATATATATTTTGGAAAATTGTAAATCACCTTGAAGAAATTATGGATTTCAAACACATGAACTTCTTTGTGAAATATTTACTCTTCCTCAGACAGACATTTGGCAAATTACAGAAAATTTAAGCATCATTTATGACTGTTGATGTTCTGCCATGTTGCAATGTTGTCTTTCTGATTTGTCAACATACACACAGCCAGCTGTCTGCCAGTTAACGTAAGGCTTCTATGACCATATGGTGGACTTCAATATCTCTCTCATTTTGGACAACACAGATCTCAGGGTATTGAAAGCACAAGGCAGATAAGCAAATATTAAAACTTTTTCTGGACATAATTGTGATGTTTTACAGAGGAAAGGATACACCTTGTGACATTTCTTTTGATAATTTTAATCTTACAAGAAATTCAATTTTTTTCCCAAATATTATTCCCATCAATCCTTGCTGAGAAATAATATAGTCACACTGTAATATAAGAACTGTTCAAAGGCGTACTGTATGCAGACTTTGAGGGCGTAATGTCTAGAATACATTATTTAAAAATTACATCAATAAAATAATTGTGTCAGGTGTACAATAGCTTCAGAGGCTAGTCTCAATGGCCAATGACTGAGCACACTTCACTTGGCAGCGTAAAATAAATCCCTCCTTACACGACACAAAATGAATAAAATGTTTGAGAAAGATGGTTACTGTCCCCTTAATGTTTAGAAGCTCTTGGGAAACAATATAGGGATATTTATGTTAAATTTTTGTTGTATTCCTTTCACTGTAGGCTTATGACATACATGTATGGAAGTAAACTTAGTGAAATTATTTATCATTGAGATGACCAAAGAATCACATATTTTATGTTCAGTATTCCTCACATCCATAAATTTAGGTCGGTGTCAAGAGAATGCTTTTAAAGAGCACCATATATTTACTTTATTACATGTCAGTGCGTATGTGTACACACAATATTTCAAACATACTGCCCGCACATCATTTACATTCAATGGACCACCATCCTGACTCAAGGATAAACTCTTTTGCAGGACGAGTGGTGGAAATGGAGGTGCTGTCATTTGTATGGCAGTATAGATTTTTCACTTTCTGCTTGATGAGCATTGGAATTTGAATAGAATATGAATATTAATTAATTTATAGTCAATGACTTCATAATGAAATATGGGTTAGTCAATTTCATCTTCATAATAAGAAAAATTACTATGTCAGCAGTTTTTGATGTTTTTGCCCAAAGGAAAAGATTGAGAGTAACATCATATTCTAATTTCAGCTGTTGCTAACGAGGCAATGTGAAAGGTCTGGGGAATGTACTGACAGTAGACACGACACTATGAGCAATGCGCTATGCAATCCTGTGGAAATGGTCAAATATAAATCCATCAACAATATTTTTGAAATTTTAAAATTTGACACACATCATTGTACCAATCTTCTTTCTCTAACCCCTCCCCCAAAAGTTTAAGGGTCAAGGTTCAAGATTTTACCATTTTAATTCTGAACTTTCTCTACAAAGTCTTCAGGGTACTATAAATGTTGAATATGTTATTATAGTGAACTTACCTGTACAAATGCCACTGTTACAACAATGATGATAGCCTGAAAGAAGAAAATAAGACAAGCTTACTATAGTAACCTTCAAAAAGCCATATTTTGTAGTATTTTTACAATCATGTGTACAAACCTATTAAACTTCAATTCAATTCACTTCAATTCAATTCAATTAGCCAGCTGTAAAATTAAATGAGATCAGGAACCAGAAATGAAAATAACTGGTGATAATTCTTAATGAAGTGAGAATTTTAGCTTCCCGTTTTCATGGAACATTTAAACATTTTTACATTTAATACATCTATTAAAAACACTGCAATTATACGATGTCACTCAAATTTGATCAGAATTGGTATATACCAGTATGGGTACCAAAGATCAACAATAAATGTTGTTTCTATCTGTTCAGTGCAGGAAAATTCTACGTTGATGTTATGACAATGATTTCTGCACAGTACAACCAGAAAAACAACAGGAAATATTTAAACCAGAAAAACAAGAATGACAAAAGTAATTAAGGCCCGAAACTTTAGGTACTGGAGGTCAACTTTAGCAACATGCATAGCAGAAAGGCAGCTAGCCCCCCTCTAAGTTTGACCACAGACGGTCTTCCTCCCCTCTACTGACGGTCTTCCTCCCCTCTACTGTCTATGGTTTGAGAAGGTCTGTTAATATGTAACAGTTCATAAACAATGACAGGAAATGACTCAAGTCAGTGGAGTAAGCCTGTTTCAAGCCTGTTTCAGAATTTCGCTTTTCCTTACCTCATTTGCACATTTTTGACACTGACGTGTTCATTTGAACAAATTCACATCTCAACCCCTACATCTACCTGTACACCAAATACTGAGACAGTAGCTTTGGCGCTATGGGAGCCTTTGCGTGTGACGGACATACATCCGCACATACCCACAAATATACAGACACAGACGCCACTCAGACTCATCATATAAGCTCTTTTTGGTATTTATATATAAAACAAATATGAATTAAAAATCAAAAAGTAAGGCATGGCGTTATAAAAACTGAACCACATTTTTTTCAAGTCTCTGATTCGGATATATGCACATGTCAAAACATCGTCTGATGTGACAGCAAATGTCAGCATTTTAAAATAATCCTCTCTGGCTTTCTAACAGTCAACACTCAAAAGAGAAAGACATTTACATATAGGCCTTTGATAATGACAAAAAGCAAGCGTTTGAAATCATCCAATAAACTTGAAATTAAATGTACTGAATGCAGAACTGCTGAGAAATTTGGTGCAAAAGCACAGCTGGTGATCTCAGTGCATTGTTAGTTAGGCGTATAATGTAATAGAATATATCATGGGAATACACAGCTGTTCGGATTACAGTCCTTTGATGGTGGCCATATTGTACAGCTGATAATCCATGCGCTATCAAGTATCTGACACACTATTCATGATAAATTATGAATGATATCTGTCCTATCCTATCCTATCTCAGAAGTCCTGTTATATCCAACCCTGATTATCTCTCTCTGGTAAAGCACAAATCTGTGCACCACATTTTTCACATATTTATAGATTCTCTGCTGAAAATTGTAATAAAGTTTGCCTGATAAAAACTCACGCTTTCCCATGGGAAGATTTAGATCAGGAAACTTTCATTGGAATAGACAAGCCTTGACCTAAAACACATTAACAGGGAAAAATACACTGTATTACAAAGGCTAAATGCACCTGAGGGACAGATTTTCAGATTCAAAATCTTACAATTCTAAATGAGTCTACAACTAATGAGGGGTCATTTTGAAACCTGTACAGAAAAATAAATTTTCACCATTTCACATTTGTGCAAATCAAAATGTTAATTTTTTTCATAGATCTAACACAACTTTGCAAATCTATCTATCTATCTATCTCTATGTGTGTGTGTATATATATATATTATATATATATATATATATATATATCACAAATTACTTCAAGTACAAATAATATCTGATATCATATTATTATCTGATATTATTATTATATCATTGTCAGATATTATTACTTTGTGATTGAATTTGTGTTATTTCATATATATATATATATATATATATATATATATTATATATATATATATATATATATATATATATATATATATATATTAAATGTAAACTTGAGATACTTTGTTTATTTAGACCTTTTATGAACACATTTACAATTGCAAGGAGTAATCATGAGGGAATAATTTAAAGCTTCCTTTGGCAAAGGATAGAACAATTTAAACTTTCCATTTATTACGTACGTGCATTTCCTTGAATTTTGTTTGAGTAGCTTTGCCGGCATATGATTAGGCTGTCTATACTTTATTTGATGTCGATGGAGATGTGTTTGTTCTATGCAATGGCATTTCAAACAGGTACTCTGAAATAGGTATGCCACACGTTCATGGCCAAGCCGCTAATTGTTGAAGTTACATAATCTCTATCCTTGGTAAAAACAAATTTTGCAGACTTTCTTGGAAATTGCTGATTTAACAACATAGAAATAACCATTCTCTGTTTTCTGTGTCATCAAGGTGTATTTGTACACTGGATGAGTTAGAAATCAACTGCCATTAGCGGCTTAGGAGGACAAACAGACACTGAACAAAACAGGAATGAATGTAAGATATGAGAGAGAACTACTTTGCTTATTAAAAAATTTGTTTCTTTGATAAATGACCACTCCCTGAACTGTGACTTTTGATGAATTTTCTAGTATTTTTGTTCTATCTGTTCCATGACGTTTCTTTGTTCAACTCCTAAACTTGTGTCCAAAAACCCTGTGTTCAGCTTATCAGCACAACCTGCACTTGTACTAATACTCTTTGTTCACTTTTACTGCAGAATTCTAGTCCAGACAAGAATTTATTTGTCAATAATCTACATTGCAAGTACTTAGCATTTTCACTGTAATTTGGGAAGAAGAATAAGAGATTGTGTACAACATTTGAAAATACACGTATTGTCAAAAATTACAATCATCATCATTGTAGAGCAGAATTATAATAAATTTCTGAGTAAGTTTGGCAATAAGGTAGGTACATGTATACACCCACACATAACCTAATCATATTAACATACAATTTTATTTGATAGTCCGTTTTAAAGTGAAGCTCCATAAAATTGTTTCTAATCATTAATAATCTAACCTTTGATCAGTGGTAACTTATCATTGAAGCCACACTTTTCTGTTGGTTTCCCATATTAATAAAATCACAAATAAACAAAATCTGCTTCTGTGATATTTGTAATCAAGCAGTAAATACAGGAATATGAGAAGCCTATTCAACAACATATTGTTTTATGGTTTGCAATCTGTCATGGCATAGTCTCAGATAATCTGCAGTTTTAATAACACAAAACAGAGTGGTACAGAAATTGAGACTGACATTTGACCCCTATGACATGTTCAATGAACAATACAACAGCAATCTGACTGAAACCAATGGACCTGACATTTTGAATATTCACAAAGCATATGTATCTCAAAATCACAGTCGAATGGGGTAAAATTGAAATTTTAGACTGCTTTTCACACAATCAATATAAAAAATAGCAGGGTATTGCAATTTGTCATTGATCTTAAGAATTCTACAGGCACATGCTGCAATGATTCACTAAGCCATCGACATTAACTTTACAAAAACGCTGTACCATAATAGCGTAAATGTAAATACTGAACATTGAAATATCGGCACACATGTATTGATGGCAATGGCTCATTTAATACATTGTGTTCGACTTGTAATAAGTAATTTTGTGTGAATTTTGGGAAAATAGGTTGAATGGTTTGTGTGACTGATGGAGTGCCATTCATAAAAATTCAAAAGGCTCCATGGGTATTTCTAATGTTACTCTGCACAAAGGTGTACATATTTCTTTGAAATCCCACGAGACAAAGGTAGAATATGCACATTTGTTACTTGTGGTAAATTTGATAATTACGGAAACTTTATCCTCGGGGTACCATAAACAGAGCTGAATACTGTATATCGTTTGAGTGAAATATTTATCTCTGTCAGTAACATGTATGTATCGATAAGTTTGAACTCAAAATACACCAGTAAAGTACCGGTAGTCATCAGGGATAGGATATAAAGGTCTTCCACATTAGCAACAATTTACCATGGCGATATTTGAAATACAATGAACCTGACTCTCAGGAGACATTTCTTCCTACACTCTAGCAAGGCTTTACATGTACATGTATTGTGTAACAAAGTTCTGCATGGACTTGCTCTCATTTTAGAGGCTTGCAAAACACAAGCAATTCCATAAGCAGTAGGTGTTGAAGTATTTTTCAGTATTTTTTGTTTGTTTGTGAAATGTAGCTTCTTGCTCTACTCCCAAAATCATGTTGAAACGCATGATGTTCAATTTTGTCAACACAGCCTACAGTATGTAATTTGCAACGTTGTTGCTTACAACTGAGTTTTAGTCCTGGCTAGTCTGGAATTCACTTGTCAACAATATCACTGCATCTTGAACATAACAAGTTGTATTCTCCAGGCTAATATTTTGTACTTCAAAAAATATGTTGAGAAGGAGACTAGGAAAATGTAGTTGTTTGATTACACAAAAACAATGCTACTGTCCCATCAGCTACCATCCCTTCTCACCCTGCACCACAAATGATATGTAGTTTGCTTATTGAAGCCAAAGTTGAGTGATTTGTTGTTTTCAGCTCTTCATAACACAAGAAACCCTTTTCAGTTTGCTTCAGCAAAGCACACTAGCAAAAGTTAATAACGTCACACTTCAATGTGTACATAATCTAAATCCTATGAACACAGCACTTCATAATGTCAAACAAGTAGGTTAACAGGGGTCAGAGTTCACACTCACTTCTTTGTAACCAACTTGTTACCTACAAGACCAGGCTGGCATACTCTTAAGTAAACACAGCACAGACATCTCCTAATGAAATCTACCAAGCACACAACTGATATGTTTGGACAGCCTGGTACTTTGTGTTACCAACTTTCATTTTCTGTGTATTGATAATATGAAACATTCATATTATGACTCAATATCTTAAAAGTGAGAGCGTTTGACATTTCTGTTCCGAGCTGAGATAAAACTCAAAGTTTGATTGTTCAAACTTTGACTCCGTGCTGAGATTTCCGTGCTCTAATTTTAAAATTCGAACAGCGGAAATGCTGAAAACATAAACGACAACTTGCACACCGACTTCCGTACAGAGAGACAATATGCCGATATTACATGTATTTAATACCATTGTTTATCCTTTACATAATAAACTACAGGATGTTACAGTGTTGGTAATGTCATGCAACACTCACTTGGTCCATAAAAATTTGTTTTCCTTTTTCCTTCATCAAAAAATTTGACCCTGCTATAATAAACGTAAATGCTTGAACACTTGGCCATTTGTACTAGGATATGTACAGTAGCATACACTGTGCATGCATAGTACACGAAATATTTTCCATCCCTGCGTGTGCATCATCATCATCATCATCATCATCATCATCATCAATTGTTTATTTTCAGTAAAGTAAGTTCACCTGTGCCAGAAAGTGGAAAGCTGAATATAATTAACATTTGTTAATGATTTAATTCTTTGAACCCGGCTTATATAACAGATACAAATTTTTCTATGTCTAAAATTGCTGCCATGATTATACCAAAATTAATAATATGCAGCCACTTATGGAAATTGAAAATGAACAATATATTCTACTACATGTATCTCCCTTGATTGTAATAGATAAACAATTTATATCAAATTTAAGTTAGCTATAAATGATCTAATTTCCTGCTACATACTGTACAATGATACAAATGTGCCTATTTGATAAAATTTGGCTGTTTTTATTTTAATTGACAATCAACTTTTGTGTATAGGTTTACTGATCCAGAAAGGTTAACTGCTGCTGAGAATGAATATCATCTCGGCTAACCAATGAGTGAAGAGAAAAGACACATGAAATGTACGCATCAGTTACTATGATCGGTATGTTATTGATGCCACACATGGAAATACATTTCATGAGTACAGTTGCCGATGCATCACATTTTGGGTGATAAATTTCATCACAGATGGAGTGGATCATATATTATGAAAGCACAACTTGAATACGAGCTATTCTTTTCTTGACATTGAAGGGCTGTATTGAAAAGATCAACCCCTGAATTTGATGAGAAATTTAAATACTAGCATATTACACAGCTGTAGTCAGTTGTAGTTAGTTAGGGTAGGTGCAATATGATAGACACCATCCTTTTTGGGTACCAAGCCTTTTCTGTCAGTGTGTGCTGCCCTCCAACACGCAAAGCATTTCAAATAATTTGAGGTGGTTATATATAACAACTTTCTGGAAGAATTCCGGTGCGTTGGTCATGGACTGAAACACTCACAACTGCTAACTTTCTTGAGATACAATTACAAGGAATTTTTGTGTGCCAGTTGTGACTCATGCTTGCTTACAGAGTATCAACTCTGTGCTATAATTGCTGGGGCTACATTAGACTTTCTATAAGTCTTTCACGATCTGCAAACTGTTATATAAAAATAGCATTAATTAAATTTTTCCAAATGACTTACCACTGTGATGCTGAAAGCGTCATCGTATTGGCTCATTAGGATGCTAACAACAGCCGATGCCAATAGTAGCATAATTAATGGGTCTTTAAACTAAAATGGAAGACAAAAAAACAAAAATTATTACAGAATGCTCCAAACAGATCATCTTCCAGTTCCCTAAATTGAAAATAATATTTCTAAAGGTATCATTTGCTGAAACTGCTGACAGTGTGTGCTGCCCTCCAACACGCAAAGCATTTCAAAAAATTTGAGGCAGCTATATATAACATATAACTGTACTAGTATTTTCAAGAATTTTTTCAGAAGTTTGTAAAATCCAGTTTCTTGTGCTACTCCAGGAATCATATTGAAATGCCTACTATTCAACTTGTCAATACAGCCTCTGATGTGTTTCAACGTAAAAGTTTATTGCTGACATTTGAATTTTAACCATGGCCAGAATTCATTTGTCAGGTACAATGTACAACCATTGCATATTGTGCACCCATGCACTATGTTAGCTACATTAAAATTTCATGAGCACAGTTGAGGCCGTAATATGTAACAACTTTCTGGAAATTCCAGTGTGTTGGCCATGGACTGAAACCCCAAAACAGCCAAAATTAAATTTCCAGGAATGTTTAATAAAGGGGAATAAGAAAATCTACTTATTTCATAAAATGAAAATATCGAAAACATTTCCAAAAGTCCACTGAAATGGTAAGAGGATCTCTGCTGTTGAAAAAAGCTAATATCTGCCAAAACCTGTTTTGCAAATTTGTGATCCCCATCTCTTTTGAATTGTACAAAGGGCAGCCAAAGAAATGTTCTCACAGCATGATGTCGAAATTTTCATATTCAATTTATATGAATTATTCTGAAGAAAAGATGTCCTTGGGATTGTTATTATGGATACTGAGACACCATGTAATTGTACCACTCTAACAGTCCCATTATCCGTCATTACAGAAATGAATGAATTCATTACTAAAACACTAATGACCATTTGACGGAATAATGGCCATTTGATGAACAATTTGGCTTATTAGTGATCTTCACAAACTTCAATGATGATAATATACAATTGATAAATAAACAAAATTAATCTAAAGTCCTCGGGGAGAAGCTGAGAGATAGCCATATGGCAACATTGCCTTTTGATAACAAGTACAGTACATATACTTTAATTTGGCACTTTGTGAGGCGGTTGTGCACTGCGTACAGTTACTAAAACACTTATCGGTGTTGAGAGATTCTTAACAAGTGTAATCTTGAGTTTACAGTACACTTATGAGAGATTTTCTTTTTTGCTGGTGGAGTGGTCATAAAATTACTTGCAATATGGAGTTGTCGTATGTTCAGTGCTTTCAATGTTTTTTCAAAAACATCCAAATAACTTGCAATGATCAGCTGTTCTGCTTGACATTTTGCGGCTATGACAATTATCCAATCCGTGGTCTATCAACAGCTGGTTGTGCTTTTTGACTGTACCTTGTCGCAACAGTGCGACACTTGGAGTTAATTGAGAGGTTTAGTTCCACGTAATTACCTGCGCATCTGATGGCAGCATGGTGATTTACGTGCATTTGTGATTACATGAGAATTTTCAGTTTAGGGCAAGAAAAATACAAAGTTTGTTTTTCATCCTCACGCATGTCAATTCAGACCCTCCGCATCAACCTTTTTTCTGCTCATGACGAAATAAAATGAAAAAAAGAAATGCAAAAATACGCGACGATAGTGCATAACAGAGTGCTGTATAAAGTATAACTGTAAACAAAATAACTGACACTAACATTCCATTCAGAAATACACACACACCCGGGTATGTCACTGTTATATTAAGCTGTCAAAACTGTGCATTGCTGAACTAAAAGTCAAACCACAGCGCTGTTGTTATACAAAAATACTAAAGCAACACTGCTGTGCATTTATCTTTGCATCCATTCCTATGTTGTTTTCATGTTATTAGGGCGTTCTTGTTGGTTGACTAATAAAAAAACTGTGTCACTGCATCATTTTTGCGATATGTCTAGGATGAGAAACAAACTTTTTATTTTTTTTTGGCCTTAGATGTGCATTACATTTGTTTTTGCTGCATTTTGTCTTTCAAATATGCAAAATTCATGTAATATTTACATAAAATTGATTTCTTTACATGATGACTACTTTTAAAACGAAACAGGCCATTATTATTCATAGTATTCAAATTTGTATGAGCAGTTCCAGTTGGTGGTAAAAATACCAATTTGAACACATCCTTAGTTGAAAGTAAAATTATGAAAATAATGCAACGAGTTGTTAGATAGACACAATCTAGATGCTAATCGTTATGGCCAGTCTGCAGTCTTGTAGTCACAGCCATATGTTCAAATTTGTTTGGCAAACAATGAGTTGTGTGAATAACATTTCTGTAAAAACACAAATAATTCATACCTGTAAGCAAATTTAACAAAGTTAATTACGAACACAAATATTTACACTGAACTGCTTAAAGGTCAAAGGTCAACGACGACGTATCGATCATTTTCCACTTACTTGCCCGATGTATTTCTTCCAAAGGGGTTCATCTTCATTAATGTCAAATTCATTCAAACCATGTATTTTCTGTCTCCGCTGTGCTTCAATTTTGTCCAGGCCAAGTTTGGCACTTGTGTTGAGCCTGTGGATGATGGTTTCAGCCGGCAAGACGGATGCCTCACCTGCCGGAATGGTCTGCATGCTGGCCTCCGAATTCGAGCTCTGCAAAATGAACACAGTTAATCACCTATTTAATATCACAATCATATTCCGTGTATATATGGTTTTATTTATAGCTATTTTGGTCGAATCTGTTCACCTACATGTACATGTGAGTAGAATCGGAGCATTGTGACAGCACATGCAGTTCAGATCTGCCATACCATGGATGCCATATGAATGCACTGCCCTGGTGTGGCAAGACAGCCTGTAAAATAATTGGAACTAAAAAGAAATTAGCAATTACGGAAATTGATGCATGTACCTACATGTAAGCAGTGAAACACATAAATGTATGGCTATTATGCACAATTTAGATGTTGCACTGGTATGGCTGAAACTGAATGCTCACTGTAGAACATATGGCTTATAACTATGGGATAACACTTTACAAGTAACATCAGAATAATGGGCAGCCACTTTATATGCACACTTGCACAGGCCAATTGTTTGAGTGTCGTTGTCACTGGTTACCACTTTCATGGCATGAATACGACTAAAATTAATTTACAGAGTTGTATGTTAAATGTGAGTGCCACATTTAATATGGGTGCCACGTTCAATGAAAAGTAATCAATCTTCATAGCTACAGCACTCTGTAAACAAGTCTGCAAAATAAACTCTCAGGTACTCATACTATATCTACACTGTAAGAGTTCCTTTTAATGCATTTATGATGCAAATTTTCATATTTGCCATCCAAACAGTGGAGACCTAGAAAAGTGAGTCATTTTTCAGAAATCAATATGGATTAAATTTTAAATGGATTAATATCTTGCAAAAGCTATTTGCAAATACACAAAAAATTAACACAAATGTTGGAGATTAATAACACTTGAATTTACAATTTTACGAAACTGAATGGTAAAGATACACATTACTAAAGTTGCCTAAATTCTGTTTCAAAACCTGGAAGTTGAAATTGGAAAACAAAAAGTTTGGTAATTTGACATTTAAATGGTAATGCTTACTGTAGGTGTCATCTGGTACAGTGTACGTGTATCTGTGGACAACTTTATTAAATTTCCATTCAGTGAATGTTGCCAGGTCTTGTTCTTTATATAGCTTAATATGTCAACATAAGCTAGAAATATAATGGATTCTTCGAAATTTAATCTTCAATGTCCTGTTGGATCAATCATGCATTGGTGCGAAGGATGCACACGCATTATAGTGTACAGGCACCAGCAACTCTTGCACAAGATATTTAAAATGCATCAATTGAAATTTGCATGTCATTTCAACCTGTCGCTTGATATGCACAGTACAAATACTGGATTTTGTGATGATTTCAAAGATCGGGCAATATTACGATTTGTGCCCAAGGGATGGTGTTCCTTACCGAAATTTCATGATGCCCAAGCCACAGGTGAGGGCATCATCAATATTTTGGTAAGGATCATCATCCCTTGGGCAGGCCACAAATCATGATATTGCCCTCACTGTCATGTGTTATTTTTTAACTGTCATTAGCATTGATGGCTCTGATGATGACCTGGAAGCAAGACTATGGTAAAATTTCCATGAGGTAAGTGAAGATTCACAGCCCATTAGACCGTTTCTGTGAACAGCAGATCTGTTGTGCAAAATTTCTGCATTCTCTATAAAATAGAATCGTAGCCCGATAGGCCAGCGCTACACTGCCAACATGTACGACAGAAAAAGCTGGTGCACAACCCATGGGCTACAATTATTGCAGCTAGCATATACCGGTAGTTTGACCAACGACCCACTCCAGTGTGTTTCCCTTACATTTCCTCTGAGTGTTGGTACAGCAGTGACAACTCAGGCTTGTTAGCTGTGGTTTTACCTCCACTCAACATGTACCTGGACACATCTCAACTGTGTTGCCGAGCCACATCAAACAACTGTTAAGCACTCCAAGTGGTTTTTAGTCCAATGACTAATTTTTCAAAAAAATACTACCATTAATAGAAATATGGTTCCATTTCAAAGAAGTGTGAACTACCAAAATATTGATGAGAAGTTACAGAAATGTTCACTTTTTACTTCATTTAGAAAGCTTTGCAAACTTTTGACTTTGAGTCACCTTTGAGAATTCAGTTAGCTAGAAGACTATATGTTACGGAGGTTTCATCAGAAATTCAAGTTCACATGGCCCTACAGAGCCTAAAGACAATCAATTTTACAATACTTTTCTGGTCTGCTACTTGTGTGGACTAATTTTGAAGCTTGTGGATTTGTTTATTTTATTTTTCCTCACAGAACTCACAGGTATAGCGGCCATTTTGAATTTCAAATCATACATTTTAGATAGTTGGTCTAGTAATCCTAAACTTTACAGTAACCCCCGAGTTTTCAATCTTGATTTGAACAGAAATTGGTTTGAAGTTTTCCGGGGGAAGGTTTGAGCAAAAGTTGAACACTTCCTGTTTGGAGGCACCTAATACCGTAATATATATTCCATAGATGACCTAAATGCATAATAAATATGAAAATGCACACAAATGAAAACTACAGCTTGGTTTTCACTTTACAGAAATTGCTGTTCTTGGTGATCACATACCACTGTCATTTGATTGTGGAAGATCTGCTTTTGTGAACCATTGAACACACAAATTGAAGTTCACCTATATACAACCTACCTGAGGGCTGTGAGAAGAAAACTAGGGCTGATATTGGACTTCTACATGTGACTGCATGTACACTGAGTGTGGAGTAGTGTAATTTCTAGAGGCATTCTCTCACACAAAAGACAACAAAACGAAACCTTGACACCGAGAACAATACTGGCAAGACAACAGGGGCATTCCTGGCTATAAACGGCAAAGCTAGGCAATTCAGTGTCATGATTTCAACACAATGACAACAGAGAATCCGTAGTACAACAACACTTTGTACAGCTAGCCATGCTGTCCTGGACAAAAATAAAAGCTTAGTTAGCGTCTGTGTTGCTGGGTAATTCTCTCTATTGAATTCTCTCTATTGCATTGAGTCGACCATGGTTGCACCATAACTGTTTCTTTGAACACCTTTGAGTCACGTCAAAATGGGGACAATGCAGTCTGGGCAAAGAAAGCTATCAAAAGCTGGGGAAGTACCCCATTGTTAACCTGGCCTACTGTTTTTATCAGTTGTACATTGCCCTCATGAATGTAAAATATTTCTGAACGCCAAGTTCAGAATTTAGTTGAGTCCACCTGAGTACTGTATACAGACGTTACATTTTCTTTTCATGCATAGGGGATAACTTTCTTGATAAAATGTTAATTTGGCTAAAAGACTCACTGGTCAGTTGTATTTGACCAATAAGACTCACTGGTCAGTTGTATTTGACCAAAAGACTCACTGGTCAGTTGTATTTGGCTAAAAGACTCACTGGTCAGTTGTATTTGACCAATACAAATAACTATAGCACAAAAAATCACAAACTGTACCGTGGTAAGGGTTTACACATAATGCACACATATTATCACGATAGAAATTTTAGAAATTTCATCATAAACAGTACTGAAAGATCTTCAATTGAATTAAATCATGACATACTACCATTCATACTAGTACATTCTGCTGTATACAGTTTGCTGCAAAAAAATCTAATTTTAATTTTGCTACATTCTGGCTGGTAGGGTATCTTTTAATATTAAATTCATGCTCCGAAAAAATTGTGAGGGTAGTGAAACTGCCACTTGTTCCTGACAGATGTTGTATAGACTTCTTTCAATAAGACTGTACATTCAAACAGTGCAACCGTACAAAGTACCTGAAACAAACCATTGCTAGCAATTCACACTGCAGGGTGTGTAGGCTTGACTGATGCACCGCATTTTCAATACGTTATCAGACATGAAATCTTAAACATGGTGAGAAATTTCCACATGATTCCTACATATTTCTTTGCAGAGTGGAAAATTGCAAAGTGGTGTATTTGAGAAATGCCCGGTTTTCTAAACACCTGCTGATCATATTTACACATTCCACCACATTGACCGTTTCAAAAACGACCTGCCAGGGTTGCATGGTACAGACACAGTAACGTAACGCATACCAGTAACTAACAGATTCTACTATGGTGCTGAGTAAACCATGAAATAAATGGTATTTCTTCATTTGTTTTTTCTTCCCATGTCAAAATGCTAGACTTCAACTTGTCCTCACAGCCTGTATGTGTGTAAAATCTGATGTTATTGTTGACAACTGAATTTTACAGTATAAAATATGAAATTCATGTAGAATTCATTCTGACAACCACACCATTGCATTATCGTGTGCACAATGTATGGTGTTGACACACTTCACCAATAAGGACGTAAAATATGTATTCGTAAGGAAAAGCAGTGACAGTTTATCAATTTACAAAATTACAGTCATTGTTCCTACTATTCTACAGAAGTACACATCTGTCCATGACATACTGAAGCAATCTTTGTAAACAGCACGTTGTAACTGTTAACAACTTCACCACAACAAAGGGATGAAAAGGTGTTTAGTGTTTATTGTATTGCCATGGGTATTCCCTGAGACAGACAATGGAATGATAATATCTGCAAATCACACTACTAGAGCAGAGTTGGAGCCGGGATAATCAATCAAACTGGAACTACATACGAGATCACGTTTTGTGGTTCAGACAGGTTGACTGAGGGACTGTGGTTGACTCAATCGATTGTGTGGTTTAAAATAGTAAAAAAGGACAACAATTGCATTGGACTCACCCACAAGTTATTCATGCTTGGAAACGTTTATATCACCGGAAAGAAATGAAACGACAGCTGTCAGTAATATTTACACTCTCCCATTCTGACAGGGTCTGTGAATACCGGTAACCACTGCTCAGTACTGACAAGGCAGCAGGCCAGCACAGAGTATGGCACTGCTGGTGTGACAGAGATCACACAAATCTGGCCGGTTCACAGATCAAAGCATACAATCTGATCTGCATACAGCAAGTGTTGCGTTACGTTACTGGCCCCATTCACCAATGAGGAGATCAAAGTAAATTACTACACACAGCTTTGTCAAAGTACTGTATAGATCTCTCTTCTATTGTATTTCTACTCCCACTGATGGTCTGATTAGTGTTTACGTTCACAGGACAAACGACTGAACTCTGTGATTCACAGACAGTGTGGGCCACTGCAATAACTAACACAAAAAATAATACCTTTTATTCGAAATACCTTTGGGACAGCTGATACCAAATTCCAAACAAGTTCACCTGCCTTAGTACCTGGAAGTACAGTTGCATCTAGAACAGCATTCCAGTATTGGTGATGTGATTGCAACACAAAGTACCAAAGTTCAATATCAAATATAGATCTAAAGATAAAAAATCGATGATTTAGTACGGTTACAGCCTAAGTGCCTGTACATGTATCTTTTATGAACTTTCCAGTATTTTTTCCTGTCTGTAAAACGGTTTCTTATTCTCCTATCAAAATCATGTCAAAATGGCTAGTGTTCAGCTTGCCAGTATGGCAGCTTGTGAGTCAAAACAGTGAGAGGGATCGTTGAGAGTATAATATCCGACATTATTGAGGACAACCGGATATCCTGGTGGATTGAATTTTCATTGGTAAACAATAGCATTGTACAATGTATACAACATATCGTGTTTTGAGGCTAATAATAATGTTGTATTTCAGTACACATTTGGAGGAAACAATATGAAAGGAAATGTATCTTCTGAGCGATGAAAATAATGCCAAAAGGCACTGTAATTGTCACTTTATGGGAGAATAAGAAGATACTAATTTTGAATCCTGGTAATTCAACTGTTCCTTTAGATTGTTTTGTTGATTGAGAACCTGGTAAAATGACGAGACAACCCTAGTAATATTTACATCCTTACTCCGTCACTGTACTGAAAAAAAAAGATGGTATGGTTGTCGCCATATATAGGAAAATGGGGCACAAATACTGGTTGGTAAGACCATAGTACAGTCACTTTAAGGCAGAATTTACAGAAACTGCTTACAATATACCAAAGACTAATATACGGCCCTTTTTTCTCGATTATCAGTTAAGTTTTTGCAATAAATCAAAGAAGGAACTCCCATACAGTCACACCATCCTGCAATGTACTTTTTTTTCACTTGAAATTTCATCATATTTGCTAATGGAATAAAATTTACCAATCATGGGGACTGTTAGATTGAGTGTTTACTTTGACCATCATCTGATCTACCGTTTCACAAACTGTCAACATCACCTTGTACATCGATGAGATTTGTCCTTTTAACATGCAACTGAAGGTACCAAACTGTCCCACACACAACTTCCCTCCAAGAGACTGCAAACTGATACATATGAACTTTGACCCTGAGTTCAGATGGGCTGCACTGATCACAAAATATTGCCTGACCCGTTAAATTAGGGCCAACCCGCATGTACTGCACCATCATGTATTCCCCTCACTTTTCCATGCTGTGTCTTATGTAACATTATTTAGACAATTGTAGATTGTCAACAGACCTTTACCCAACTGTCTAGGCAAATAAGCAATACTGTACACTGACTGGCCCACAACATGACCAGGAGGGACTGTGACTGGCCTACTCACAGGTCAAGTGTGGTTGTACTTGTAGCAAGTTTACCCATCATCTAATACTCAAAACCTCTCAGAGAAAACCATCGGGTCATACCAAATTTTGGTGCTAGATGGGTCAAATTGTCAAAGCAGGATTTTATCAGTGTTAGATTCTATTTCTGAAACTAGCTTCCCTTTTCTCATTAAACACAGTTGCAGTTTATCATAGTATGTACATGTACAATTTAGCCAACAAGCAGCTGGGTCATAATGTTTTAACAACTGTAAAAACTTTGCTCATGTTCCCAGACCTTGCATTTACAGCAATGATATACTGTGGAAATGTCTGAAACACCTCAAAGGAGATTTATTTATTATGATTGCTCTATATTTCTTATATCAGTTGCCAATCTTCAAGGAAGAACCTTAAAAATAATTGTGGCACAAGATAAGTGATGTTCCATTGAGGATCAACATGGATTTTCACAGAATAGTTCCATTCTGAGATACGGAAATGGTAGGATCTGAGGTAGAGGGTGCCAATCTTTTTCTATGGTCTAGGTTTTATTTCATTTTTTTTCTTTCTTTTTGCTTGATTTGGTGACACGACTCTTGAGACTGTACAAAGTTACAGACTGAGATTAATGAACACCTCAAATTCTAATTTGCCTCAGTGCTTGAAAAACTACTAGTGTCACAATCATACAGTGCAGCTCAGAAAAGCCTCTCCACCTCACTCTTGCAAAATGTCAATATATGATGTCAGATAGTGGTCTTGCTTGTATGACATATAAATGTCCACAAATACCATCAACTAGTTTCCCTGACTTAAACTCCACAGGCAAAGCGCAGTAGTCTAATAAAATTATCTTTTGCCAAATGCTTTGCCAATTTCTTTGTGAAGTTTCCCTGATACATAGATGGACACCATATGTAATCAGGGGTAGAGCAAATCGGTGCATTGCGTTTAGATCAATAGTAGTCTCAAGGCCAAGCAAGCACTGAGATTCGAGAAGGCCCTCCAGCCTAGTTTGACGGTCCATTGCTGTATAAATATTTATTACATACCATGGCAGTTAACCAGTCTTAAAAGTCAGGGATCAAGGCAAGATGTTCGTTGGTCCATGCTGTATATCGTACAACACTCAGGATTTGCTTAATACACTGTTGTATGAATAATGGAAACTCAAAACATATAGACAGTTTGATGCACTTGATTGGTCAGTTTTTGGATTTGTCACAATTACTGATGTGTTAATTTTACAGATACATATTGGAGATGGGGGAGGGGGACAAATAAAGCAAAAGTATTGAAACTCCAAACAAGTATTGTTGACTTCTGTTCACAAAGTGATGGAGGGACAGTAGGCCATGGATGCACTGTTTGATGTCTATCAAATAAAATCTAATATTAACAATAAACAAAGGATGGCTGATGGGATATGATAAATATTTTTACATGTCACTTATATTGGAATATTTTGAGAATATTTTATCTCCAACAAAATCAAACTCAGTATTTTCAATTCAACGCATAATTGCTTTCTCAAAACCTTTTCAACTGTTTAGCGAATATAACAATTTTCTCAAGACATTATGAAAATAATGAACATATATAATCTTAAGTGATGGGTTTATGTTTGTTTTGAAATGTTACTGGATCACAATAAGCCAATAACTCGCATCACTACACGAGATCATCCACAACGGAGGGACTGTATCATATGTGGATCATCTGATGTGTACATGTGACCACACAGGCACTGGGACTCAATGCAAGTGACGGTTTGCTTGCATTGAGTTGATGCATGTATTGTAACATTCCGGTTCAGTTTTACAAATCTACAACGCGACTGTCACATGTGTAACATTTACCCATCCACTTCCATGATTTAACGGAGACATGTGGCTCTCCACGGGTCTACATAAACACTGCAGTCGGTTTACACAGCCTGCTCTTTGCTAACTGGGACAGACAGACAGCTACCAGCTAGAGTGCATGGGATTGGGAGCACGGTCTCTTCCTACCTCAATGCTAGTACAGTATTCGTAGTTCATTTTATGAGCTCAGTGAGCTCGGCTGCGACTTTTCCGGTTAACGTCATTTCGTGGATCCAGGATGGAGTGCGAGATGGACGACATACACTTCATTTTACATGTTTGCCGTGCAGTCAGAAGATATCGAAATATTCACTTACGTTATTGTCCGCTGGATTATCGTGATACTCTCCGAATGTTGACGCGCCGTTAGTGTCAACTGAGGTGATGTCACTCGGTGAATCCTCTAAATCCCTTGTCATTGTTGTTCTTTGGGTAAGAAACATTCATCGTGGTTGAAGAACATCACCAGGTGAACAAAAGAACAGAAATATTATCAGACTGCATATGATAAAAAAGTCTAAAGAACACCTTTGAGAAAGGAAAAATACATATATCTTCCGGCGAGACCCGGTTTGGCGATTCCTACACGCACACACGGGAACTTGTAAAATGGCGATAGCGCATGCGTTCCAACACAGAGGTCAAAGTTAACCGCCAGCTGTAGTGATGAGAAGGTGGGGGTTATTGCAACGTCACCCACCTCCGAGCTCAGACATTATCTCCGTCCTTGTGGCGGAGCAGGTCGGAAAATCTGCACAGGTCTCACGTATGCGAAGTAGACATTAGCAATAGAGAGCGATCAACTATGTGCGACCAATCGCCATCGTAAATGGACGTCTTGAAGATTTAATAATTGGTTTGGAGACCATGACCCACTCCATGGTTTTACAGTTAGGCCCTAGGCCCATTTTGTTTTTAATACACAGAAAAAGTAGGGGATTTTAGATTTTTCTCTCAATCCCTTCCACGGTGATATTTCATTATTTTCCAAAAATGAAAACTAGGGAAGGTTGAGGTGGTATTTTTAAGGAACAAAAGGATCAAATAAATCGAATTCTTGTTCCCCAGCATCTTGCGTCTAATGTGTATCTGCGGTCATTGGTCAGTGGAGCTCAGATAACAGGGGGCTAGAAAGTAGTTTTAGATTTAGATGGGTGAAATCTTTGAATCTCAAGGTGAATACATGATGGCTGTAGCTGAGGGACAACTTTTGGAATATAAGTTTAGGGTCATTTATAGATCTAAGTCTTGCAGATTTTCGCATGGGTTATCCATATGCGTATTAACAGCTACATGAAATCATACTGGAAGTTCACCTTGACTTTTATTCATTCATTCTGCACCAGTTTTGTAAAAAGCATACCAAGCAATGAATAATGTTTTATATATTGTGTATTTCTATCACCGGTAAAATTCAAGAAGCTGCCAAACTTATTTCATACTACATTTGTACGTTTCTGGATACACTGGTATACTTATGGTATATGATATAGCATTGAACACAATTTCATATAGTGATTTTTGCCTGCATTCCATTTGTATTCATTCTTGAATTTAGTATTTGAAATAAACACCCCTTATCCTGAAACTTTCACTCATTTTACAGATTTTGCCTCAAATTCTACATTTACTCACCATATTCGTGCGTTAAAAAAGTGAAAGTGCATCTTTTTCCTGAGATGCGCTGATAATACATACAGAAGGGGCAATAAACCGATGAAGTGACTTTATCGAATTCTTAACGTACCACTCACATATGTTCCCGCTGTTCACAAATGCATTCATGTTTCTACTATTGAGATTAAAGTGTTAGTAAAGTGTTGTCTTTTCGTATAAAGGGGCCAACCGCCTCCGTAAATGTTCGTTGTCGGAGCGAGCTATTCCCCCGTTGGTGGCGCCATGGGGAGTAACAAGGTCTGACAAAGAAGGCGTTTTGAACCTGTAACTTTTGACATTATGAGGTACTACGAGAACAATTATCCCAGCCTACACTCATAAACATAACGCTCCCTCTATTTTTCCAGTTGATTGATAGTCGAAAATTTCGAAGAAGCTCATAACTATATCAAATGAAAGAGATGACATTTTTTCATGACAATAATAATCGGTTATGTGAAAAGCGAACCTGCGATTTAGTTACGTACATGGTATAAGAAAGATCACGCGTTTTGAACATCAACGTGTGGGAGAATCGAGCGGACTGACAATGTGTCATTCCGAACGGACGAACTGAAATGGAATGAGATACCAAAAGGCAACAGTTGATGGATAATTTTCTTTAGTTGTATTCTTTCCTTTATGAGTTTCATTCCTTATTGTCAACTGCCACTGGATTGTTATAAAAAAATTCCAAGCTACCGACCCCGGATATCGATAAGTTCACCTCTCAGTGAGCTCAGAGGAACATATCAGCAGCCACCTGTATTCAAACCTTGCGCCTTGAGACAAATCTTTCCATGCAAGTTGTTGGTCTTGTTTATCATCTCATAATGAACTTTCTCCATGTCTATTTCCCGGTAAACGATTTTAGTTCACGCCAATTTAACCTCGGCGACATAAGTATTTCAATTTGTCCAGGAGTGTATATCTCTGACAAATTGACCTGAATTGCTCTTAAAAAGGGAATTTCCAAGCTATACATAGCTCTGCTCTCATAAATGCACCCAGTGGCCCAGTAATCTTGATCCATCCAGGTACTCAAAGTGTGTTTCGACCCTGGTCTTATCCAACTGATCTTTCCTTTTTGTATTCCACCCTATTCTTTTCTGTGGTGTTTTTTGACATTCATAATGAAACATAATGCATAATAACCCTCTTCATTGTAAAATAATACAATGTATTCAACAATAGTTAGGTCCCTAATCAATTTAAGCAATCGTTTAATATATAACTTGCAGCACATGGGGGATTCCCCAGCTATACATAGATATGGTATCACAGACGCACCAAGAAGCCTTGGAATATTGATTCGAACCAGGTACTGCTATCGACCAAGCGTTCTCTCGTTGAATATTCCCTCTGTATTTCTACAGTGTTCGTGAATATCAGAGCGGGATCTTTTGCCCGTAGGGATCCTCTGTGGTCATATATAAGATTCATCACCCCCCCATGGAGAATTTGGAGATACCTGGACCAAAGATGAGTGACCAGAACTCGGCCAAAGAATGGTAAGAAAATATTCCGATTTTTGTAACCCAGTATCGTGTATCCATATCGACAGCGGCATCCTAGGAGGAATTTTGAGATAATACCGCGTGTCGTTATTTTCCGATTTCCTTTTAAGTGTAAGAATTTGCTATACATTTCAATAGCAAATCCATTCAAATATTAAACAAGCCATGAACATACCATATCATTGCACATCGCTGAATATATAGCCAGCTAATTTTACAAGCCATCCAAAGGGGGTTTCCCATTTTGTCCTCGCAAAATGTCTAATCTACAATTATGCATTACTAGTATTTGTAAAATGATCTCACATTTGCAAACGTTTGTAAGTTAGTTTTACTAGAGACTGTCCACGTAATCTATAAGACACAAATCAAATCTTGGTCTAGTTAGCGTATATTAATAGATTCGACGCTGTATTGTAGTAGCATAATCTATTTTTATACCAACCTTTTGACCTCGCTGATGTGCAAACTGATCGGATTTACTTGTCACTGACATTAGCAGTCAAAACCGTTCTATCCTCTCGCCCACGAGAAATTGACAGTATAAATCTTGAATATATCTGAATGTCTTCCATGCTATCGCCAACAGTCTGTCAATTTTTCCGAAAGTTTGTGCCCAGTTGATCGAGTATACTAATAGCAGAGAACTTTTAACCGAATTGACACTGGCAAACGCTCATGAAGTGTATTAAAATAGGAACAATGTGTTAACTTTGATTTCGCACCTGTTCCTGTCTTACAACTGACATGACAACAATTTCATTAAAACGCAGAATGACTGGGAGTCCAAAATATACCCCAAAATTATATATATATATATATATATATATATATATATATATATATATATATATATATATATATATATATATATATATATGTGTGTGTGTGTGTGTGTGTGTGTGTGTGTGTGTGTGTGTGTGTGTGTGTGTGTGTGTATGTATAAGTTAGATTCTGCCTTTCGCTTTACCTTAGTCGCGCGCGGGGTCACCCTGTTTTCAAAAGTTGGAATATATGGGGGTCAGCCACTTTTTGACGTCGCCAAAAAACAATCCCCCCAGGCCGAAAAAACTGACCATTCCCCAAAAGGATCAACGAATCATGAATCACACTAGCGTTAGTATCAGATTAACATTGATGGCAGGTCACTTGATTACCCAGTTGAAGTGTTATAAAAGTGTAAATCACTAAAGCCCTTCTGGCTTTCTGTCAATGAATATAACTATTTATTCAACTTGCCAGCACATTGAATATTTTGCAGCAACTTACAATTTGAGTGATATTTTTGAAAAATGTAAAATCTACATCAATATAAAGATGCCGGGTTGATGTGATGTTATCAGCAGTACGTGCGTATTTTACTATATCAAATACATACTGTGCACCTATAGGACCAGTTTGATGTTGGTAAGGACCACGATAGGTGGTCTCCCGACATATCCGGCACGTCAAATTTATTATGAGTTTGAGGAAAATGTTTGATTTTTTTAATGCGCCACTGAGAAGGATTTGAGAAAAGGGGGTGTCTTTTTCAAAAATCTTCCGGCCAGTCAATGACCCTAGAGCTGTTTGAGAGTGTAGCATTAACCCTTTGAACACTAACCCCTGGTAACTATGACATCACGCATCTGATTTACACCACACCGGGGTGCAAACAACAACTCTATAAGTGCATTATATGTGTGCAGCATGTGGACTACTAACAGCTCACCGTACACAAGTAGGGCACTATAAGTCTACCTCTATTGTCCTGTTCTCTCTCTCTCTCTCTCTCTCTCTCTCTCTCTCTCTCTCTCTCTCTCTCTCTCTCTCTCTCTCTCTCTCCACCATGTTAGCACGACTGAAAACAACAAGGGAATGGAAGGTGGAAGTTACATGACAATGTGGAAGGAATCGGCGTTTAAAGGCATAGGATTCTTAAAACGTCTTGGTAATGTTTTTAATTGCTGTCTGGTGTCTTACGTGCTCACAATGGAATATAAAATCACTTAAATTCCTGTAACATGCCACTTGGAAATACAACCATTATTTAACCGTAATTAGTTTCAGCTGTAGCCGTGGCCACTTTGGTGTTGAACAAGGCTACTTGATACAGACAAAAAGTCTGCTTGTACAAAGGCAAAACTAGCTCTGTCTGAGGCTCGGGTAGTATAATGAGAGTTTACGATTGGCACCCTGTGTTCAAGATTAAGATACAATGTAACATTACCATGCACTGGTCCATGTACAAATCTTTTTTATTTCAACTTCCTCAGACAAACTGTCTGCATGCATGAGGACATACAATGTTGTCGACTTTGCCAGCTGGCTACAGCTGAAACTAATTAGTGTGAGCAGTTTTATTGCAGTTCACTGCAGTGGCTTCGCACTCTATTACTGAAAATGGTTGTAGGGTTGACAGGTTTAAAACTCTATAACCTTTTTTCCGCCTATGACCCCAGGAAAATACCAGTACTTAGAGGTGTAATTTTCGAAAATGCAAAAAGTATCGGGTTGGGAGAAGGAGGGTTGTTGGAAACCGAGGACGGTGCATTTTAATTTTGCTCTTGAAATGTTATGGTAACCGATGGACTACAGTCACTGTGGAAAATGCAAGTTAAACTTGCATTTTCCACAGTGACTGTAGTCCATCGGTTCCTGTAGAAAGTAGCTAGTGGACACCATTGTACGATTGACTAATTGATTGATTGATTGACTGACTGACTGATTGCCTGATTGATTGATTGATTATTTAGGTGATCACATTCTATACCAAGAGGGAAAACGCAGTACCATTGGCGTTCATAAATGTTGCGATTTATTCCTAAAGAAACATAATGTATAAGAACTCGCTTCATCGTAAAACAATACAACGTATTCAACAATAGTTATTGAAAGCCATAATCACCACATGTCTAAAACGAGCAAAACAATCAGTGATTTCACTTAGACAACGACACAGATGCTGCAGTCATATTTCCAAGTTTTGACTAAAATTTCCCAAAAGTATCAATAGACAGCCTTGTATGTCGCTAACATGTTACATTTTTCGACCCCAACAAAGCAAAGACACTCCTTTTCAAAGATATAATCAAACTGGAATGGCCTAGATATGCAATTGGATGGAAAAAAGATGAAGACACATTCCCAAAAGACGATGATGAAGCTCTACGTAAGTGTGAACTGAATAAAAGCTTTTAGGGAAATATAAATGTTTAAAGGGATACGGTCGTCGGAACTGTGCCTGTGCGAGTTTCTTGTTTACAAACAATGTATTTCGTGCACGATATCTGGATGCACCTCATCATCATAGCTGTAACATTTAAATTATACGCTGTAGATTACGACAGACATGTTTTGGTGTCCAATCCATGCCAAAATTACTACTTTGATTTTACAACACAACATGCTATTTCACAACTCAACATGCTATTTGACAACACATCATGGACTTCCAAATCCTATTTTACAACTCAACATGCTCTTCCCAATTTCATTTGACAACACATCATGGACTTCCAAATCCTATTTTACAACTCAACATGCTCTTCCCAATTCATTTGACAATTCAACATGCTATTTCACAACTCAACATGCTATTTGACAACACATCATGGACTTCCAAATCCTATTTTACAACTCACTTAACTCAACATGCTCTTCCCAATTTCATTTGACAACACATCATGGACTTCCAAATCCTATTTTACAACTCAACATGCTCTTCCCAATTTCATTTGACAATTCAACATGTATTTCACAACTCAACATGCTATTTGACAACACATCATGGACTTCCAATCCTATTTTACAACTCAACATGCTCTTCCCAATTTCATTTGACAACACATCATGGACTTCCAAATCCTATTTTACAACTCAACATGCTCTTCCCAATTTCATTTGACAATTCAACATGCTATTTCACAACTCAACATGCTATTTGACAACACATCATGCACTTCCAAATCCTATTTTACAACTCAACATGCTCTTCCCAATTTCATTTGACAACACATCATGGACTTCCAAATCCTATTTTACAACTCAACATGCTCTTCCCAATTTCATTTGACAATTCAACATGCTATTTCACAACTCAACATGCTATTTGACAACACATCATGCACTTCCAAATCCTATTTTACAACTCAACATGCTCTTCCCAATTTCATTTGACAACACATCATGGACTTCCAAATCCTATTTTACAACTCAACATCCCATTCTAAAGCTAGCTCTGCGGAGCAGGGCAGTGTTACTGGCTATCGAACAAGATTCAAAATGGCGGACGCGAAATGGTCCCCTCGCACAGAGAGAGAAATGCGAACTTTGCACAAGTCTAAAAATGCAGCTTAGTACATTGTGTATCTAAACAAAATGAGCGTGCTCGAAAACTAGGATCGATCACGATTATAAATTAAAAATTGGCTGTTTTTGGAAAAGAAACTGCGCGCTGCAATCAGCAGTTTTGTCTATTGTGCACCGTGCGTGGGAGGCTTATCGTGAAAGACCGAGATTTACTATATGGCGCATCTGATACGGATATGGTCCCATCGCATAGAGAGATGAAAATAGGCTTTGTCTAAGTTCAAAAGCACAGCTTAGCTCATCGTGCATCTAGACAAGTTGAGCGTGCTCAAAATAGGAGATCGATCACGATTTTGGGTGAAAAAAACCGATTGTTTTCGGTGGAGAAACTGCGCGTTGCAACCAGTGGTTGGTTTTGCCTATGGCGGTCAGCAAGGCTGTGGTGGGAGGCCTTTAGCCGGCAAGGGGTGGACCATTGGGGAGTGGAAAATTTTCGAAAAAAAATTCCCACAAATTTCAATAAAAATAATCAGCCAAAGAACTTGAGAAAAACAGATGACGCACTTAGGTAAAAGGAAAAAAAATCCGTCAAAAGTTACTTTCTGAAACATTTTTATTTTAGTCTGCATCAGATATACTATGATTCTTTGGCCAAGAAGGGGGGGGGGGAGGGGAGATCTGAAGGGTATGATCGTGGCCAGTAAATGAAGTAACTTTTTTATTTTATAACTTTTTGTTCTGTTTCATCATATGTTTTTCTTTCACTGAAGTTTGGCATCGTAAAGTAATTCGAGATATAAGATAATATAAAAATCATATCTGTGATATCGATTGTTAACAACTGTATTGTGGGTCTTTACACTATGATTAATTAACAAGAATTCAACAATTCAGGCAGCTTGCATCGGTACATAAAATGGGAAATATTCACCAACCATATGACAAACAATCACTTTCTTTGTATTTCACTATTCAACGAAACTGATTTCCATTGTAATGTTTAAACTTTATTTTACAATTAAACATTACAAATCCGTATTTTTCTTTTCAAAATTTCATTTGTACACTTGTCTTGACGGTTGAATACCGTGCGTGTGAAATGCAATAGTGCAGAAGAATACGGATAGCGACATTACAGCGACCTCTATCGGTTGTTATCCACACAGTCTTTCTCGCGAAGTCCGTTCCAACAGAGCTTTGACCCTTGTCTGGCCCCATATTCGTATTTTACATCTCCGCTTGCTGAGGCTTAGTTGTCAGTTGTCATGGCTGTAATGTCGCTATCCGTATTCTTCTGCACTATTGCATTTCACACGCACGGTATTCAACCGTCAAGACAAGTGTACAAATGAAATTTTGAAAAGAAAAATACGGATTTGTAATGTTTAATTGTAAAATAAAGTTTAAACATTACAATGGAAATCAGTTTCGTTGAATAGTGAAATACAAAGAAAGTGATGTTTGTCATATGGTTGGTGAATATTTCCCATTTTATGTACCGATGCAAGCTGCCTGAATTGTTGAATTCTTGTTAATTAATCATAGTGTAAAGACCCACAATACAGTTGTTAACAATCGATATCACAGATATGATTTTTATATTATCTTATATCTCGAATTCTTTACGATGCCAAACTTCAGTGAAAGAAAAACATATGATGAACAGAACAAAAAGTTATAAAATAAAAAAGTTACTTCATTTACTGGCCACGATCATACCCTTCAGATCTCCCCTCCCCCCCCCTTCTTGGCCAAAGAATCATAGTATATCTGATGCAGACTAAAATAAAAATGTTTCAGAAAGTAACTTTTGACGGATTTTTTTTCCTTTTACCTAAGTGCGTCATCTGTTTTTCTCAAGTTTCTTTGGCTGATTATTTTTATTGAAATTTGTGGGGAATTTTTTTTTCGAAAATTTTCCACTCCCCAATGGTCCACCCCTTGCCGGCTAAAGGCCTCCCACCACAGCCTTGCTGACCGCCATAGGCAAAACCAACCACTGGTTGCAACGCGCAGTTTCTCCACCGAAAACAATCGGTTTTTTTCACCCAAAATCGTGATCGATCTCCTATTTTGAGCACGCTCAACTTGTCTAGATGCACGATGAGCTAAGCTGTGCTTTTGAACTTAGACAAAGCCTATTTTCATCTCTCTATGCGATGGGACCATATCCGTATCAGATTGCGCCATATAGTAAATCTCGGTCTTTCACGATAAGCCTCCCACGCACGGTGCACAATAGACAAAACTGCTGATTGCAGCGCGCAGTTTCTTTTCCAAAAACAGCCAATTTTTAATTTATAATCGTGATCGATCCTAGTTATCGAGCACGCTCATTTTGTTTAGATACACAATGTACTAAGCTGCGTTTTTAGACTTGTGCAAAGTTCGCATTTCTCTCTCTGTGCGAGGGGACCATTTCGCGTCCGCCATTTTGAATCTTGTTGGATAGCCAGTAACACTGCCCTGCTCCGCAGAGCTAGCTTTAGAATGGGATGTTGAGTTGTAAAATAGGATTTGGAAGTCCATGATGTGTTGTCAAATGAAATTGGGAAGAGCATGTTGAGTTGTAAAATAGGATTTGGAAGTGCATGATGTGTTGTCAAATAGCATGTTGAGTTGTGAAATAGCATGTTGAATTGTCAAATGAAATTGGGAAGAGCATGTTGAGTTGTAAAATAGGATTTGGAAGTCCATGATGTGTTGTCAAATGAAATTGGGAAGAGCATGTTGAGTTGTAAAATAGGATTTGGAAGTGCATGATGTGTTGTCAAATAGCATGTTGAGTTGTGAAATAGCATGTTGAATTGTCAAATGAAATTGGGAAGAGCATGTTGAGTTGTAAAATAGGATTTGGAAGTCCATGATGTGTTGTCAAATGAAATTGGGAAGAGCATGTTGAGTTGTAAAATAGGATTTGGAAGTCCATGATGTGTTGTCAAATGAAATTGGGAAGAGCATGTTGAGTTGTAAAATAGGATTTGGAAGTCCATGATGTGTTGTCAAATAGCATGTTGAGTTGTGAAATAGCATGTTGAATTGTCAAATGAAATTGGGAAGAGCATGTTGAGTTGTAAAATAGGATTTGGAAGTCCATGATGTGTTGTCAAATGAAATTGGGAAGAGCATGTTGAGTTGTAAAATAGGATTTGGAAGTCCATGATGTGTTGTCAAATAGCATGTTGAGTTGTGAAATAGCATGTTGTGTTGTAAAATCCAAGTAGTAATTTTGGCATGGATTGGACACCATACAGACATGTTTTAGGTTCCATAAATCACCATCGCACCTTGATACAGTGCCGCCATTGTCGTATAGGTCTCATACAACCTTTGAGCGCAGTACCGACGACAGTTTCCCTTTACAGTAAAAATCGTGCTGTGAACTCGAGCTCGCCACTTTAAGCTGCCACTGATGACATACGAATACTAGCATTGAAACACAATTAAATCTTGAGTAATTTAATTATCTCTTATTTTTACCGGTCTGGCTTAGCTATTTGGAAATGAATTTTGAGGATCAAACGTAACTGATACTGCGGTTGGGAATGTGAGTTTACTGAACGACCGGTATCGCGTCCATCCAACCATATGTACATTATTATTCATTTGGCGGGCGTGCTACGCATTACCGTTAAAATATTAGGCAATCAGGTTAAGCGGCAGCAATCTAATTTTACGAACCAGGACCTACTCTACCATTGAAAGTTGGGAATTCTCTTGGGAACCTTTGACTGTGTTCGATCGCCAAACTATGACAGTTTGAATCGATTCGGAAAACAGGTATATGCAATGCAATTGTGTCCAAGTCCGTCACTAATAATGTCTTTGAAATAGGACATCTACACTTGACGTTTCAGGATAGGTCATTTAGCTGTAATTATTCACGAATTTTCTATTGTTTTATTCTGTTTCTAAACTAACGCCACTTTTTATTCAACCTCTCAATACAACATGCATGTATGTTATCGTTGAATTTTAATTTGCTTTGGAATTTACTCGTGAAAATAACACTGCGTATACTGTACATATTGCATAGTGTTTGAATGCTGCTATTTTACATTTCAATATACTTTAGGTTAGACTGGAAGATCCGTCGCTCGAGGGCGCTGGCTACCACCCCCTTAAGAGGAGGGGAGCGTAGGGAGCTTCCTCGAGGGATCTTTCAGTCTAACTTTCGGTGGGAGAATAAGAAATTAACGTGTTTTATACAATGAATATAAAGATAGTGATATCAAAAACTACAGCTATCACACCTTCAATATATTCTGATGTCGGATAACTTTTGAGTTCTATCAACCATTTCTTGCGTTAAAACCACATAGCTGTATCATTTTCGGCTTTGGCGTTTTTCCTTAATAGACGGTTTGGAATCAAATATAACTTAATATGTAAAACTGCTTTCTGAAATGTGACAAGGGAAGAACTTTCAAACATTGGCAGCGAACACACAACTTAGTTTTAACAACTTGAATATGGCCGACGCAAATATACGCGTAATTTAATCCTGAATTTATTCGACCAGATCCATCACCAAGGATAGTAGTGACATTTACAAAGACTCATGGCTTTTTATATCACAGCGTTGTTAATACTAGTGAATGTTGTGACGTCATTGGTATTCATTATCACTGACAATGTATCCGATTATCCAGCTTGCGGCCCAAGGTGTTTCTTACATCTCCAAATTTACTGACATTGCCAATGCTATAGAAACTAACAATAATGTACCCCTCTCCCGGCCCATAATCGCCTCAAGCAAAATTTGCATTCCATAATGTACTTGGCTTCTCCTCGAATGTCGTGCAAAGTTTGATTTCGTTCATTATGGGCCGAGAGAGGGGTATATTATTGCTTAAATAAAAAGAATCCAAAACATCTGTCCGAGGATTGGCTGGTAGTTTTTAGTATGTAAAATACCAAAAAGAAAAAAAAATACAGCTAAAAAATACCAAAACAAGAAAAAATACAGCTTTGTTTAAGGTAATTCTCTACTTCTTATTTTAGAAGTACAAGAATCCAAACAGCTGGAACAAGAAAAAACAACGTCATTGGATCCACGTCTTGAGCTGAAAAGGACAGATAAATTATGTCTCACCAAAGTCAATGCTACTGCAATTCCAAAATGCGTCGACTTTGAAGAAACAGAATCGTCACCAAAACAAGATAGCATGGTCAATAAACAAACGACAGGTTTGTTATAAACATTTAGTGACCGCTGATACAAATACAAATAACTTCAAATCATCGTTGAATGCAGCCAATGACTTTCTTTAACAATATCAGCACAAAAGATAGACCCAGCCGTAAGAAAAGTTGTGTCCCATCCTCAAATACTGATAGAGCTTGTTGCTTGGGCTGGAATCTTGGCCAATTGTACTTACAGTACTGTTTGCGCTGCTATTCTGTCAGTTCTGGACAGCATGCTATCAAACAGCTTCTGTAACAGTTTTATGTTTGAACTAAATAATAACAGTATACTGTTGTTGTGTTGTAAAGAGAGTTAGGCGAATTGTAGGATGTTCTTGACGTTTAAAGGAAAAATAGTAATAAAGTCAATCTACCGTTCTTTATTTTGGCGGAAATCAGCTAAGAAGTCGTCGCCAAGAAGAGAGAGGCGACACAGACTCCGGAGATCAACCTCGGCCTCCTATCCGGAAGAACGATCCGACTTGTCCGACAACAGTGATTTCGAAGCCGGTGATGGAAATAATGAAGAGGAAAATGTGAAATCCAAGGCAGATCGTTCCAGATATAATGGCAATATTGCCGGCAGTGGCCGACGAAAAGGTAAAGTATGTTAAGACAAGATAAGTGAACAAAATAACGTATAATCATTATCATGGCACTCTCCTCAAGACAAATTATCTTGTCTCTCGTCTTGATACAGACAGATCAAAGTCGAAATCAGCCTCAGGTACCACAAAGCGGCGTGTTAAATCTTCTCCGAATTTGGCCGCCATGGCGATGCATGCAGACGACGAGAAAGTCTTAAGCAGAACGGAGCGGTGCCCACTGGTTGTTGACACTGCGCTTGGCTATGGAAACACCTGTTTTCCGAAGCTGATAACCAGCCCTGCGATCCCATCGACTGTAGCACCGAAACACTTCGTATCTGGCATCTTTGATGAAAATGGTGGACATCTGGTGTTACCGTGCATGGAAGTCAACCTATTCATCCCTCCAGGAGCCTTGCCACGCGGTAAAACTCAACAAATATTTTTGTATGTGTCTCTTGAAGATCGTCATCAGCCAACATGTTCGCGGTCAGAATCGCAAGTTGGTCCAGCCATCATCTGCGGACCAAATGGCCTTACTTTCCAAGAAGACGTTTGTCTGACTTTCAGACACTGGATGACTGAGAGTCACGAAGGAGTTCAGGTATCACCCGTCTTCAGCGCCACAGATCTCGACCAGCCTTGTGACTATCAACCTCTCGTGGATCCCTCAGTACCTCAAGAGTGCCAAGCTGCGATGTGCCTCTTCAACGACAAAAACAATACTTGCACCATACTGGTGGATCACTTCACTGGCTATTCACTCAAAAGCAAGTCATCGGAATCGCACGGAGACTCTCAAAGAGCCACCCAGTCTAACCCAGACAGACAGTGGATATGTGTTATACCATACATCGCCTTGCAAACTGACATACAAATTCGTGTCTACGTGAGGAAAAACTCACCGCAAGTTGAGCGGGTAAGCGCACATTGCATTTTGTCAGAGTGTCGTAGACGTACTTGGCTTTTACATTTTAAACCACATTAAAATGGTCAAAATATACAAAAAACACGATTGGAACTAATTGGATCTTCATACTTTTTAACATTTTTCAAAAGTGTGAGGTGCCATATAGCTGAATGTTGCAACATTACAAATGAATCAATAAAAAAGTGTGTAATTTAAAAAGAAAAGCAGATGAGCTTACATTTTGCAGGTTAAAAAGACCTTACTTCATCGTCCAATTTATCCCAAATTAGTTCCAACCGTGTTAAAATAACAAATGGTGATCTTTACCAGGATGTATGGAAAGGTTTTTTTCTGCGGAGGTACTCATTCGGGTACTGCTACATTTAGTAAGTTGTGGACACAAATAATTGAAGTATGGAATTAAAAAGTAACACATTAAGGGGGAACTAATCCAATCCTGACGACAAAACACTTTAACTAAACTTCTTATCACCAAAATATAGGCTCCAGACGTTGTAAATTGGAAGTGATGATTTGCTGGCTTTAAACAACGGTGGCATTTTTTTTCACTGACATTGTCAATGATAGGCAGCAATTTACAAATCGTTTTCTTTTTGTCATATCAATCTTACAGGATGTAGCAGAGGCTGAAAAGACTTTGGGTACACCTGGAGAAAAATGCAGTCCTACAAAGAGGTTTCCACTCCTGCTAAATCAACAGGATGTTTCAGTTTCTGTCGCCAATGTCGAAGATGGCTGGTGTCTTCATCAAGAACATCTTAGGGAGCAGGTGAGTATTGTCAACATTTTTGGAGAACTCCGAGAAAACTTTGAATAAAATGTATGGCGCTCGAAGAGGAGTGATCGTTTCGCATCTGATCGTAGCGAACTTACTATCGGATGATGGTGAATTTCAAATCCTGGCCAAATCCGAAGTAACAGACTCACTATCCGGGGATGCTGAGTTTGAGACTTGAGGCTTGTGCTGTGCAATTGTGAACAAAGCATTTTACTGCTCATTGCTTTGTCGGATGTAATAGATACGTCATCCTATAATTTAGCTGTAGCACTGCGGATGATGGAAAAAACTAAAATTTTACGAATGAAGATAGAGATACCCACTAGTTGGCTTTTAAGTGTGAAGAACGAGTGTGTAAATGAGAGAGAAAATTGGAATGCTTGCACCAAGATCCTTAACTTTACATAAAGACTCTGGTATTCGAACAGTTCTCGACTAAATATTGAAAAGCAGTATCGAAAAGTAGCCTAAAATATTTCTAACATATGCTAACAACGGATATCGAAGCGAATTAAATCATTTTTACAGAGATTGTTCTCGATTTAACATTATTTCTGCAAACAAATCTGTGCAATTGTACACTTCAAATTGACAATTCACTCGAGGCGAGCAATTAGGCCTATGCATCAATACTTCATAGGATAAGCATGGTGCTTGTCTGAACAAAGACCAGGCTTGACTGAAAGATCCGCCGTTCGAGGGCGCTCTCTACTCTCCCCTCTTCAGAAAGGGGGGGGGCGTAGCGAGCGCCCTCGAGCGACGGATTTTTCAGCCTTGGACTAGCCTAGTTCAGGCAGAAAATCTTCCATATTCCTTACAAGACTCAATTTTCATATCGAAGATGTAACTGACAAAGTTACGATTTCATTACAACTTAGAAACTACACTACGACTGCCTGTGCGATATTGGGGAGGATGTATGCGATTTTACGTTCAAAAAGAGGGAATCAAAAAGCTGTGCTGAATCAGCTTCATCGAGTACATTTCGATGTTCCATAATACTTGTCCAGTTACAAAATGGAAACAGCAAAGTTGAGTTTAGTGTGACTCAAGATTTGGACAAGGTAAGCTTGTTTTGTCGTGTACTATGAATAGCTATGAGAGAGATGATGATGCAACATTAACGGTAACACAGACCCTTTCAAATAGGCAATGGTTAGTGTAACGTTTCATACTACCACGCAGAACACCGTACACACATTGAAAGAATACAAATCTACAGCCATGGCTCGAGCTTTAAGGTAGAATGCGCCTCGGGAACAAATATTGGGACTCTCACACCTTTACAATTTTTTCACTTGTAATGGCTTATTTTAAAGCACCTGGTGTAAGAAAAATTTTCACCATCTTAGTTTTAGAAAATCCAAAACATTTTTACTCCGTAGAGTTAACGCCGGGATGGCAGCCATTTTCAATTTCATCAGTGAATTTTGAGTAATTTGTTTCTCCAATACGAACATGTTCGATTTTGAAAGAGAATGGTTGAAAGATTCCTTGAAGAAAGCTTGAGTGAAAGTTTAAGTCTTTCACTTTTGAGGCGCATACTACCTTAATCACAGTTCCTCCTATGGAGGGACTGGGCCTAATCAAGAAAACGACCTTGCATGTAGTCAGCATATGTATCCTATTGGACAGACGTACGATGTCAATGGAAATTCAATAAAGCTTATTTTGTTCCACTTTAAATTAACTTTTGTCATTTGACGTAGAGATCAAATACTATTACTGTAAAATATTGATATGCCAAACGGGTAAAACAGATCCTGAAATAGAAGAAGTGGGAAATATTAGTAATTATCAGGTTTTAAGTTTTTTCGCCGATTTTCTAAAGAATTTATCTCTGATAAGTTAGCGTTTAGCGTTGTGCCATATTCTAGCTTTAACTATTAAGGTGGTTGGAAAGGCTAGAGCGTCAGTTATAAATTCAACAAAACTATTAAAATATAAAAGTAGTCAACATTCTCTGTGGAATAAAACAAACTAGACATTTGGGCACAAAGGCATTGCAGAGTTATAGCCTGTTAAAACTTTTGAAAAACTGACCAAATAAGAAGGAGTTGGGGAGTCCTTAGTGTATTAACTATGGTAGAGGTCCCCTAGCTTTTAATAAAATGTTTGAAAAGGGAAATCATTATTTGCTGTTTTTCAGGAAAGTTTGACAAGGTGGTGCTGGCATTCAGAATGAGTGACTGCTATTATAAATGCATTTTTAGATTCTTTGAGTGTCAAAGAGGTGTCAAAAGTGAGATTACCAAAAAAAACTGCTCTATGACTTCAAAAGAGGGGTGCAAATATGGCTTGTTTTCAACATTTTTGACAGAATAACAGTTTTCCTACATAATTGTATACCAATTTAATCCAACTTTGAAATGAGATATGGACATGGAATTTTTACAGCCTATTAACAAGGTTACAGATAAGATTTGTACGGCACAATTTTCTTGTATTTTAAGTACTTTTTGAAAATAACATTTTGAAATTTGAAAGAATTTTTAATAATTTTTTTATATATAAACCCATGTAAAATCATGAACAAATTTTATTTACAAATCCTGCCGTACAAATCTTACAATAAATAGTGTCAACATGTTTATAACTAATTTGGCAATATTAATACTATTCAATTATTATGAAATTCAAATATGTAAAAAAAATATGAAAAATTAAATTTTAATATTTACTGGTGTCATATTTCAAAATCATGGCTGCAAATATACAATTTTATATTTTTTGGAGAAAGTATTAACTAAGGGAGTTATCCTGAAAATTTGAACTAAATATCTTGATTCTAACACTTAAAACTTGACATTAACTCTGAGAAAGGAATTGGTGCAAAAATAGCCTTTCCAACCACCTTAATTGGAAGCTTATCACCGTTTTAGGGCTCGCCATGCTGGATTCCTACTGTGCGTAAAGCATCTCTGTCTGTAGATACGAGACACAACATTAGTGCTTACCTGGACCCCGAACACCCACTGGGAAATGACTGGAAGAAATTTGCCGATTGGTTCGGACACAGCGCCAACATCTACATCGACATCGGCAAGCTTGAGTACGAGTGGGTGACGAAAGTGAAAAGTCCAACGCAGAAATTACTGAGTGTATGGGAGAGTTTGAACTTGACTGCTGGAGCTGACGGTAGCCTCTGTGAACTGCGCAAATTCTTCAAGAGTATAAAAAGAGATGATGTCTTGCAAGAACTTCCGAACCATGAATGCGATGAATGCGTTGGTAATTTTTACGAATCGGGGTACGAGTCCTCATCACAGCCGGGAACGCCGGAAATGAAGCGGAAATATAATCACACCACGGTAGTAGTAAAGTAAAACGTGGACAACTGGGATTAAGTAAGAATTTTACACCATTTTATTCATTTATCTACATGAAGCGAAGGAAAAATTAACCATCCATGTAACTAAAGTATGACCCTGACCTATATATGAACTCACGCACGCGCAACAGTGCATTGTCCTGAACTAAGCGGGGAAATTCCCTGCTGAGCATGTTTATACACGTTCCGAAGGTGTACGGGAAATTCCGTGTGAGTCATCACCATCAAACTAGCCTATATAAAGGAGCCCCGTTGTCAGTCCGGCCGGCCGGTCGCGGAGTCTAGCTGATGTTGAACACGAAGTTCCTATCGGGGCGAACTTGTTCACCTGATAGATAAAATTTTAGTAATTTCCTCTGAACTTAAAATGTGACGGAAGACCATTACTTCAAATAATATGAGACGTTTCAGATGAATGGTACTGATATCTAAAGTGTTCACTCTTTTATCTCTACGTACAAATGTAGTTCCTAAGTCGTTCTCTATTCTATTCCCACCAACAAAACATTCAATACTCATTTCCCCTCCCCGATCTTTATCAATACTTATGATAATATCACAAGTTGTTCTGTTATCTGTTTTCATAGCATATATCCAACCAAATCGTCAAATTCATCTCCAGTAGCTAACTTTACACATCTAATGAGAACTGTACCATGTTGAAGTATTTTCATATTATCAGTCATCTGTTGATTTACAGTCTGTAAAGTTAATTCAGCTGCCTCATCACCGACACTTTTAAGACCAGTTTCTTTAAAGTTGTGTCCCAAAATAATCTAACTGGAACTCCGCTAGCTGTATACGAGCAATAATTCTCCCCCTCGTTTATCCACCTTCTTAGTGTATTATCTGCCTTCATTATTGTATTAAGAGGACTAATTTTAAGGTGAATCGGTATACCAAGAAGTGCAATGTATGGATTCGTAGGAGTAAGCCAACTACGAAAATCTAACAATTTATATTTGTTTACATTGCTATCAAAATAAATCACATTCGGAGTTCCTGGTGGTTCAGCAACACCTCCTGCAATTTCACTACCCAATATATCTAAGATGTTACGCGGCACATTATAAGGCATGAATTTCTGACTAGCCGAATCCCATGTCAGAGCAAAAGGAGTAGAATCATTCGAAGCCTTTGTGGCGTCAATTACAGTTTCATCAATGTCTTTAAGTTCGGAAAATTCTACAGCATGCTCGTGGGATGCACGCGGCATTGGCTAAAACGAAATATTTTTCGCGGTCTTATAACGAAGGACGTAATCCTTATTATGATTAGCAGCCATCTTAGTATTATTGTTAACTTTAACATCACTCAGATCTTCAAGCTCAAGATTTTGCATACGAATTGTACCTAGACCAAAGCCACTTGGATCAGACATAATTATGTTATATACAGTGAAAATTAAATAATACCTTGTAATATACAATACACAGTCATGGCTTCAGCTATAGGAATGACAGTTCTCGGTGCTGTATTAAATGCAACGGCATTCACAGGAGGAAATATTATCGGACAAAAGCTTTCTGGGAATGGTGAGGCTCTTATTGAAGAGAAAGTTCGACATGATAAAGCATTAGAAAAATTTGAACATGATCGCAACGTCTGGTCAGAAAAAAGATTACTACAGGCTGACTGGGAAAGAGAAAATCAAGCAAAGGATGCGCATGCTGCGGCAGAATTAAGAGATACAGATGCAGAAATCCTGGAAGAAGCAGAAGCGGTGCAAAGCAACTCTACGTCAAGTCCAGCGCAAGCGTTAGCGCAATTCTCAGATTATTATCAACCCAGCCCTGAGCAAAAGAAATATGAGATGATCTATATTGCTGGAGGATTAGTCGTGGGATGGTTTATCTTCCGATAGGGTTACACCGGTAGGGGGCTCCTTCGGAACGCTTCAGAACGACTACAGCAATTCAATACAAAAGCTAATTGGCCAGTTATTGAAATCGATCATGTTCCCATCCTGATCTGTTATCCAGATACGCATTGAATTCATGTAATCTCCCCTTTTCTCAATGGCATAGAAATTGCTCCGTTTTTAAAATCGTAAAGTAACCTTTTCACTTATTTCTCTCGTATCCCGGATGGGAAGTATTTGTAAACAGTTCGATACTTTCCCCTGTATGTATCCTCCGGAGGCACCCGAACCAAATGAAACATAATTTCCAGTAACATCAACTACATCTGAATGAACTATATATTTAGTGACTGTTAAGAAATCCACTTTCTTCGGACTAATAGTACTTTTTATAACTGGGTTGTCCTCAGGTTTATCTGAAAAACCAACTACGTTGGCAAAGCTACCTGTAGCATTGAAATAAACTTTAACATCTTTAGCCAAAGTTAGATAAACATGGTTTGTCGGCAGATGTTTTTCAAAATTAATTTTTTGCTTCAACCCGATTGCTTTGTTTAACGTATCGATATTGTAGTTACCTGGACGTATTGATTTAGTCTTCTTCGGTTGGTCACCTTCTTGATATTTTATTACATTATTCGTCGATGTTATGTTATGCCATGAATTATATAGTCCGCACTCTAGCAGTCTTATCTTCGTAAACTGTGTCGTGTCAATACAAGGGTAAAAATTAACAGTAACAGGTTCACCTGTTTGACTTTCAATCCAAATGATCATTGTTGTACGTTGTATGTATATATTACTAAGTATAAATTTCGATGAATATTATTATTAAGAAGTATAAGGTTCTGCAGGAATAATATTTTTCTGTTCAAGAAGATCTTTGGTTGCAACCGCGGCAGCAGTCGCACCGCCTAATTTTGCCAATCGAGTCAAATTTGGCGACTTGGATCGCCAACCTCTATTTTCAGAAATTTGCTGGAGATCATAGATATCCCATCGCAAGTCCTGCGATTACAATACCATCGTACATTGTGTTTACAACTGTTTTAATATCCATGATTGCTGACTAGTATATAAAATAAAAAATAAAAATAAAAAATATGGGGAGTTAATCCATCTCATACAATGTAGAGGAGCTGGGAACACCCCCCTCCCCCTCTCCCTCCCCCTCCCCCTCCCCTCCTCTCGGAACCCCTGTCGGAACTGTTCCGGAGGGAGCTGCTACGTGCTCTGTTTTTTCGCTTTCTGGGGAGGATCTTTTCGAATGGGACAAATATGTCGAGCACGCCCCCAATATAGTCCTAATGCAGTCAATGAAACTCCCACAATTCCTAAAACAAGATAACATTTATTATACCAGCGTGAATTATTATCACACTGTTCTTTCATTGTAGGCGGTAGGTCTGCTACCGCATCATTCCCCTCCCCCCCTCCCTCCCCTCCATTGCTTTTAGTTTCTTCTCCTTGTTTTTCCTGTTCCATTCCGCTAATTTCTTGCCCGCAGCAACTCTCCCTGGATGCTTCGGCGGTAACGTCACTTTCTCTATGTTGCGCTGTGGCATAGCCGGAGGCGGGAAGGTCGTCCCTGATGGAGTCGTTTGCGGTGTGGGCTCCGTCGGCGGGGATTCTGACGGAGTCCCTGGCGGAGCCGTTTGCTGAGTCGGCGAAGTTGAATCCATTTATTTCAGGTACTATATTAAACCCGATTTTTTTAAATTTAAATGTTTACTCGTAATTAAACCGGTGGAAATTAGAGCAATCAGGGGCCCCCACGTGTACCCTATCCGTCCTGATAATCGTTTTATTTCACTGTTTAGAATAAAATCCTTTTAAGATCAGTGGCATAGTTTATCTCGATCATCGATTGGAACTACCTGACTAATTGCACGGGCTCCTAGATCTATGAAACTTTGAGTGATGGTATCACTTATAAGAGAACTGTATTTCGCTTCGTACATTTTGAAGGCTTTAACCACCGTTTCATCTTTCCATTTTTCTACGTCAGCAACTGTAATCTCCTTACCAAAAAATAACTTGCTTTGACCACTTGCGATGACACAGAGTATTTTTCACGTTTTGTCTCTATTATGGATTGATTATTGTCCGAAGGCGCCGAAGCCCCTTCGGAACCGTTCGGAAGGGCTCTGCCATATTTGCCGCTGCCGATGACTTTATTAAATTCTCCATTGTTTGCAGTATGTTATCTATTCTTAGTAAAAAATAAAAAATTCGTTTAAACCTGAATCCGAAATAAAGTATTAACATAGTCTGGAATGTTAGTACCCCTAACAGAACCGTACCGACAGGGATTCCGACAGGGATTCCGGAAAAATTCTCCTCCATTTAAATCTATCTGTATATAGAAACACGAATAATGAGTACAGACTTATTCCCAGTTGCTTTTCAATTGAATAAGACGAGCATACCGACAGTACAGCATGCTGATACCCCCCCTTCCAAACCGGACGGGGGAATAAAACCTATTCTCATGGACTTAGAAATATATGTAACGCCGACAGATAAATTTACTTTTCATCCACGGGATATTTTAAAGATAACGTAATCACTCATCGATCAGCGAAAGAAAGTAATGTCTGGCTGGGCGGTCCAAACATGAAATATTGGGACCAGCAACTGAATTTCGCTGTATGGTGCAGCACTACTGGTTGTGGTATATCATTCGCCCATCTCTTCGATAAGAAATTTCCTCCGCAAATACGATCATTCTGCCGTTTCCATGTATACTTTACAATACGTCGGATCCTTCACGAAATGGGCGTTGCACTTCCAGACGATACCCCCACCTTCAAAGCGGGCGACAATCCGTACAATCTCGTCCAATATGAACTTCTATGTACAGAATTTGGAAATATAAGTCCAACGAAGTCCGACTTTCGTTATCGAAAAGGTCAAAATAAAGGTCTTGGTTATGGATATGAATATTACACTAATCGTGGGCCTGTTCGACAGCCAAAAGCGATATACAACGGTCATGACTTTTTCCTCTCCGCCGACGGAGGCGTTTTCTATACACATACAATTTTGGAAAGAAAAAACATGTACTGCCCGACAAAGACAGACCACACTATTATTTCTTCCGAAATGATGGATCGGAGGGACAATACAATAGTTTCATTCCTCTGAAGGGAGACTCGGGACTAACAAAGGCCGGTCTCGCCCGCCTCAATGAAAGTCTTGAAGCCTACGTATATTGCATACTCGGCGCACAAGCAAATATTCGTAGTACCATAGTGGGTGATACTGGCAGTGCACAGCAAGTCCGAAAAGAATTCGGTGTTCTCCTCGAAGATGAAATTCGTAATACCGACAAAGTAATTAGTTATAGGCGATACCAAGACACAATAATGAATACTGGTGTCAAACTTGATATGGCAGTCTCACCAAATTTACTTCTCTTACCGTCTGAGATGGTCATCCTTTCGGCCCTTTAATCGCAGGTTATAATAATGAATTGCAATACGCTACAGAATCTATGGTCTTCGGGTGAACGGTGATATAACACGGAAGTTCGAGAAAGTGCTGTACACGAGATGGAGGGGAGGGATCCTGTGAAGTGGCAGGACGAGCCCGGAGAGTCACCTCACAATGACACGACTCGGATTCGGTCCCCTCCCCTCCCCTCCCCGGAACGGGCAGCATCTACGACCAGCGTAGACCCTATTCACGAATATGGTAAAATTGGTTTGTTATCTTTAGCAATATTCATTACTATTGTAGGTACTGGAATAAAGTCACTAACTATATAGTTCATTCAGATGCTGTTGATGTGACTGGGTTTCATCTAACTCGAACCAGTAACTTAAAAGAACTAGAAGAGATTCATTAATTTACAGTATATAGATCCAGAGGAAATGTCAATATACGTAACCCACCATTCAACATGATTATAACTGGACCGACATATTCTGGCAAAACAGAATTTATGTTGGACCTCCTCACCGGTCCGTACTTAAGGAAATTCGAATATGTGATATTCATTTGCCCAACATTCATGAATAATAAAGCGTATAATAGAAGATTCATTTTCACCGATGATAATGTGTTTATATTTCCAGTCGGACTCGATGCAGTGGATGATACATTAACCTACGTGCATAAAGAATGGGCCGGCACGAACACTTTAATAATCCTCGACGACTGCGCCTCGTCCAAAGATATGAAGAAGCGCAGTAACGTTTTAGTCCAACTTGGTTTCAGCGCAAGACATGACGGATTATCTGTCTGGGTTCTGACTCAACAATATACTAGTATTAGTAAACCATTTAGGGAAAACATACAGATGTTAGTACTTTTTTACACACCGAACAAGATAGACAACAAAACTATTATAAAAGAATATGGAATGGAGGTGTCAGAACGGGAAGCCGTGGACCTAATCAAGCAATTGAAATCCAGACCATTCAGTAAACTAGTATTTCGTTTACGGAATCCGTACGACATAAAATTATTCGTATAATATAGCAATTATGGAAGCTGAAGCCGAAGGCTCCGCTGAAGGCACTCTTAGAGAATTATATTACAACCCGAAAACTGGTTTTGGAGGTGTACAAAAATTGTATGACGCAGCACGGGCCAGCGGACTCCACGTCACTAAGAAAGAGGTGCAGGACTGGTTAAAAACTCAGCTAACTTATAATCTACATAAACCGGTACCTCGTACTCGTGGCGCCTTCCGGAGGGGCCGACGCGTTTTTGTAACATCGATAGACTCTCAATGGCAAGCGGATCTCGTGGAATTCCCTCCCCCGTTCGCAAAAGAGAATCATAACATTCGATACATGCTAACAGTAATCGATGTACTCAGTAAATATGCCTGGGCTAGGCCAATACAGTCAAAAACGGCCGATGACACTCTGAAGGCACTACAAGATGTGATTAAGAAATCTGGGAGGAAACCCGACAAACTTCAGACAGATGAGGGACGGGAATTTACTAATCAGAAAATGCAGGGGTGGCTCCAGGAGTCAGGCATTCATTGGTTTCACACCTACAGTGACAAAAAAGCTAGCGTCGTTGAACGTTTTAATCGGACCCTCAAGACGATGATGTGGAAATACTTTACATATAAACAGACACGTTCCTGGCTCCCCATTCTACCCCACCTTCTCGAGAATTACAATAACACCGTACATGTAAGTATCAAAATGAAACCCAGGGACGTAACAGAGGAGAACGATTGGCAGGCATTTTATACACTATTCGGTCCTGAGTTGGCAGCCGGGGGAGCCAACCCTGAATTCAAGCCGGGAGAACGGGTCCGAATTACAAAATACAAGACCACTTTTAAGAAAGGATATTTACCAAATTGGACAGAGGAGATTTTCGTGGTTTCAAAAGTTGTGTACGCAGCTGGCTTGGAACGCCACCAGTTTACAAAATAAAAGATCTGAATGGAGAGGAAATACTCGGCACTTTCTATTCTGATGAACTTCAGAGCGCACCTTCAGAACGTGGTGCTGACGAGCTGTACAGAGTAGAACGAATTTTGAAGACGAAAAAAATTAGAGGAAAGAAATATTATCTGATAAAATGGAAAGGTTATCCAGAAAGTTTCAATAGTTGGGAGCCGGAGGAAAATGTTATTAGTACTACGTAAGTACTTCGTAAGTTCCTGTGCTGGTACTACGTAAGTACTTCGTAAGTTCCTGTCCATGGTACTTGTCAAGTACTACGTAAGTACTAACGTAAGTATTTACGAAAGTTATTCAATAAGTACCATGGAAAAAGTCTTAATTTCTTGAAAGCCGAAAGTGTCAGTTTACCACCCCACTTCCACCCCCCACCTGGCCAAGTATTTATCATGTACTGTCGTAAGTAATGTTCACTTACTGCATCTTTTTCGGCCGATATGTGGATGAGGTGGTACCCCCTCAGTTCCTCCGGAGGCACATATTAAGTTTGCAAGATCTTCAAAACGACTTCTCATGTTACCACAGTCCGTTCTTTCGAGTCCCCCTTTTTCAGCTTTATCGATAAGTTCTGGTTGAAGTATAATGTACACAACTGACATAAGCCATAGACAAGTAACTTCAAAGTCCGGTGTTACAGAACCGTAGGGTTTCATAATGTCAAGTGCTCGTAGGTCAAACGAAGCATTATAAGCACACACAGATTCACAAGCGTTAAGAAGTTTGTGTAGGTTCTTTAGTGAGACTCGAGGTTGTTCTAGTTGTTCTTGACCAGGTGGGAAGTACGCTTTTTCAAGTTCCTCCTCCTTGAAACCGTCTATTAAAAATCCCTGGCTGCCGCCACTCCATGCAATTCCAAAGTCAAAAGCTCGTGGATATTCTACTGGTCCGACTGTCTCAGTATCAATTGTTGGATTAAGTATATTCTTGAGAACGAGGGGGGTAAGAGCGTTCCGAATTACCAAACATGGAAGTCTGTAGTCGTGGCAAATTTCTAAGAAAGTCTGTTTGAACTTGTTGTGAATCTCTTCTAGTTCTTCTAAGGCGGCTATTTCGTACGACCTGGCTCGAGTCAACACATTCCGCCTGCAATAATCCCAAGGCATATCTTTGAATATGATAATGAAACTATGTAAATGGTCAAATGCTCTAGAAACAATCTTTTTTTCTTCCCACTCCGTGGAAACGCCCCGGATTCGAGAAAAAGTCAGATGTTGAATTATGGAAGAGTCACAAATAATGTAGTGTTCTGAAGGGGAACCCTCCTTCCCCCTCCCAGCGGCCCTCCTCCCAGCCTGACATTGTAAACTAAGCGTATGTTCTATAAACTGGTTCTGAAAATCGGCAATCGAAACAACGCCATTATAAAAGTCGGCAATGTTGCTGGAAAAACTAGTGTCAAATTCTGGTACGTGATACGGATCCAAATTTACTGCATCGTAACTCTTACCACTTCCAGTTGGTCCATTTATGAATATGTATGACATTTTGGGATACTATATCATAGAAAAATTTTTTTAAAATTATTTTTTATTAAGATATATACGATAAGACAATGACAATCCTTTCTATTTCAACTGCAATAAAAATACTTGAAACCGGAGAAAACATCAAAATTGATGATGGAGGCAAATTAGTATTTGGTGAATATGTAGATCCTTTCATATACGTAGACAGTGAGCTAGAAGTAGTTTTCAACATCGGACCTAAATATGGTTCGGGAGGTGATCCTGCTACATGCGATGGGGTGTGTGTCCGTTGGCAACCGAGTCTTCAAAAGTTTACTGATTTAATAATATTCCGTACCCTAGGTGAAAGTTTCGATGCAAGCACTGCTAAAAGTTATGCTGCAAGCCTGGCCGCTCACTCCAAGAATACTATCGGAACCGTCACCGAAGGAATCCTATCGGAACGACCTGCGGATTTTACAATCCATCTAAAGTGTATCAGAAGCGAGGGAGCGAGGGGCCTCAGCCAGTGGCGTATTTTAAATTTCAGTTTAAAAGAGGGAGAGGGGCTCACGATTTCGCTACATGTATTGATATGGTTCAAGAAATTGACTGCGGTTTTAAAACAGTGAGCCCGTTACTACCAGTCCGAGAAAATCCTGCTATTGTACCTCGTAATATCCGAAAAGGTAGTAAGATAGAATTCTTAGCATTTAAACCGCGCTTAAGTAAGCGTGCTCTTTCTTTCACTGTTGAGAGATTAATATTTTGTGCTGCGCCTAATAAACCAGAAATTCAAGATGCGGAAGAACTAGTCGACTTAGAAAGATTAGGCGAGATATATAAACAAATAAATGCTGCCAAAAATATTATAGTGGATTTTGATGACCTATCATAGAATAATATTTTTCATTTAAAAAATTTTTAGGATAGTATATATCATAAAGATTATTATGGCCCGTCGATTACATACAGCATTCAAGGGAGCAGTTTTACGAAAAGAATTTCCTGAAGTCAAGCGAGTCAAGGATATCGGGGAGCTGGTGGATATTGAAGGTATGGTTAAAGGGGGAAAGATGTACTCTGTTTTTACCGAAATGGAAGTCAAATTATCGGATCCGAAAACTGGTAATACCACAACGCGTTCATTGTATGTTAAATTAAATGATACATACACAAAAGATGTAAGAGGATCGGGATCGGATGTGGGGCAACAATTAATAGATCGCTACGATCGTATGCTTGATACAATTGAAAATGTTGAGGGTTCTGGTCTCGTTCTCGAGGAGATACTTAATTTTGAAGTAATTCTAGTAGAAGTTTTACTCGGGGCTGGAACGCGTTCCGAAGGGGGAGCTGGCGCAGTCCAACTTCCCAGATGGTTAAAAAATAAGCATTGTGTGAGCGATCTGGTGCTACCTTCGGGCAGCGAGAACTGTTTTCAATACGCCATCGTAGCAAGTTTAAAGTTGGCCGACCCCGAGTTTCGTGAAAAGAAATGTGGTCAGGTAAGGAGAAAATGGAATACGTACGCCCCATTTATGGCTGACTACTGTTGGGAAGGTATTCCCACGCCCACGCCCGCCGATCTGACTGTATTCAGGCGCTTCGAGCAGCAAAATCCAGGCATCAAACTTCAAGTATTTCAGATCTACGAAAATGATCCCGCTCCCCCGTCCGACATAACTGTGTTATATAGTGCCCCTGGCGGAGCCCCTGACGGAACGGAAGGTGAAGCCCGTTCCGAAGGTGATAGGAATCAAATAGCAAATATCTTACTGATAGTTGGCGAAGACGGCGGCCGTTCTCACTTCGTACCAATTACTGCGGAAAATCGCCTTCGTAATTCTCGTACTAATCGAAAGAATGAGCGCAGACGGAAGTGTATTTGTATGGTTTGTAAAAGAGGTTTTAAGTCAACAGAAGAATTAGAAAAACATCAGGTATACTGTGGAACAGACACTGCCCAGCCAGATTTTCCTAAGGAAGTGTGTCAATTCGAAGGACATCGGAAGAAGGTTCCCGCCCCCTACGTCGTCTATGCAGATACTGAGGCAATTATTGAGAAGGGGACCGGCCGGCACATTCCAATTTGTCTTTCGTATGTTATGGTGGAACGGGGGTGGGGACCTTCGGAACGAGGCCCGGGCCGACCCACTGTTTATGGTAAAAGAACATTCACAGGTCTCTCCTGTGTTACAGACTTTCTAAAGGATATGAAAGAACGGGCCGAGTATTATTCGAAATCGTATTATTGGAAAATAATACCGATGAGGGATCCTTCTAATTACCGGCGCGACGGATGTGATCCAGTCTGTATTGCATGTGGAGAGCCGGCAGGATACCGAGTAGTGAAGGAGGAGGCGACCTTCTATTGCGAAGGATGCCGGCCGTCGAGAACCATTCCTATCTACTTTCACAACCTCAAGGGATACGATGGTTCTTTTATTTTGAAAGAATTACATGAAATCGTTACCGAAGGAGATGATGGGGGTTCCGGACCAGAGCCTAAAATCATAGCTAAGACGAGCAATGGAGGAATTATGGGTCTCTCGAAAACATTTATTTTTCACGCCTCAATTGTTGTTGCCGGAGGGAAGAGGGAGATAAAGAGACGTTTCTTTTCTATAAAGTTTATGGACAGTGCTCAGTTGATGATGGGGTCATTGGCGAAGTTGGCAAAAACTGTGCCGGAGGATGGGTGGACGGCGGCCCCACTTTCGTACCCGGACATTCAAAGGGCGAAAGGTTTCTTCCCCTACGAATATTTAGACTCGGTTGACAGACTGGGAGAGGGTGAGCTCCCGGAGAGAGGGGAATTTTATAGCGAATTGACGGAAGAGGGGATTTCAGAGTCCGATTACGAACATGCTTTGCGAGTATGGGACGAAGTTGGATGTAAGACGATTCGTGATTATATGGAATTCTATTGTGAGACGGATGTTCTCCTTCTTGCTAATATATTCGAAAATTTTCGCGACACATGTTTAGAAGCATATAAGTTAGATCCGGCCCATTACATGTCAGCGCCTGGCTTGACATGGGATGCTATGTTACTTTACACGGGTAATAAGTTTAAACTCATTCAAGATGCTGAGCAGATGACTTTCGTACAACGGGGAATTAGAGGTGGTATCAGCCAGTGTAATATTCATTATTTACAGACAAATCATCCGGCTTACGCTGCCCCGCCGGCGGGAATTACGATCCAGAGAAGCCGGTGACCGAAATAAAATATCTCGATGCAAACAATCTCTACGGCCTGGGCAATGAGTCAGGCAATGCCTACGGGCGGACTTCATTGGATGACGATGGAAGAGTGGGAGGAATGGGCCGCCGAGGGGGAGCGGGGGCCGAGCGGCGGAGCTGGCGGAGCGTGGGGACCTGGCGCCACCTTTCCACCAAGTTTTCTAGAAGTAGACTTAGAATATCCCCCCGAATTACATGAAGAACACAGCGATTTGCCATTAGCACCGCATCACTATGAATTTCCGAGGCAGGGCGGTCGACTGATTACAAGTGTGATGGATAGAGAGTCCTATGTCTTACACTACAAGTTGCTGGAATTCTATCTTCGGATGGGAATGAGATTGAAAAAGATTTATCGGGTGCTTGCTTTCGATGAGGCTCCATGTCTCGCGAAATATATTGACTTTAACACTAAAATGAGGGCAAAGGGGAGGACAGATTTCGAAAAGAATTTCTATAAGCTGATGAATAATGCAATGTTCGGTAAGACAATAGAAGATGTTCGAAAGTACAGAGACTTTAAATTTGTTTCGGACTGGAACGGCACGGATAGTGGACGTAAAAAGATTCAGAAGTATAATCCAAAGATGAAACATATAACTTTCATAACTTCCGAGAGGATGGCGATTCCTGCGACAGTGCCCTACTGGAACTGAAAACGGATGAGCATAGATATGTAAAACCAGTTTTCATCGGCGCCGCAGTACTGGAACTTTCTAAGCTGCTTATGTATGAGACGCATTACAATTACTTTCGGGCCCAGTTCCCTGGAATACGATTAGCCTACATGGATACTGACAGTTTTGTTTACAGTGTACCAATACCCTCCCCGGACCCGGACGTAACTTTCAATGATATAGTCCGAGAAGATGTTGAAAAGAATGGTGAGAAGTCTATATATGATACTAGTGGGATGAGTGGACCCAACTTTCCGAAGATTAATAAAAAAGTGATAGGTAAATTTAAAGATGAGTTGAATGGTGAACCTATTCTTGATTTTGTTGGCATACGCTCGAAAGTGTATGCTTTCGAACTCCAACTTCGGAGACGAAAAAAAATAAAAGGGGTGAAAGATGTTTGTGTTAGAAAACATTTGAACTTTGAAGATTATAAAGATCTGTTTGAAACTGGGAAGAAGCCGGAGCCGGCACAGTTTGTACAGTTTGTACGGAAAAAGGCTGGAGAAATCCGTAGTGAAAAGCGTAGTAAAATCATGATGGCGCCAAATGATATCAAACGTGTGCAGTTATACAATCCAGACACGGGCGAATGGCTGGCAGAAACATGGCCGATAGGACGGACGACGGGTTTAAAATTGTAAAGACATTAATCTACTATTTTCAACAGTGACCTGGGCATCACTGATAACATAAATGTGGGCAAATATATTATCATTGTGAGCGTCATCGCCAACCCACGCGGTATCTTTCTCAGGATCTCAAGTTGAATTCCGTCCTTTGTGTTAATTACTTTTAAACCATTTCCATGAAACTCAATATCTTTAAAGCTACGCAGATCGATAAACAAACAGAATTTATTCTTCAAATAATCGGCCTCATCTATATCAATTTCACACCAATCTTTATCTTCAGCAAAATACCGTCGCACCTCTCGCCAAATTGTCTTGGTATCATCTTCTGAGCGTACACTTATTTGCAATGCCTTCAATCATTACAGACACAGATTCAATGGATGGGTTAAAGAAAAGTTCACTGTTCAGTTCTGACTGATTCTGATTTTTAGTGAAGAGTATAGCGATACCTCTAATGCTACGTCGTGGTACATTTATATTTTCATTGATAACCGTGTCCGATTCTTTGAATGGGATTGTTCTAAAATAATGTATATGCTCGTAAAGGTAACTTTTTCCACCGTTGTAATAACCAGCAGTTGACCTCGCGAGATTGAGGTCAGAAATTGTCTCGTATTCCATTTGAATGTTTTTAATTTATAATTGGTTGTAATCAGTTTATTACTGACAAGTAATTGGGGGGCGGGTGCCAAAGTAATTTCCCATTCAATATGACTCCCTAACGCTTTTGGATATGCAACTCCATGACCTGTCACGAGGGGATGAGTGAGACGAATAGCATATTTTGTTTTATATGTGTCAAAAAGTAAATTATCGCCCACGACGGCAGCATCTGCATCGGTCGAACCGCTTCTTAATTTTCTTAGATTTTCGTTCTGAATTCCGTACAGTGTCATGTTAGTTCTCTCCTTTTATGTTTGAAGAGATCGCGATAACATTCAATAAGGTTATATTTATTCAAATCGAAAAGTGTCTGGCCCTCAAATGTGAGTTTCATACGCTCCACCAAATTTTTGCAACATTTTGTACTACACGGGTAGTTCCACCTCCCATTACTTCGAGATCAAAAACCAGGTCGAAAGTATCTGGAACTAAGAGTACTCCGCTTTCTAACTTTGGACATCGTATGATAAGTGTCTGGCCTGGATCTGCCTCACTTGGATTATGAGCAATCACGTGATGAGTTCTTTCTGACTTCGTTCCATTCGGTATTCGGTTGGTGAAAGTCGGGTGATAATGTTCTATCGTACCCCATTTTTCGTGTAATGTATATAGTAGAGAAAAAAATTACAGTTAAAAAGAAATAAATCACATCTTACATTTCACTTCGTGTATATATAACTTAGAAGAAAAATCACATCTTTACATAAATATTTCCGTCTGCCTGAAAGATAAATCGATTGCCTGTGTCGCGAATCAATCGAAGAACAATATTCTTGGAGATGATGAGCCTCTTGGTCATCCTCAGTATCCTGGAATACAGCTATGAATTCTAGTCGCTTAAAGAAGTTAGTCTTTTGACATTCCTTCACGAAAGCTAATATGTTATGATATAGATTATCATCTTGAGTCGGACACCTGGATTTGCTCGAAGTATATGTCGATTTACTCGTCGGAGTTTGCACCATTCCAATTCGACAGAGAAACCAAACAGGTCTTTATTTTTAGAAAGAAACTTTGCAATATTCTTTTCACCAAACATGTTGATGCCATATTAATACATAATTTTATTTATAATGACTAATGTTAATCCAGTTAAAAATATCCATAGCTGTTCTCCAACAAATCCGACCACCGATCCTGCTGTTTTTAATAGAAAACTGACAAGGGAGCCGATTAAACTGGTATTGCAGCAGCACTTTTTGCAGCCAATGTTTTTAACCATTCGCCAATTGCTTTACAATTTCTTTCGCTTTTGTATATACTTTGGGCGGACCTGAACCTCCTGCGTTTGCTCCTCCTCCCCCTGCTCCCCTGCTCCCCTCCTCCTCTAGTCACAGCCAGGGCAATTGTTGATATTGTCATTCCAAGGGCAGTCAGTATTGCAGCGATTGTTATACCATTTCGTTTAAATAACTCTGTCAGCTTCAGTCTCAGTGATAATTCTGGATCAGAAATTACATCACGAAGAGACCTAGTCGTAGCTAGACTTTCACGTGCCTCACTGATCTTACCATGTTCGTATTCAATTCGATTGTCAACTTTAGCTTCTCTTGTTATGAGTTCAGCTAGTAGTTTTTGGCTTTTTCTTTTCCTTGGGTGCTCGTTTCAGGATCCTTTAACTGTTTTTCAACTTCTCTTTTCTCTAGCCTTATTTTAACTTTTTCGTTGTTAAGGTCGCCAAGACGCATATTCGCAATCCTTAATTCATCATTAATAGCTCTATATTCTGGGTTTAGATTGTTCCATTGTTCGATTTTATTTTCAAAAGCTTGTATTTTATCTGCATTACCAGAAGATCTTGTCGTAACTCTGTCAGTTTATCTTTGTATATACCCATGTCTTCTGGCGTCATCTTCTCAGCCGGTATTTTATCGTTTTCCACATCTACAGAATACAATGTACGACTCACATATTCGGGCTCACTATATTTATATACTTTGTTTACAAATTCAGAACCTCCTGCCTTCTTTTTTAATGTGGATTTCTCTAAAAATCTACTTCCTTTATCTGTTGTAACTCTGATTTTTTTATAATACAGATCATTACCAATAATCTCAGCATTCATAATCAATTCGTTTCGTGCATACGTATTAGTAATATTATATTTGTCTAAGAGTTGTTCAGCCATATATTGTGTAAGTTCTCTTCTCTGTCCAATCAAACGATCAACCTGTGGGCTAGCAAGGAAAGGATCAGCTTCTGCAAGGGCATTATCATCGTCTATAAAGAATGTTTCAGCAGTAGCGTCATCATCATTTAAATTTGCATCATCTAAATCCTGGAGTGGTATATCTTCTCCTCCTTCTGCCATATTGTATTTCTATATTACTACAATTATTTTTATAATCCCTTACATATACAGTAAAAAATGCACATCTCAGTTGTCGAAAGCGTTGAACATTGGCTGATTACATAGAAAGAAACAAGTGCTGCATATCGACGAAGTTATAAATTAATGGGTCGAATTGATATGGCTCTTAATATTACTAAGGGAATTCTTGTAAGCTCTGCTGTAATAGCAGCAATTCCAACAGTTCCAGTTCTTTTAGCTTTAACTCCTATACCAGGTGTTATTATTGATGTGATACAAGGAAAAACGGGTGTAGCAAAGAGACGAGAGAAGTATAAACATTATTATGTTCAATATAAACAGCTGCTTACACAAATACAAGAAAAAGGTGCAACCCTTCGGAACGAGGAGGCTCCGGGGTCAGAACTTATTCAGGACATATTTCATCAGGCGCTAGAAATTCAAAAACAAGAAGGATTTAGTCCACCTCTGGAAAGATACTTAAGACATTATGGATTGAATGGATATGAAATTTAGTTCGCACCGATAGGAACTTCGTGTTCAACATCAGCTAGACTCCGCGACCGGCCGGCCGGACTGACAACGGGGCTCCTTTATATAGGCTAGTTTGATGGTGATGACTCACACGGAATTTCCCGTACACCTTCGGAACGTGTTTATACATGTTGTGTATTTAGGTCAGACAGAACAAGTTTCTACATGTTCCCAGCTACTGTATTGCGCAAGTCCAGGTCTGACTCAGCAGGGAATTTCCCCGCTTAGTTCAGGACAATGCACTGCTGCGCGTGAGTTCATATATAGGTCAGGGTCATACTTTAGTTACATGGATGGTTAATTTTTCCTTCACTTCATGTAGATAAATGAATAAAATGGGTGTAAAATTCTTACTTAATCCCAGTTGTCCACGTTTACTTTACTACTCACGGTCAGCGTTAAAGCTGCTGTCATGAATGCATATAAGAACAAAAAGTAGCAAATCTGAGAGAATAGGAAAAGAATATGAATCAAGAAGTCAATCAATCAATCTTAATTATGCCAATTTATGCAAATAGCATTGCAGCAGTGACACACGTATCAAGACATCCGTTCGAGTATATGTGTAACTAAGTGATGAGTGATTTAAAGATAAGCAGTACCTTCTCCACGAAGCCATACAGCCATAGCATTCCTTGATATATCTAATAATATCCTTATTTGATAGACACATTACATAAAATGTTCTCCTAATATCTGTTCGTAAATATACAAAGTGATTTTGCAAAAAAGAAAAACATAACTTTTTTTGAAACTTTCATTTGCACGTGTACGGAATCTCCCGATCAATGGACTCGACTGGGCATCTCCGTGCTTTCATCGCTCTGTTTCATTCCCCGGCCCTTCAATGGGAAGTCAAACCATGGCTATAGACAGGAAGCAAAGCAGTCAATGTCCACCCATAATCAGGGTGTGATATCGATAACAGTTTCGTAAATCACAAATCATATTTTTAGTATTCTGAGCTTTCCGTTATTCCGTTATTTCTCGTGATTTCAAAGCGTTACCATCATGTGCAGGAGTTCAGACAGACTTTTTCTGACCTGTTTATGGTTGATAGACTTCTGTCTTGTTTGTCGTGTTAAATGACAACAATAACAAAAGTAATCACATAATTGAAATAGTTTACTTGAATACTGCTACAGAAATGACCAAACTTATATTTAAATCAATAATTTACAACTGTCTGATAAAACGAGTCTACTCTCTTTTTTTTTTTGCTTTAAGCTGTATATATTTTGTAGGGAAATTTATAGATATATGAACTGTAAAATTTTCAATATTGTCTATTTTCTTTGATAATATATATATACAATTATTTCCTATATATAGATATCAAAGTATATAATTGTGGGAATTCTGTATATACTGTGACATTTCGAAGGGAAAATAAACTTGCTTACATCTATTATCAATCCCTATGTTTACGTGTTGTTGTTTTTGAAAAAGAAGCAGCCTGCATCAAATTGTAAAATGACCTACTCCAGACATGATATCTGTTCAGATTAAGTATGCAAGCGACCAGAACTGAACTGATGCAAAAAAAGTTCATTTTACTCACATAGTGGCGGAGGCATCAAAAGTTTTAAGCCCTGTCATGAAATATAAACCATAACATCTTAAAACAATATACCAAGAGTTAAAGAAAGTTTGATTGCAAAATATATGCATTTTGTTCGTCGACATACACAGAAAAAACAACAATTTTTGCAAGTAATATATTAACTTCATCTAAGTATTTTGTTTCTATGGTTTAGATTTTAGAAAGCCATATATCAACAAAGAGTAATACTACATGCCACTGATTTTTTTTCACCAATTGTTAAATCGACGAATAGTGCAAAATGGCATGGTATTCTGAAACTCTTACCCATGCTGGCATATTTTGCTTCGCATATTACACAGGACACAAGTAAAGATATATAAACCCTTGGATATGAACTAAAACGGCTCTCCTGGGACCTCAAGCTGTATACTCTAGCATTGATCCTCGCCCTAATGACCTCCTAGGTTACTGGTGACTGGTGCCGATATTCTTCACTCTTTTACTATTTACTACAAATATAATTGGGACGTTTTGAAAACAGAAGGGAAAAAATATATTTACCTTTGATTTTGTTAAATTCTTCCCCGTACACAGAGTTTGCACAGAAAAATAGCAACAACTTTGAATTTGAGGTATTGTAATTGTGGATATTGGGTATTGTGGTTCTCCAATCAAGATTTGTTTAATCATAGACAGTTGAGAGGGGGGACCTCTGCTCTCTATAGTTTAATGTATAAATATTTCTGTACATAATATTAAATTTCCGGGTCGACCCGACCTCACCCTTAGAAATGTCGCTCTAGCTGTGATAGTTGTCGTCTTGTGACTCTTCTAAAATCTCCTGAGAATACTGGTTCACTGTATTTTGTAGTTCAGTATCTACTGCGAAAAAGCTGTCGCTACCACTTGCAGTGACCAGTGTCCGTCGTGCATGATGGGAGGGGTGGAGGGGGGGGGACTGTGGCTGAACAGTCAACTAATGAGATTGAAGCAGACGACACTGGACGTCCCATCTTAATAATTATCCCGTCATATTATACCGCAAGAACACGCCAACATTGCGCACGACATTGTAATGTGATGGTGGCTCATTTGCACTGATATCGTTACGTACCTTTTGCGTGACGCGCCTCATATATATAAAAAGAACGCACAAAGCCTAACTATTCCAAACTAACCTTCAAGCAACCCTCTGTAATGATAAAAGTTGAAAACATATTTAAGAATTCATAGTTAAAACGTCTGACGTATAATGTGCCTGTCAGTGATGTCATTAAAATATGCTCATCCAATGTTTGGAATTTCTGTGTTTCCATCGATGTCGAACATGATACTTGATACTCAAAAACTCGGAAAAAACTCTCCATTGGTTCTTTTAAATTGTATTCAACATTCTGCAAGCGAGAAATGATAATTGAGAATTGTACTTTTATACTTTTCTAATAAGCACTGTAACCCTTCTTTACCAATAAAACATTTACCGATAAAACATCTTAAAATGCAAGAAAGATGTATTTCGATGTATTTCGAATGAAGAAGCTGCCTCCTATGTGCAAAGCTATAGAGCAAATCTTGAATACATGTGGTGACTGAGAACAAATCTCATAGCTTCACTGTATCCCGTGTTAATCATTGTTTATCGTGTTAATCGTTGTTTATTGACATGGACAATTTAAAAAACGATGAAATTACAATTAAAATACACATCTTCATATTGAAACGGTATTTGACCATCGAGACATACATACAACAAAACCAGCCTTAGTCATTAAGATTAACCTTCAAGGTGCATTTTTATGACGCTTAATGCAAGTCACATAGTCCCAAGTGTCATATACCTATTACCTGTGACAATTGTGCTCATCAAAAGATGAGTCCCGGGCTGATATTAGAATAGCTATCTTCATCCATTTATGCACACTAAACCCGTGAACTTCGAATTAACAATAATTAACAATTGCATTATTTACCTATTGAAGGTGGCGCTGCATGTTGCCAACAAAGTTTTTTTTTTCAAAGGAATATTTCTTATCTAAGATGACAAGGAAATCCCCTCATACAATATATTTTCAAAATGCAGAGAATGTAAAGTTTGGTATGGTATCAATGATAAAAATAAATTTAATTAAAAAACTTGATACTATTTTCTGAAATGTAATATTTCACTTGAAAGAAGAGTATATGTAGGAAAAAACTACCATTTTATTTTGTATCATCTATCCTCATTCTAAGATGGCTTGGGTTGAAAGACTGACACTCAAAAAGTGATTAAAAGCATGATTAGCAAAATTAAAATGCCTTTTATTCAAAATGTAAGAGCTTTTTTGCCAAACAACATTGGTATTTTGTGATATAGCATTTTAAGAACACATTGTAAAAATTTTAGAAAATTTGACCTCAGCCAGAGTGGAATTATATTCTTTCAAAATCTTGAATTGGTAGTAAAGGGAAGCCAGGAAATCGGGTGATTGCATACATTTGCATAAATTAACACTTCTTTATCACGCAACTTACGACTGCTTGACAAGCTAAAAGGTGGACCCAACCAATATTTTAATCTTGGGTTAACAAATTAATTAAAATTCAATGAATATTTGGAAACGAAAGGTGATCTTTTAGCAAAATACGCTGTGTTGGGTGCAGCGCCCCCCTGAAATAGGCCATATAATGGCTTTCGATGTTTCACAGATGCTTAAAACGCACGGCGCGAGTTTGATAGAAAACCTTATAGATTTCATAGTAAATTTTCCTCTATCTCTGAGAAACCACTTTGTTTATTAGTTTCCTTGCCCATTTAAAAAAGTTTATATGTAAGTTTAGTTTGTCATCATTCAATCTATTTTCAAAAGATAGGATGATAATCTCTCTCTCTCTCTCTCTCTCTCTCTCTCTCTCTCTCTCTCTCTCTCTCTCTCTCTCCCCCCCCCTCCCCCACCCACACGCGAACGTGCAGCTTTGTTACTTCATTAGGATCACAGCCCGTCAATCGAATAGCAGTAAATTTTCGTTCTTCTTTTTATTGCTTTATAAGTGTTACAACACCCCGGGTACCACTTTTATCCATTTGCCTTTGTATTGTTTGCGCACTGTCCCTGTGCGCAATTGGAGAATCCCCCCACCCCCCCCCTAAAAAAGTTAATCAAACAAACTAGACTCAGGAAAAGGAATATGCGTAATGTATACGTTGTCGACTTTTCTATCTTTTACAGATGCAAACTGAGGGTGTAATTTTACCCTTTCAGTCTGTTTACAATTATACATCATGTCATTGTATGATTCGGTTATTCATCAGGAATGAGGGCATAAGAGGGCGCAATTCCAATGACTCTGAAAGGGGCAATTTTATGACTCCCTCAGTGGTCATTTCCTCTTAACGATATGGCGCTTACATGTAAACTTTGTAAGATAATATAATATATATGAGAGTCAAAGCTCTCTCTCAATTATTCGATACTCCTGTGTAGAGTCGTTGTTCCTCGTTTCTGTATAATGACTTTCTCTTTAAATTCATATCACGCATATTTGCTTTCGGTTTCGTAATATACATGCTCGTTATTGAAAGGGAATTCCCCGTGCCACGATGACGTGGCATTCACAAAGTGCATATCATACAACTGGACTTTGGACATTTTACTGTTCCAATTCGAGTTCTCTACCGCCAATCAGTTTAATTCCCCTTTCTCTCGTTGTCTTTGTGCCCGTACACTGTTGCGAATAGGTTTCAGTGGTCATACCGATCAGCGTTACAGTATAGGGGCCTCACAGCATGTGCGACCGGACTCCTTCCAACGAATGGTAAGAGCCTTTTACTCCATTTGGGATATATGCCAATAACGAGATACCATTATGATTGTCTTGTCACGGCATAATTATTGAAAATCGCCAAAATCTTCGTTGTTATCGGAATGTAGATCCATATGCAAGGGATGTGCTATTTTGATAAATTACCTCCATTTTCCCTGTTATAGCTTATTATCTTTTGTCCAGCATACCTTCAGAGGCCTACATAAAAGCGTCCATTGTAATTGCACTTTATATGCTCAGCGTCACAGTGGTATCTATAGATTTCATTTATTGCTCTTCAGGAGTGATGTTTTGACAAACATGGCCTGCCTCTGATATTTCTCAGTCGTTTATTTGTTAAACGCTGAAATCCAGCAACTGATTTCTGACAGACTATCGGAAATAATAAGCAGCATCTGCAGACTTAAAAACGTTTAATTTCATTGTTGACGTCAAAAACAAGTAGCGCTTGTTATCATTTTGTTGTTGCAGCGGTGACAGATTAAACGTTCGATACACAGCTAACAATCACTCTAACGGGTGAATTCACCTCCAATCAGGCATTTGATTATGGAATGTACCACGTATCTAATGTTTGATATTTTCATGGATGGATTCATTCAAAACGAAAATGCACAACATTTTTGGCAGTATTATCAAAAAGTGATACGCAACGAGCCTTTTCAGTACCATACTTTTTGATGAAATATACACAAAGCTACAGTGTACTGTCATCTACTAGTATCACATGGAAGGTCAAGTTCTATGACGTGATCAGGACTATCAAAAACAAAATGAGAATATTGAAATGTATGGCTCTTTTCAATATTTTCAGTTTTCATAAGTAAATTGAGACATGCAACATTTGTGATAGTACAACATGATTGGAACTAAATTGGAATAATTGGATCGGCACAATTTCTCAAGAATTTTAGAAATTTTTTCTAATATTACACCACATTTGCTTTCCTTCTTTAAAATTGTATTAAACATTTATTATCTGTTGAAATGTTATGAGTAAGAATCAGTGCATGACTGTATCTAATGCAACATTGTTCAAAACATATGAACAATATTCAATTTTGAATGGAAATGTCTCAGCTTGTCTGTAGTTTCTTCATTGCTGAAATATTAGTACTAATCTCAGTTTGTCACTTTGCCTCGACCAAAATGAAGTTTTTCGATTGATTTACAGTCAAGTCAGTCAGGGTCATTGAAAATATGCCCTGGCTCAATTTAGTGTTTATCAAGCCCTAAATTCACGAAAAAGTCAGGGACATTTTAAAAGTGCCCTGGCTCCAAAGTCTTCAATTAGAGAAATTTAATACATTTTGTCTCGTTTCTTTATAACATTTACACAAAAATAAATCTTTTTCAAAAATACTGAATCTGATGAAAGAGGTATGCAATAATCATTGTGTTTTAGTTGTTTTGTTCAAGGAGAACAATGTTTCAAATTTTACACTATTCTTTCATTTTGTAAAATTTCAGCAGTAAAAATTTCGATTTCCTTACATTTTCCTAATAATTACTCTCATCCGATTTTTCAAATTTAGTTCCAATCGTGTTGTATAGAAATAACAAAATTCCGTCCCTTCGGTTAGGTGTGAGAAATATCCTACCGAATCGATCTTTCCATGGTTAAAATGTGGATTCCATAAAAAATCCGCAAAAAACCCCGACGATCTTCCATCCAGTCGTGATATCAAATGGTCCGTCCCTCATGGACGTGGGAACGTACTCACTGGCACTTGTAAAATGTGTATCTGTGTTAAAGCTGTGAGCAATCTGAGTCCACTGTGTCCTTCGTACGGTACGTAAAGCCTAGGGTCAAACACAGGACACACTGTCAGTTTATGAGTGCCCGAGGCTCCAATCTGGTGGATTACGAAATCCGTAACTGATCTGTGTGTGTATAACTGCTGACTCTAGATCTGGTGAGTCATGCATGATTAGTCATTCTGTTCTTGTGATAACTTTTTGTCCGTTTGTAACCGCTTCCTTCTGTCCTTCACTCGCCCTCTCCCCTCCAATGACCCAGCTGTCAATAGGATGGCATTAATGGCATTAGAATAACGAGAGAATTCTGCTATTACCTCACAAAATAACCATCAATCACAGAAATGAAAGAGAGAGACACACTATGTAGCCTAGGGTAGAATACGCCATGGGAACAAATATTCGGACTCTAAAAATTTTACAATATTCTTTTGGCCTACCACTTATGAGGCATTATGTGAATCTGATGGAGTAACCAACGTTTTCATCGGTTTAGTTTGTGAAAATGGGGAATTTTATTTCTCCTCATAGAGATAACACAGGGATGGCGGCCATTTTGAATTTAAAATATTGGTAAATATTTGGTAATATTTTCTCTACTACCAAAAGTTGCACAGTTACCCCCGACTTTTATTCTTCATTTTGAAAAAGAAATGTTTAAGATTTGCTCGAGGAAAGTTCGATAAAAATTTAAGTCTTTCGTTTTCGAGGCGCGCACCACTACCTTAAGAGTAGTCCTACTGGAAAGTTTGATGCATATGTATGGCAGGATGCGCAAACAACAAGCCACTGTGATATAGCTGTCATCTTTATGTCTCCTTTTCATCATGACATGTTTGCATGTACGATGTTAACAAGTCCTACTGTAGCTTTGAGTGTTTGTTTCTTATCATAAATTGCATCTTGAGTTGGAATAAAGCAAAGTGATTGAGCCTGACTGCATGGACTCCTTGTTGTACAGCTATCGGTTGCGTATAAACAGGCATACAATGAGCACCTTGTTAATTGTAGGGCGGGGAAACAAACTCTCACCTGCATTTGAGCCTTTTAAGCGACAAAAATGGTTTTAAAGGCTTCTAAAATATACAGATTAAAAAAAAGATTGAAATTTTTTGTGAACCTAAAGTCGAGTTTACGTTGGATGAGACAACATCCTAAGAGACACGACTTTCCATTACTGATCGTTCGAAATTAAATTACAATATTATACTGTGTAGACTAATTGCACGACTAAGAGGGAATCCCGGCTTGGAAGAAATTTGTTGTTGTAAACTTTCCCTCCAAACAGTTTTTCCGAATCACTTTCCAGGCAGGAATGTGATTGGAACTTTTTTGTCTTCCTTTAAAGTTTATATATTTTTCAATAAAAAGTATACTTCCGAAAGTAAACGCGACGACAGACCGTCACGTTTGCACTGATTCGACGGGGGGAAGGGGTGCTAGGGAGATACACCAACGATAATCATTCTCATGTTGAAGAGGCCCATATACAAACCGTATTTCGGCCTGGAGGGGACATTAGGCCTGATATGTAATGTTGTCTTACTTATATCTGTGCATCATTATTTGAAACTTTCAATGCGCCCATCATAGCCACACAACAGAGACACAACTTTTCATAAAAATACTTGCCAGTTCATAACTTTTGAGTTTTTTCCATGATAGGACACGTTTATCCCGATAAGCAATGACAGACGCGTTAACACCTCTCTCTTTGTCTCTCTCTCTGTCTCTCTCTCTGTCTCTCTGTCTCTCTGTCTCTCTCTCTCTCTCTCTCTCTCTCTCTCTCTCTCTCTCTCTTTTTCTCTCTTTCTCTCAGTCATAAGTATAGGTGTATGTGCATGAGCGGAAGAAACAACGACATGGAAGATGGAAAATGTAATGCTACCTGTAAATACAAGTGTGACCCATTTTGGGCTGTGGGCAATAACTTTGTCAATCAACTAGGTAATACTATTTCATTTGCTCTATTAAATATGAACACATGACTTTCATCATTATCAGTTCTTTTAGCGAGCTATGATGAGTCTTTTGACTGGAAAAGGCACTAGTAATCATTGACACAAGTTCACGACAGTTTGCTTGTATACTACTATAAAATAATACAAAACTAGGTATGATTAGCTATTTAAAACAATCAAGAAATATTGTTATTCACTAACTTGAACAAAGTCAACCATGTTAGGTCAATGCGACCGAAGCCAACCTAATTGCGCGCGCTGTGTTGTAGTCACTGTCGGAAGTATATCGATTGTTATATAAATCTATATCTTTCTCCAATAAAGTGAGAATATTACACGGAGGAGTAATAATCATGATGAAGAGACCTGCGTATATTACTGTGTGGATAGCAAATCGGAAACAAGACAGCATTGCCGCGAAAGTCCAAAATCTGTACTGGCAGGATTTTCGGCTGCACACGGAGAACATATGGCTCAAATGTGACTTACACGAAGGTAATTGGTTTATAGGAAACGACTGCATTTTTTCGGAGCATGATTTGTCACCACAGAAAAGCATGAAATGTGCGATTGCTTTACATTCGTCCTTTGGCTGGAGTTACATTTTAGCCCCGGATAAGTTCAACACCTGGTTCGAACTTTCAGGACGCTACAGGTATTAACGCTTGGGCCCACTCGTCGGGAATGTGTTCCGCGCGCCGGATGCATGCAAGATCGACGCTTTGCTTGTGTGGCGATCGTTTGGCGAATTGATATCTTAAGCGGAACTAGATTCACAGTTCCTCAAAATAGTTCGACTCGCGAATATTGATAAATATGATAACATACGACTGGGCCATCGTTCGATGTAATAGCATTGGTCTTTTGATGCCGTTCTTAACGGATTTCAAAAGCTTTGGTGCGGATGTTGGCAGCCTGTGTTGTTTTAAACTTAACTCCTATAAGTTTATATTGCAGAAAATAAACTCTGTATTAAGCGAGAAGGAGACAGAAAAGTGTCCCAACTGACGGATGAGCAGGAAAGTATAATACGCATCTTCCACCACAATGCTGCCACAGAACACTTTGAATGCCGCGGTAACGGCGTGACAATGTCTGCATACGAGGGCGACCAGCAAAGCAATAACCAAAGAACAGGTCAGTACATGTATTTATTGACTGTCTAGACACAAACATACAATAAGTGTTAATATTGGTCTCATAAAAATGATATCATGAACGCGATTGGAACTAATTTGGGATAATTTGATTAACGTATTTTTCAAATTTCTCAAAAGCGTATATGCCATATAGCTGAATGTTGTAATATTACAAATTACTCATAAAAACAAGTGTGTAACGTAAAAAGAAAAGCAGATGAGCTTACATTTTCAGGTTAAAACGACCTTCCTTCACCACCCAATTATCCCAAATTAGTTCCAATTTACGGTACTCAAACTTTCCAAAAGCAAACTTTCAACCGTTCTATTTCAAATTCAAGAATATAATTCGGGGCGCCGTGCAAATTTTGGTATTATAGAAATTCAAAACGGTCAATACCCATGATTTATCCCTATTAAGTGGGAAAATAAAATTCCTGATTTTCACAAAACTATTAAGCCGTGATGAAAACTTCATTTACTCCACAAGCTTACAAACGAACTCCATCATGAGGGACGTAGGTCAAAAGAATATTATAAAAGTTTGAGAGTACTAACTAACTTCTGTCCCCGAGGCGCGTTCTATCGCAGCAAAGCAATCTTATTGAAATCCGATACAGAGGTGAGTCCGTCTTTTACGATGTCGTATTTAGGTCTTTGTTTGCGGGCTCCTCCCCACCGCAGAAACGAAGACTACAATACGACAGCGCAAAAGATCGACCCATCTCTAAATTAAATTTTAATCTTATGACGTATAGTAGTGTTTGCTGACTTGGCAAAGGACAAACAATAAAAAAAAAAATCAAAACTGCGAATTGAAACCAATGAAATATATATAGACCCTAACGATTTCATCAATTGATTCTGTCGTCGGTTGTTTTAATTTGATTACATCATATTTTCGATTTACGCCATAATCGTGATCATTATAATTAGTAGCATTATTATTTTGCATTTTAGAACCCACCACAAAGCCGCCAAAGAGAGAAAGACATTCAAAGTTTCGTCGTAGAGCGAACTCGTCTCCTTTTCTAACCGACTGCAAACGGGTGGATCGACACGGAAAATCCACGGCTCCTATCGACAGCGATGATGAACCTTGTGGAGACAGCCGTAAAGGTGACAACAATGATACTGTTGGTCCTTAAAAAATTGCCGAAGCATTAGCTAGTAATACTATCGTAATCCACTTGTAGAGAATTATTACCATTCGGCATCTCTGCCGTAAACAAACAAACAAGCACACTGAACGTAACTCTTTTTCTTGTACCACATTAATTACATATTTTACATTCTAGAATCAGCCCAGAAGACGTCGCGGAAAGAAAGATATCCTTTTTTCCGACAGAGGTCGTATTCCTCCGAGTCCTCTTTTCTGACCGGACGAGTGGATCGAAAGACTGGTGTACTCCACGATGGTGAAGATGAATCTGGTGGTAACAGTGGCAATGCTCATGACTTTGGTAAAACGACGAGGGGTCTTTTCAAATTTCTGACGACAATTATTGGAGGCTGTGTGCGCAAAGGTATACTTTTCCCTTATTTTGGGTTAAAGTCAGGTGAATGATACAGTGTCACTTCAAAATTAAGCCAAAATTCCTGTGGGTTCTCCTTAATTAACAGATCCAATCATAAATCAAATGACTAGTATCTTCCTAATTTACTTGTTTATCGCCTCTTTGCAGAAAAGCCTAAATTGACACCTGTTGACAACTCGAAGACACTTCAAGAAGAAGAAGAAGAAGACGGCGTCGACAAGGAAAAGTCAGAAAGACCTTTATCCACCCTGTCTTGCAGTTCTTCTCCTAGCCAAGGAGAATCCGGTCTACCAAAGTTGATCAAAAACCCTGACATTCCATCCAGTGTTGTGTCAAAAAATTACATATCGGGCATCTTCGATGAAACCGGTGGCCACCTTGTCTTATCTGACATGGCAGTCAGTTTATTCATCCCGCCCGGTGCCTTGCCCCGGGGTAAAACTCAAGAAATATTCTTGTACGTATCCTGGGAAGATCGTCACCAGCCAAGGTGTTCTAATCGTGAATCGCAGCTAGGCCCAGCCATCATCTGCGGACCAAATGGCCTTACTTTCCAAGAGGACGTCTGTCTGACTTTCAGACACTGGATGACTGACAGCCGCGAAGAAGTGAAGATATCCCCCGTCTTCAGCGCCACAGATCTCGACCAGCCTTGTGACTACCAACCTCTCGTGGATCCCTCAGCACGTCCAGAGTGTCAAAGGGCGATGTGCCTCTTCAACGACAAAGACAATACTTGCACCATACTGGTGGATCACTTCACTGGCTTTTCGCTGAAAGGACAGTCACCGGAACCGCGTGGGGAAAGCCGAGAAACATTCGAGGCTAACCCAGAAACACAATGGATGTGTGTTGTACCGTACATTTCCATGCAGACTGACATACAGGTTCGTCTCTATGTGAGGAAACATTCAACAGGAGCAGAGCAGGTAAGAATCCATCGAATGTAGTCTAAAACTAGTTGTGAAAGTGTGCTAATCAAATATTTATATTTATATGCAAAAATATGTTGAATGCCCCAGAAGGGGTTTCGTATCACATTATATCGCGATCTTAATTCCTTTTTCAATAAATTGATGTTGCACAGGCAGTAGAGAAAACTGAGAGATCCTTGCGCACACCGGGAGAGAAATGTAGTCCACTGAAAATGTTTCCCATGTTGCTGAACGGACTGGACATCGTTGCATCTGTGGATAATGTCGAGGTTGGCTGGCATTGTTATCCAAAACACCACAACGCCATGGTACGTATTACCCCAAACATGCAAGTATCAGTAGTAAAAGGCCAAAATATGTGTCTTGGTATTTTACTTGGGTAGAAGTGATACCATAACGGTTTTCATTCCTTTTTATCCACGCCATCTTCCGACAAGCAAAGCTCAATGACAGGATAAGGTACCCACTACCAATTATCCAATGAAGCAATGAGGGGTAAAGTGCCTTACTAAAGGCACAACACCATGCTTGAGTCTCTAACTCACCATTCTCCGACAGTCAGTCCGCTACTGCTGGATTTACTGGACCTCAAACTTACCATTCCCGGATAGTGAGTGCGGTACCCTAACCACTGCCTAACAATGCCTCAGTTTTCTTTTCCTTTTTAGCACGTTGTTACTGTGATAGGAATGCAGCCCCATAAAAAGAGTCTTTTTGTCTGTATAACGACTTTTATCAAGCCACGATATCAAAACTGAAAACTTACCAACTTCATAATCATTCTAGGCTCTACGCTACAACTGTCTGAGTGAGATTGGAGAGGAAGTGTGCGAGTTCACCTTCAGGAAGGAGGACCCGACAAGCTGTACTGCAGAATCCACTCCGCATCCGGGTACTTTCCGATGTTGCATTTCTCTTGTTCAGTCACAAAACGAACACAACAAAGTCGAGTTCAGTGTCAGTCAAGATTTACAAAAGGTGGGCATGTTTTTTTCGTGTGTTACAAGAATTTAAAAGAATTTAAAGTTTATGGAAAAATTAGAGCATCGAAAGAATGGAAAACAAACTGAGCAAATACTTGAAAAAACGGTAGAGGAAGGAAAATGAGAAGGGAGTACGTGACAGAAGTATAACAAAACAAACACAAACAAAAAGCAAACATCTGCTTTCAAGCAGTGAGAAAATGTTACAGATAAGTTTGAAAGAGTAATTGCAAGTGTTAATGGCTGTACAAAACCATTACTGTTATTCGCCAGTTTTCATAGCAGTGAGATACTAGGTCTATATAGTAAGTATTATGTACCCAGAATTGGTGTACATGTCGGTAATGATTAAAAATTGTCCTCTTTCTTATTTTCTTCCTTACTAGAGCTTGGTTTATTGTAATCCTGGTATGGTGCGTAAACCGTCTCTGTCCGTCGCTGTGAGACACCAGATCAGTGCTTACCTGGACCCCGAACACCCACTTGGAAATGACTGGAAGAAGTTTGCTGAATGGCTAGGATACAGCGCCATCATCGACGGACTCGAGTACGAGTGGGAGAAGAAAGGGAAAAGCCCGACGCAGAAATTATTGAGTTTATGGGAGAGTATGAACCTAAGTGGAAAGGTCGGTAATCTCTGTAAAATGCGCGAATTCTTCAAGAGCATAGACAGGGATGATGTTCTGCGAGAACTTGCAAACCGTGATGTCTCCATTGCTGGTAAGGCCCTGACAGAACTTCCAAAGGAGACGAATGTCGAGGATTCCGGATACGAGTCATTAACAAGTCCCACCTCACCGAAATCTAGACGGCACTTCAGTTTATAACGGGAATGTGCCAGACTTCGAATTCGGTCATTGTGAAAGTGCACACCATGAAAGTATATTCAAGCTGTGATATACACTGCCTGAAAAGTTTTGGGATAGTTTGAGCCTAGATTGCATAGTTTAAACGATTGGTTGATCGACAATAGATTATCTTTGCACCTGGCCTTGGTAAGACCGAGTCGATTCTTTTTGGGTCGAGCCATGACTTGAGAAGCTGTTCCAAGTTATGCATTACCTGCAATAATACTAGTACCCATGCCAAAGACGTTGTTAGCTATCTGGGGGCTGATTTAGATCAGAGACCGAAGGGTGACAACATGGTCAGACGCTTTATCCAGAAAGCTAATTCCAGCCTCAAATTCCTTTATCGTAGACGTAATTTGCTTGATTTTGACACTAGGAAACTTGTAAGAAATACTTTAATCAATTGCATTTATAACTATATATGTACGTATTGGTATTCAGATCTTAATGCAAAAACTAAAAGCATCGCTTACAAACAACACAAACTTATCAGATTTGTTTTAGATCTGTATCCCGCACATACACAGATTCATACCACTCATTTTGAGAAATTAGGCTTGCTACCAGTTGAACAAAGAGTAGCATATTTAAAACACTTATTGCTTAAGATGAGTCATGGCCAAAGACCACCTAATTGTCTTCAACAGTACTTATGAGAAAAAATGTTCACAGATATACCACTCGACGTAGAAATATTTCTGTTGAAATACCACGTGGAGCCAAAGTCTAATGGGTTTCTTTATACTACTATGGAATAACTTAATGTTGTCTAAAAATTGTGCCTTGAAGGTAGAATGCACCTGGGGAACAGATATTCGGACTCTCAAACTTTCACATTTTTTCTGATCTACCACTTTTGGGGGTTCATTTTAAAGTTCTAGGTGTAAGAAAAAATTTCACCATCTTACTTTTTCAAAAATCGAAAACTTTAGTTTTTCCACATAGAGGTAACGCAGGGATGTTGGCCATTTTGAATTTCAAATATCCGTAAATCTTGGATAATTTTTTTCTCTTGTACCAAAATTTGCATGGTGACCCCCGATTTTTATTCTTGCTTTTGAAAGAGTATGGTTGAAAAATTCCTTGGGGAAAGTTTGAACAAAAGTTTGTCTTTTACTTTCGAGGCGCAGACTACCTTAAAAAAGTAAAAATCTATTTACATAGTGTATTTGTCGCAAGATCCAACGATGAGATCCGTTAACTTGGTTCCGCGTTTTGGTATTTTTACTTAGGTTATTTTGTTTGATCATTGTCATTTGTTTTTTGGTTTTGGACCGCAGTAGAAATGTCTTAAGACTTTTCTGTAGAATACATGTAGCTGTTGATCGTGAGTTTTATATATGCCATTGTTCATCTGTATTTGTATTATATTTTTAGTTTACTATTTGTGCAACGTAAATAAAGAAACAAAAAAAAGTGGCTGAAAGCAATTGTTTTGCTATGGACTATGTGACACCCTGTCACAAATTGACCTGGGATAAGAGAGCGCCCTCAAGCGGCGGATCTTTCAGTCTAACCTGAGATCAGCAGGCAGGGAATAGACACTTTGAATAAAATGATGATCATTAAGATTGGAACAAAGTTTTTAATCATCTTGCTTTTCCTCGTGTCGGTAGAAGACCCTCTGATATGAATTCGATTTTCACAGTCTTTTTCAGGGTTGGGCCAACAGAGTAAAAGCAGTGGCAGTTGCAGTGCTGTAGCTCGAAGTTTTGCCTGAGTATGTGGGTCGATTACGACATAAATGCAAAGTAAATACTAAGAAAAGTTTTGTAGCATTATTTTTAAGTCTGATGTTAGAAAGCCAAGAAAAAAGAATCAACAGACCTGATTACATGAAAAAGCTGTCACTTTATTTACATGGCTACCACAAACTAAAACACTGTGCTCTAGAACCATAGGACTATGAATATAGCAGTATGTAAATTGTGTCCTGAAAGGAGAGAAAATTCCCATAAATGAAGACAAAAATTAGGAAATATTGAGGAAAAAATTGTGCAAAAATACCATAAAATTCCTTTTTGATATTGTGCCTCACATGATTATTGGAAAGTAAAATTCTGTAAAGCTATCCCCTAATTGTCACAATCAATCTGGACAAAATTACATTATCATAACACTGGTACCTATTGAAGGTAGTATGCGCTGTGGGGACACTTAACTACATATACTCTAATTTTCACAATACTTTGCTGGTCTGTCACTTATGACGTGAACTTGTATTGAAGATTGAGGAGCATAGAAAGTATTCACCATCTCAGTTTTGTGAAAAAAAAAATCAGACACGGAATGGCAACCAATCATATAAATTTCAAATATTGATAATTTTGAGGTAATTTGTTTTTCAGTCCTACACTGTGTATGGTGAATCCCTGATGTTTAGTCTTGAATATAACAGAGAAGGGCAGGGCTCCCGCTACCTATTCGCCAATTAGCCAAATGCGAAAGAAAGTTGAAAATGGCTACAAAAATTCCTGTTTGGCTAATGTAGTGGCTATTGAATTCTTTGCTGCGAATCCGTAGCCTCTGCCACTCGGGTAGCTTGGTCATTGGCACTCCCAGCAGAACACGTCAAGGAGTGGCAGGGCTCGTTTTCGCAGCAATTGAATTCTTAGACCTCCTCAACAGAAAACTACAGCTAACAATGAAATGTTGTTAGATTTTGAAACAGTTTACCCTCCTTCCTACAAAGTTGCAATGTATTGAAACAGTTTAATCTTTTCTCTACAAAGTTCCCTGTTCAATAGTTGAATTATGTGATTCTGAATGATTTTAATATTTTTGTAGATTCCACCAGTTTAATGATCTAGAAGTGAACATCACCAGACATTTCTTGATGATATCAAAATATCAAATGAAAATATATCTGGGCTAAAATGTTTTAATCATTAAAACAATGAATGCCCTCAAACAGTGAGTAATTTAAATGAACATATATTGTTGTGTCTTGTTTTACAAGAGTTTTGTTTTGCCCAGCCCTTTTTGTCTCAAGAAAAGTACGTATACTCAAGATGCTATTTCAGCCTGCTTGATCACAACTATGACATACAAGTAAAACCGGGGCCTTAAATACCACAATAATCGTATCTACACTGCCATTGTGCTATACCATAAATGCTGTCTTCTGCATGGAAAATTGTTTTACTTGTGTGGTTCAAACATTTAGGTTATGGAAGACTGCATAAATTTGCCACATGAGAAGCCTGTAACATATGACAAGCTATCATACTGTGAATACTAACTGAATGTGGCAGAAATATTCAATCTGTACCTCTTGTAATATACACTTAACATTGCCACCAGATTTTTAGAATTCAATTGCTATCTAATTTTATTTCTGGTGTTGAAAGTTTACCACCAAAAATGAAAAAGGACTTCTATCCCTCAAATGTCATAAAACACAGATTACAAATGCAAAAACAAAACACATATTTCTTTAATGTTTACCACCAAAAATGAAAAAGGACTTCTATCCCTCAAATGTCATAAAACACAGATTACAAATGCAAAAACAAAACACATATTTCTTTAATGTAAAAACCATCATGAACATCATACAAAACATCTTGATTTGTAAAATTAGGGACTCCTGAATGACGAGAAAGCTGTTGCCACACTTGAGATCATAAACTGGCTAAAAGTTACTCAAAATGGCTAAAAGATTTTTGATTTGGCTAATGAGTTGGCTAATCATTTTGGTGACTTAGTGGAAGCCCTGAAGGGCTTAACCTCTCCTCGAGCAAAGCATGAGAAAAAGTCAAGTCTTTTGGATTCAGTCAGCGAATTTCTTACATGCAGTTGTCCTCATGTAAAATTCTCGAAATTTATGGTAAATGTTTTCTTGTCTTTCTGTCCAAGACTAACATATTGTAGGCTAATTCATACTTATAAATCAAATCTTGAACAATTGTGGAACCACCAGCTCTATTACCACTTGAAGAATTCTAGTCGTTTCATCATCACAAATGTTGCAATATCATGATAATTAACATATTTTAATTCACTGACCACCATCCAATCTAAAATTTGATGCCTCAGCTGTAAACAACAATTGATGAACAAAAGAGGTGACTTGTTTATAGACTAGTTGCCTATGGGCATTAGCCAGCTGCCATCAATTCATCTGGTGTCTGGCTAGAAATCAACGCACTGATGCAAGAACTTCTACGTTGTCTTCACTACTTCACTTTGATGGTAATGTTTCCACTACAAGCTGTGTCAGGTAGCGCAGTACTTGATGAATGTACACATCAGCAAGAATCTGCCAAGCAAAGTATAGAGGACAAGTTATCATTTTACTTACATGAATGAAACTTACCAACAGTGCATGTGTGTAGTTGTGTGCAGCTCACAAATGCCTTTAAAACTTTACAAACGCTATATCATTCTACATAAGATTGCATGTTGATGTCATAACTTTTGATATCCATTTCTCGAAACAGACAATAAATGATCCAGATCTAGGCTTTATCCTGGTGAAATAGTTGATAAACGGTAATTGCCGATTCCTCGATATTTGATTTTAGAACACTTAAAGAGTCAATTTCAGTTTTTTCTCATCCTCATCGATAACATATCATGTGCATAATATTTCATACATAAAGCATTTCATAATTTTTTTGAGCTGGAATTTCTCATTATTTTAACTGCAACAGCTGGACACTTTGATGCTCATGTAGATCTGCCATTGATGCACAATTAATGTTTGCTGACAGTTTTGCAAATAAAGAAACAAAAAAACAAACAAACAAATAAATATCAACAAAAAATCACACTAATTTTCAATTTGCCTGGTCCAAGAGATGAAGAACAGAATACAAATTCATTTCAGATTTATAACTCTCCTTTCTCTTTGTGGTACTCATGATATACAAGCATACAAGAACACCACACTATCATTTACTGTACCTTTAGTCTTCCTTCCGTGCCCACAAATGCAGCATTGCAGCCAATTCTACTCAACATCAAAGCCTACATAAAATACATTCAATGAAAAGTATTAAAGTTTTACACATCCACCCTGAGTGAGCACATGTGAGTCTGACAACACTCATTTCAGAAGAAAAATTAACTCTTTCAGTTTCTGCATGTACAGTCGTAGTAACCTTATGGGGAAACTCATCCTTAGAGATTGATCACATCCATGAACATATTTCTTACTCACTGTCTGGCACCAGGCAATTATGTCAAAGCAAACTCCTGTTGTGTTTTCATTCGTACAGGTAGATAATGACAACAGCATGATTTTTACAAAAATCTTTTTCACAAAAATACAACAGAAATAGAGAAGAGTACACATTCTAGGTTTAACTACTCACAGCTAGTTTGATTTTGAAGTGAAAATAAAAATGTGATTCCAATCCTTGGATGAATGCTGACATTTCTTCTATGGTGAAGTCATCAGATGATCCATCATGGATACTGTTGAATTCAACAAAAAAGTCATACTGGTTACAAATTTCACTCTTGATTGGATTTTCTCCATTCCCAAAAAGAAAAACCTGAGTGTTGAGGTAGTTTCGTAACCAACAATCACATTCTGTCAATTTGCACATTTGTACTCGAAAATTCCATCCATTTTGCTTCTGTAGTTCCCAGTACGCAGGGCCCACCACAGAGACAAGGATAATTGGTGTATAGCACAAAATAAGGTTGTAATAGGAGTAGTAATGAGAGCCCTGATTATTATTATTATTATTTTATTTTTTAAAAGCGCACTACACTGCATCTCAGTGCTCTTTACAAGACTAATGTATTTCTGAAAAGGTAAACATACAGGAGGACCAAACTGTTGTGCTTTGTGACACAGCAAATATATGGGCACAGCATTGTCTCTGAAGACTTTCTGACATGAATTATGTCTCTTCATTTACAATATGTTCTATGAGTACACTTATAGAACACATAAACGTGACAAGAACCATACAGTCTTGTCTATTTTGTAAATGCCCTCCAGTAACACCCGGCTTGATTACTGTTTTTAATCTGGGTGCTTTTTGTGTGGTCTACACAGCACGTGCTGTAGTCATGACTATTCACGTCAGCTGAGACTGTAAAAAGGTACAGTTGCCCTTGTCTGATGGCGCACTCAGCTCTGTCCTGGAATTCTACACTAATACTGGGCTATTGGCATGCACAGTGACTGTATAGTCACGTCTTGGCACTTAAAATACGTTACACTGATACTGACAACTGATGCTTTTAAGCCCACGGAAGCTGTAATACTCAATTACATATTAAATGTACCATATATAATTGTGCAGTCATTTGAAAGTTTTGTCAGACTTATTTTGACTATTACGACCTTGTACATGCTGATTAATGTGCACAAGGAAAACCTGGCATTATCCTTGAAGGTATCTGACTCTATTTCACTATAAACTATAATACTATGGATGGATTAAGTATTTAAAAGGCTATAAACTGCATCCTTATAAAAGCCAATAAAGTACTCATACATCATATGTGTTACTACATATATGTACAATGTCCTTGGTGCAGCATGACTCGGATAATATCTGGGCTCTAAGATGCACTTGAGTGTAAATCCTGTTTCTTTGGAATTACATCAAGGAAAATATAAAGATGAGTAATCGTACATTTATATTTTGGAAATCTCATGTTATTCCTGTACAGTAAACGTTGCAAAATGGATTACGTTCGCTTCAGTTCTGAAGATGACATAACCACACAGTGTGAGGGAAATTTTATTTGGAGAAGTCGATGGTGACTACATATAACCTTGTTATTGAGTAGTGTTCTAGAATAAAGTGAATGGTTTCATTCAAATGAAGTCTTTGTAAAACGACCTTCTCAGGCAATCAAAAGGGAATAAGGCCCCTGGAGATCATCCAGTGACTTGATTAAAAAATATCAAGACAAGAAAAAGGAAAACAGCCACACAAATGCAGAGATACTGTGAAATTCCTTTCGGTATGTATTTGCATGACAAGGACAAAAAAGACGATGTTATTTTCACACTTACCTGTCCCAGATCATTTTGACATCTTTGGCAGCTATCGTCATGGAAATTGTATTGAGACCTTTGACCTCTTCCGGTAAAGTGTAGAGCAACTCCAAAGGGTGTGCTTTCATCATGGTCATCACAGAGTTATTTTCATCTGTTCAGTTGAGAAAAGACATCTGTTAGATCATCTCTGTACTCTTTAATTTTTGTCCTGTTCAAACATTTTCCGATAAATTAGTTTAAAGACAGCATAGTAGCTGCAAATTTTGATACAATTTTTTTTTTACTTGTCTTCTGTAAAACAACTTTATTTTCTTATTAAATTATTATCCTGAAATGTACAGCATTTACTGACAAAATTTGCTGTGTAACAATATGCAATATCATTATTATTGAGAAATGAATTCTAGTTTGGACTAAAATTCAGTTCACAAACAGAGCTAAAGCAAAAATGAAAAGACATCCACAGTAACACTAACAGCTAATGGATCTTTAAGCATACATGTATATACACATTCAAGGTCATTCTTGGTACCTGGATGCTTCGGTAAGCACACACAGTATGCCCAGGGCAATTGTCATGCAATGTACCTCTGTGAGTATGGTATTCATGGCATTGTGTTGCATTTTGACTAAAAGAAGCAAGTGACTCTTTGAGAGACTGGTGTGGCTGTTTTATATTCTATTCAATTATTGAGAATGATTGATCATTTGATCATGTTGAAGTTATCAATGATACAGTATTTAAAAAAAAAATTAATTTGACTGCAAGAATGCAATAGCATACACCCCGGGGCACACTGAGGCCAGTTCTGAAGTCAGCTGACAGGGCCCTGAGTATCATCTACATGCGTACTATACAGAAATGAATGGAAAACCACCAATAACCAAAAACAATAATCATCAACGATGGCATAATATTAGTGCACACATGTTTTACTTTGATTTGATACTTAGTGACTCACAGCTCAAATCTCTAAGAATGAAATCAATCAATCCTGCCTCTGAAGAAGAAATTGTGACAAATGATGGAAGCTGTGAGAATATAATTACAAACGTGCTGAAGTAGAATTGACACCGTAACAAAATAGTGCAATCCATTTTCTTTCCTGAGTGAAGACTTTAAATTTCACTTGCATTAGGTAGAGCTCATTCCTGAAAATTCCAAGCAGTATTTTATGTATTTTTGTATTTGTATTTTAAGTCTTTATTTAAAGCACTACAGGCCACCGGCCCAATGTACAGTATAGAAAAACAAAATACAAGATTCTAGTACGCTGAAGGTCAGGGGATCAACATGAAGTTTAACGTGAACTACAAATTGTGTATGAAAATATTTAAGTACAGTCAGTCTCATTTAGAAACAAATGTCTCTTTTGAAACGCATAAAATATATATCGAGCAGTGTTCCTAATAACATCTGGTTTTCTATTTCTCATGAAATGAATAAATTTATACTGAGATAATGGTTGCTGTGTGTATTTTATGCCATTCAACGGAGTGACTATTTTGAAAAAAATTGAACATCAGATTTGACATACCGTCCCCAGTAAGACCACTCCACATTGCTGCCATCCAAGCCAACTCCATTGGAGGGAATCGCATGTTATTGATACAGCAGTCAAATTGAGTCTATAAAATTCAAAAAAGTCAAAAAGAACTGGTGAAAGAATGATGCAACTGTGAAAGATATCCACTTTGAAGAAAAGAGATTTATGTGACAAACTATCAGAGCGGCAAAGTATGGGTATGGACTCAGTGTTTCTTCTGTCCAATTTTCCTACATGTAAGCCAAGACAGTGGAAATCCATCATTGGCAAAAAGCTTGCAGAACACTAAGTTAGCTTGCAATACTCTGAGAGTCCAAAACAATAATCCCCTAGGTTTCACATACTCCCTGTCTGCATCTAAAAAATTGAAACATCATTCATTACACTAGGATGGTATTCATTTATGCAAATGAGATAACACACTGATTCTGTATAACTGAATATTCATTAACCATGCATAATATTTGCTACATCTAGTTGAGGAATGGTGACAACTTATAACACACCAAGTCAGATGAATATAGTCGACTGTACACTGTATTGATTGTGTCAGTCTGGTTCCTTCTAACAATACATCCTACTGGACACAATTTGGCAAAACTAAATTAAACCAGTGGATATTGAAAACTTCTATGTGTTGAACAAGGCAGTGTAATTTCTATTACGTACCTGTAACCAAGAAATGACATGTCTGGTCACAGCCACTGTGCCTTTGACTAGGAGCACTGGTAGATGGACAAAACTCTTCTGTTTTGCTATAAAGTCTGTATCTATTTCCACAGAGCAAAGTATGCCAGTGAATATTACTTTGCCTTCCTTGCTTCCGTTTGGAGGCTTGGCTCTGACAGTGATCTCAATAGCTTCTGCATCATCTGCAAAAAAGGAAGTGCAAATAATGGAGTTTGAGTATGCATCCCATAATCACTGTTACTTGTAACTCTTGATAATATTAGTCACTTTGGTTCTTTACTTTATCAACCATTTTCTAGGTCAACTACTCTACAGAATGAGGAAGTACGCTTTGCCAAAATTGTCAACACAGCCTGTACACCAGCCTGTACATCCTGTAATCACAGTTACTGGTAACTCTTGATAATATTTGTCACTTTGGTTTTTTTAATTTATCAACCAGTTTCTAGGTCAACTACTCTACAGAATGAGGAAGTATCTTTTGCCCAAATTGTCAACACACCCTGTACATCTGTGCGGTATAATGTTATTGTTGACGACTGAATATTTGCCTTGACTTGGAATTCCCATTACACCTCAAGCTTATACGCACCATTTTGACACGCAAAATACAGGGTATTTCAGCATGCTTTACTTAGGGAGGACGCTTTGACAGTGTGGTCTACACATACTGTATGACCAAAATTAAAAAAAAAGCTGTCAGAGTAACAAGAAATGAGGTTGTAATTTTTGAAACAGAAAAATGATAATTTTAAAGATGATGTTCTCACATCTTCGTCAACATGTTTGATGGATAAGATATGACCGAATAATCTTCAAGGTATACAGTCACCTGTGACCTACATATGCCCATATATGGTCAAAGGACGTTCCTTGGTATTCAAAATGCCCATGTGTGGGCACTGTTTTTAAAAAGCGGCCACCCGCTTAAAATCTGTGATTGGTTAGATTGTCTCTTTCCGTAGTAACTCTTTCCGTAGCAAAATTGGAACAGGTGACAGTATATCTTTCAGGACTGGAGAGTAATAAAACTGTTGAACCATAATTCACCCAAGATAAATTGCAGTACTACAAAATCACTAGATAAAATGTACATGAATATGTGACAATGCATTGAATCATGGCAAGCTAACAGAAGACTCCTTAGCTTTCACATTCTGCAGCATCAGTCCTAAAAGGGTTTTTTATGAGGTGACTAGGATATTTGAACTGGCAGACATAAATACAGCAATTGATGTTGGTCGTTGACAGAGTCTAATTGTAATGATTACCGTCGCTAAAGGAGACTCCGCCCATGGTCTGAAACACAGCCTTGTCACCAAGTTCACTCTGTGTGTCCACCGCCAAGCCTTTCTTGTTTTCCTTAAAAAGAAAAACAGCAGAACAGTATAAAATATTTTGAACTGGCTACAACAAGTACCAGCATGACATTTTATCTGAGGTAAGCACCAGGGAGTCCTTTAATTAACTTTTGAAGATTTCTGAAGTCTTTGAGTCAATTTAGGAATTTCTTGAAATTTCTGTTCTTGATCCAAAGACCAGACATATAATATCTGGAAATTTTGCTGAAACACACTGCTGAGCTAAGGGAAAATCAAATCAGCTCAGAGGGTACATTGGTAAACAAATTATTTACACAGGACTGTGAATTACAGTAGCATGAGGTGTAAAGTTCAAATTGTGTGATGGACTTGTTGTGAGTTAGTTCCTCATTCTCTTCAGTTTACTGACTTGTAGTACATGACAAAATATATACAATACCACAGAGGGAGTGAATGAAAATGTCACGAACCCTTGACGTTGGCATGATGGATTTAATTTATACAAACAAATGCTGAAAATCCATTTGGCCTTTATTAAAATGATTTGTTGCAGGCACGAGGAGACCCCCTCTGTGGATAGAGATGTCACATGAATTTAAATAGAAAGTAAATGAGTCTACTATATATTTTCCTAGGGAGGATGTACAAGTCATATTATCAAAACTACGTAGTACCCTCCCCTAAGGTATCTTTTCATGATTACATGTAAATTATTACATCTTATTTCATTTTAGATTCTCTTCAAATGGGCAAAGATGAAATAGAGAGTGCAGTCATCATAAAATGTACTGGTTTAATTTCTTCCAAGCATGAATGTTACAAATGTTTGGAAGAGAAACTCACTGCTAAGAAAATAAATCATTGTGAAATGTTCACATTAAAAATACAACTGAAAAGGTACTTACAACCTCTAGATACATGGATAGTTGTCTGGAGTATTTCTTCAAGTCAGGTTGCAGATGTGAAAACTTGTAGAGAGGTGTTACTCTATAAACTCTCCAAGTCTTTCCCACCAATTCTGTGGTTGCAAGTGAAAAGATTGGTGACGTAAACAACTTTACAATTGTACTTGTGGACAATAAATCTGTAAACCATAGATCAAGTTGGACATAGGCTGACTACATATAGATCTTACTTAAATTTGGGTCATTTTTCTAGAATTGGAATCTATAATAATGAACATGTAGAAACTTCTTCACATTATGTAACTCAGAAATTACCAAAATGAATATGGTGTTCCACAATCACCAGATATCCTTGTGAATATCATGAATGGTACACCAGCATCTGTAACCTATGGATTTCCATCATATCGATGGACTTAGAATTCAATGACAGTCCAAAACCTATAAATTTATGTGCGATAAATCTACTGAACTATGCAACGTCCTCTCTGTGTAGGTTGAATTTTTCTTCTGTATGTTTAGCTGATGTGTTGAAAGCATACTTATATGTAGTTTGCACTTAATTGTAGAATACGGTGTGTTTACATCACATTCTGAAATATTAATACTATATTTTCAACTTGGATGTAAAATTTTACTTTAAAAGTGTGTATAATACTGTTCATCACAAAATACTGGGATTTGTGTCGCCATGCACTGTTAATTATGTTGTCCTCAATGCTACAAGTCTCATACAGTACCTCTGCTGTACAATGTAGTCCAATACATATCCCTGTATTTTGTGAATAACCAGTTGCCTTATTGTATCTTTTTAGTGACAGACCCATACATACTGTGGTAATAAAATATATAATTATAATCATAGATACGATATAAGGTGTACATTATAATGCAATATGTTTGCTACGGTTTGGGAGCTCAGGGGATTGGTTTGAGAAACCTGGAACCATGTCTGTGGCTTTTCAGTAAGAGTGTCGCTGTCTATGGGAACTTTGCTAAATCAGTCTTGGTACAAATACATGTATGTACTTTTTGCAGTTGGAAAAAAAATACACGCAATATTTACCTTGTGCTCTGGAGAGAGTTTCTGTCTCTGCATCATGCTGTGGAATTCTTCTCTGTCCCTTGCCTATGACAGAAGAAAACCCCAGAATTCACAATATGATGTATTCGAGATGCATTATAGAGTTGAATAAACCATGGCATTGCTTTCCCATTTATTGACCAATGTTTAGGATAACCATGGAGATAGTTTCTACTTCCATTGAATAATGATGTGCTGAAATCTGATTGAGTGATTGATTTACCAAGATACTATCTTAATCCTTCCAAACATACAATTATAAACACAACAGTGATTGAATTGTGAAACTAACTGTTAATGTTACAGTTTTGAGAAAAATAAAACTTGTAAATGAAAATATACCAACTTTTTAGGTCACACTATACATTTCAATGAACCCTTTTCTCTAAATGTTACTATTAAAACTTACCAGACTGAATTTTTTGTAATCAAACTTCAAAGATCAAATTATCTTTCATGTGTTCCATTTGATTAATTAATTAATTAATTAAATCTTTCTTTCAATGTCCATCAAAAGCAACAGTGCCTGCACAAGTCTGAATCTTTCAGTTTAATCAACACTAAAAATAACGGATGTTTATTTTTGAAATATCAAAACTACACCAATTATCTTTTTGTTATTAGAAACTTGGATTTCCGATTTTTTTGGATATGCCATGAGCATCAACAACGATAAAACCTTGGATGTAAAAAATAGAAGGATACAGGACAGCCCTATAATCCCTTTCACACCTATTGTTATTTCTTTGTCTACGCTGGTCTTTGAAGTTGTGGCATGGTTGCCGCGATCAGGACGGCTCAGACACACCCACTTCACTCACGATATCGTGTACATCAAATTATTGTTGCCAAATTCATAAAAAAACTTTTCAAACTTGTGAAATTGCTTGTGCTGAATGCCCAGACTGAACAGACCTCAAACAAACCAAAGACTGAGAAAATCGACTCATATTTGACCAAGTTATGACTATTCTTTTGAACCGACTTGGATAAGTCCTCATGTTGTAAAATCACTCTCACTTACAAAGGATCGAGCCGCGGAGTCTGATTTTTTTTTAATTAAGAGGTTCAAGGTATGAACTCTTTAGAAATGTTTGTCCTAAGTGCTGGTTCGCCTGGCCGTTGAAGTTATCGTATTCTAAAGTTGGGCTACAATTGCGGTACGCCGATAATTTGTCCCCATAGGATTGCATGCAAATGCGTTCGTCGTTCTTGACATGTTTCACCCATTGAAGTCACGTTTCTAGACGTTCAGAGACATCGCTGAAAAAACTGTTACGCCAAAAATATAGTCTTATATATAAACTTTCCTGTCTGGTCATGTTTGGCGGTCTGAGTGCCTGGCCGAAAATTCCCTGGTGATTTTTTCGCCGAAGTTCATTGCGTCGCGTCACCATTCTGCACGGGGTGAGGCATTGTTCGAAAGGGGGAAAGGTTATTACACATGCGCAGTTCTTGTTGTACCGTGTTTACGTGAGACAGAAAGTGAACCAGGAGCTATGTATTCGATTGTTTTCCTCCTCGATGAGCCGCTTATCATCGTTAAGATAGAAAAAGGTTGTAGTATTGCTACAACAACATTACTGGCACGAAAGACGCTATTTTTACGCTGTCTGTGGTAATGCACGAAAAGACTCGACGTTTACCGACGGCAACCCGAAGGCACGCTATGAATAAAATAACACGCTAATCCCGTTACGGGATTACGAGATAACGAATCGGCGGCAACTATCCTTGAACAAAGGATCAAAGGACTGTCCTGTATCCTTCTATTTTTACATCCATGATGAAACTGAACTTGGCGAAAAAACGTCACTTACTCTTCAATCTCCTTGACCTTGGTGTTTTTGTGTACGGAGTGTGTCGCCTGGCTGGCCATGGTGTAACGGTAGCATTGGCCGGGGTTTGGCTTTTCTGGGAGGCAAGCTGAGGAGTTACCTGGGATTCAGTCAGTGGAGTCCTTGATGTTGCCATGGTGGCCTGAAAGGCATGTAAGTGTACACAAACTTGCCATTTGAATGTGTACTGACAAAATGTAAATCTGGCAACATAAAATTTCTTTTTAAACTAAACATGTTTCACATACATCAAAAGGTCAGAGGTGTTTGTAGTGTCTCTGCTACCTCCATGCTTTTATTGATAAAAGGCCTTGCGTTACAGTGTAGAACAAAATCATACTCACTGTATCAGTGTAAATGACATAGACAGGCTTTGATTTTGGTTTGGGTAGTTATCGGTATTATCCGAGGGATGTTGGGAATTGATGCTACATTTTCGTGAGATGGCGCGCCTAAACCTAAAACTTCTGCGATCCGTAGACATACCGCTCTCTAACAACACAACTAAAGTAGAGCATCGTTGCCTCACTCGACGAACCACAACAACGTAGCAAGAGCGTAAATGACATAGACAGGCTTTGATTTTGGTTTGGGTAGTTATCGGTATTATCCGAGGGATGTTGGGAATTGATGCTACATTTTCGTGAGATGGCGTGCCTAAACCTAAAACTTCTGCGATCCGTAGGCATACCGCTCTCTAACAACACAACTAAAGTAGAGCATCGTTGCCTCACTCGACGAGCCACAACAACGTAGCAAGAGCACTGCAGTGCAGCCAAAGCCTGCACTGCAGTCAAACTCTCGAATGTACTTATTGGACACAGCAAGCGCAACGGATCTTATAAACACTTGCGTATGAAATATAAGTCTGAGACAAGTGCTGCACATTTGAACCAGCTAATTTGACCTACCTTTGGACTGAATGAGTGTGAAGCTTTTACTTTACATGTTGGACGAACAACACTGATGGACGTTTGGGTCTTTCCTATTTTAAATACGGGCGCCCTCCTATCCCATTATGCAGTTCGGCTGTCATCCTCGTTCACGCAATCATACTCTTATCAATGATTACTTTTCACATTTCTATGAGAAGAAGGTAAATAAAGAGATACTTTGTATAAATTTTAATGTAACACATTCTTTTTGATACGAAAATGACTTCAAACTCTTCTAATAAACTCTGAAAATTTTTGAGTATTTAAAGTTGTGATGACCGGTAGATTAACGAGTTTTCAAGATGGCGACGCCCTTGAAAACTGTGTGTTTACCTGGAACAATTTCGTGTCGTATCGCGAAATGGAAAGTCAAACCCGGATCAACTATAAGCCAAGGAAGTGTTCTTGCCCTCTACGAAACAGTGAATTCAGAAAATGGGGACAACAGGCCTGTCGAGAAGCTAAAATTGAAGTCGAATGAGGCGGGGACAGTACAGGAATTAGTGGCGAAGGAAGGTCAAACGATAACCCCTGGGTAAGGTTTCTTGTCTCTAGCACAAATTCCATGCGCCATTCAATCACCCCAACATGATGAGCGTATTCCTAACATTTTATAGGATAACATTTCATTTCTATCGTCTTTCTACAAATCGTAGATATCAGTTTCGCGTAAGGTCGTGACCTTTGACCCCACAGATTAATTTGTTTACAAACAATTTTTTCAGGACCGTGTTGATGTACTTGGAAGGATGTACGCACCCGACAGTAATGAAAGATATGTGTGCAGAATGTGGAGCAGATCTTAGAGTGTAAGTATTGTCAAGACTGCACACTAGGGTTAATGATATTATAGACTAATTACCATATTACACAATACTTTATAAATAGCATGAAGCGCATCATTTATATATTCCAGCACTGTGCAACATCCCACTTAAGAAAATGAAAGTACAAACTTAATCAATATACATAAACAAGAGACGGCTATCTTTAATTTTTTAATCACCAGACAAAAGTTTAAGAATTTTTAACCGATCACAAGACATGACAACTATATTTCCATGTATACATGTGTCTGAAAGGGAGTGTAATTTCTGTTGTAGTATACAGATCTGATAATGTAATTCAAGGTCTACATAGGCAACAGCGTGTATATGCTTATCTCATGATCTTTTTAACACCGTAATTTACAATCACAAGTGTCTTTTGTCACTTTACATGAATGTACGGTACTATATTTTTTCTCTCATTTTGTCCTTCAGCACTGATGGTCATCCGGGTGAGCGTTTACAGCCATCAACAGCATCAGTGGCAATGGTTCACAGTGTACCAGAATTGCAAGTTAGCCAAGAGGTAATTCCATGACATTTACAGACAAACTATTGAAATCCGTTTGTGTGTTTTTTCAGATTTGATTTTTTTCAGCACATTTTTTCAGTGTTTTAATGTAACCACGGAGCATACATATGTGGTATGTAATTTATGTAATAGATGACTTACGACATTGGACCAAGATATTGGCTAGTGAGCAGTAAAATAGTTGTCTCCATCATATTTCATAATTGTATTTAATATCTAAATCAGGGCTTTATTATTTCCCTCATATTTTGTGTTCTTGTTGTTTTTCTTATCCATCATATTTAAACCTTGCTATGCATGCCAACATCAAGCGACACAGTGTACATTCTTCATTTCTTTTCAATGATATTTTTGTTTTCAGCAAGCAATTCAGCTTGCAATGGCAGATGAACAGCGATTACTGAAGAGCAGGAAGCTGGTCTGTATAGTTGACCTTGACCAAACAATAATACACACTACAATGGATAACGTTCCACAAAATTTAAAGGTAAAATGTAGAGTTTTCCCACCCAAACAAATGTAGTATTTATTCTCATTTTTTTCAGTCTTATTTCTGATCTTCAAAATCACACAGTTCCGTACATCTCACACCCATTGTTTTTTATAACCTTTTGATTTACAGTCGTTCACTTCTGAAATACATTCGTAATGTATAGTTTCATCTCCAATTCACACTTAAAATACGATGCATAGACCTACCTTGTAGAGTGTTCCTTTGTCTGCATTTCTGCCAAGCTTGTTCAACGTTAATATCATGGTTTTAGCTTGAACATCCAAACATCAGTGTTTCTGATAGAATCAGGACTCATGACTCTCACCTTGATTTAATTCAAGACTTTTATAAACGTCAATCAAAGATTGAAAAAGTTTCAGGTAAATTGAAAAGCTTCACTCCTTCAAACGTTTCGAGTGAATCACTGATACCCATAGGAGTCTTTACACAGGCAGTGAGAATATTTACATCAGGAAAATATTAATTGATCTTTTCAATTTTTCTAAAAAAATCTGCAGGATGTCCATCATTTCCAGCTTTGGCCAGGTCCGCAATATCCGTGGTTTCACACACGTGTAAGACCAAGGTGTAAGGCGTTCCTTGAGAAGATTTCCAAACTCTATGAGCTACACATATTCACATTTGGTGCCCGTCTGTATGCCCACATGATAGCTGGTTGCATTGACCCAGACAAGAAGCTGTTCTCTCACAGAATTTTGTCCAGAGACGAGTGTTTTGATCCCAATTCCAAAACTGCCAATCTCAAGTAAGTTTAATCTATTACCAAACTTTCCATATTTGATTTTTTAACAAACTGAAGCACACATACTTGTCAAAGTGATAGATCTTGCTCCTAAAAATTACTCAAAACACATGAAATTGTCACCAAACTAAGTTATTTCCATTGACCTCTCTACTAACATAAAAAATTAATAAGACCAAGCATAGACAGGTGGAGCGGAAGAAATATTAATTTACACTCCGATCACTCCATACTCTTTTTTAAAATTTGCCACTTTTCGCGTGGAAGAGTGCCATGTATTGGACACATATATGTTTTGCCTTTGGTGTAGTGTACCAGTACATAGTCCAGAGTGCTCCATGAAAACCTGTCTCATTTGTGTACAGGGTTTGTATATCCTCACTGGTGGTTATTTTTTTGTTGACATGTATCTCACTGCTGGTTTAATGTTTGACCTTGTCATCGCCTGTCTTGTTACCATGCATTGCTCCAGGTCCATCTTTCCATGTGGTGACAACTTGGTCTGCATCATAGATGATAGAGAAGACGTATGGAATTTTGCTCCCAACATGGTTCACGTCAAGCCATACCATTACTTTGAAGGTACGGGAGACATAAACTCCCCAACGCCAGCCAAAGACATTGAACAAGCAATGCCAGGTAAAACTAAGATGCCGAAAGAAGGTGACACTCCATCCATTCCCGACAACAACAATGTCAAAGGTCAAGAAGATGTTGTCTGTGAGAAAAATGAAGAGTCCTCAGAGAGTGATAAGGACAAAGAGGAAGAGGCAGAAGAGGAGAAAGAATCTGTTTCTGAAACAAGAGAGGACGAAAATGGCAATTCTGGAAAAGAGGGAGGTGATGCGGACAATCAGGAGAATGTTGAGACTGAAAAGACTGAAAAAACAGAGGAAATCACAAAGATGGACTCTCAGAAAGAAGGGGAAAGCAAGATGGATGACAACACCGTCTCCCCAAGCTCAGAGAAAACAGACAAAAATGGGGTTACTGGAGAAAAGAATGAGAAAGGTGATTCCAAAGTGGATGTGGACAAAGATGAGAATGATTTTGCTCCTGACCAAGATGACGACGATTATCTTTATTACCTTGAAGACATTTTGGAGCGTATTCATCACAAATTCTATGAGATCCATGACAGCCTCCAAAAGAAGCAAATGGACTCCATAGAAGCTGAAGTTCCAGATTTGAAGATGATAATACCATCCATTCGGAAGAAAGTTTTGATAGGAACAAACATTTTGTTCACAGGTGTGTTCCCAACGAACATGCCGCCGGAAAAAAGCCGAGCATGGAAGGTTGCAAAAGCTCTGGGAGCCAATGTTCAAACTGCCTTTGTGGCCAAAGGGAAAGACAGTAAGAACCTAGCCAACGCTACCACACATGTTGTGGCTGCTAACGCAGGCACTGCCAAAGTCAAACAAGCTCAGTATTCAAAAGGCGTGCACATTGTCACACCAGAGTGGCTTTGGTGTTGCTATGAGAGGTGGGAACGTGTTGACGAGAGACTTTTCAAACTGTTTATTCCAAAACCAACAAGTTCATCCTCGAGTAGTCGAAGCAGTAGCCCCCCTCTCAAAGTACAGGAGCCAAAGGCAGAAAAACCTCAAGAACCGCCTTCGCTTCCCGTGTACGATCCCGTCACTGGTAAGAGAGTCAGGAAAACTATCAATCAGAGCACCGATCAGACAAAACAACCAAGTCTCAGCGCAGGCCCGCCTAGGACTGGGTTGAAGAGGCCAGGCCAACAAGATGACAATTCGCAAGATCGAGATATGCTTCAACGGATGTACAGAAGGCAGCCAAGCATCTCTGAAACCATCAATCCACTCTACAGTTTCTCATCAGAAGAACTGGAAGACATGGACAAGGAGGTTGAGGATATCTTCGGAGACAGCGATAGTGAGAGGGAGCGGGAATCTGAATCTTCTCCCAGCAGTGATCCAGAGACACTGGGAAGCACAACGAAACCTCCATCGTCGTCCAGTGAGGAGAGCCTTTCCGGAGAACATCCCAGAGGATGGCGGAAAAAGAGACGTCGCCGTGCAACAGATGAGGAGGAAGATGAGAACCTGATGTCAGCCAAGTGTGCACGGCTTCAGCGTGACAGCAGTTCAAGTGCAGGGTTGAGTGAAGAGGACGTAAGCAGTGACGAAGACAAGATGGCCGCTGCTATTGATGATCTACTTACCTATAGCAAAAAGCTATAGTCAGGCAAAAAAACTGTCCCTGTGTATTTCTTCGTAAGAAGCACTTTTGTCTGTACATATGTAGTTTAATTATTTAGTCAGATCATCCTTTTTTTCTCTAGCAGCAACCACTTTGCATGATTTTGTCTGTAAAGTTACTGAACTATATCAACCTGAGACGATGGAGATCTAAAACCATCTGATCAGTCCTGTTGCCCGGATATTAAAGACCTCACTTCTTCAGCTCAGCTGAACAGAACACTTTCAGAATAGGTGATGCTGGCAATGCAATGACTTCTTAGCAAAATGATGGCATGTATATCCACAGCCAACCTTATCTCCCCAGCTGCCACATTGAACATTTGAATTAGAAGAGACACAGTAAGAGACTGAGAGTCAGGGCTTATCGTCTGTGCTAGCTTTCTCGTTGATAGTTTACAAACTACAGATCATGGTTTAAATTGTTAAACATTGGCAAATTTTGTTGAAATTGAGGCTCAAAGCGTAAATTCTGGTCATATGAAGTATTCTGGTCATATGAAGTATTCTTTCTTCTTGTATACAAGTCTAACTTGAACTCAGGAGTTTTATAGTTCAGGAACTACTGTGAGCAAGAAGTGAGTCGTGGGTATATGTAAATCATCAATCAATGTGTAAACATTTCTTACAAATCTGGTCAGCATCATATATAGGTTTTGTAGTCAACCAAACTTGTACGCAGTATATGGCATCCCGACAACACCCAGCTGTATTTAACTTTACAGAGTTTAGGGCTTGGGTCAAACATTGGTCAGGACTTGCAAGACAAATGAAATTCCTTCAAGATTGAAAGATAGAAGTACGACAATACAAGTCATGCCCATTAATATCAATAACTGTACATTCTTGTGGGAAAAATTTCCCCAAAAACAGTATTGAAGATGAAGCTGACAAATGTTGTACGCCTCACAACTTCACATGAAAGCCAATATTGCTAAATCGGCTGAATGTGATGTCCTGTGAAACGTACAGTGTACTGATTGAAGCATAATTGTAACAAAAACGAGAAATGGTCACACCATATTCTCTCCAAACATCATTTTGTGGTGCTGGGAAAAAAATTTAGTTCTAGCAGTCAACAGTGAGCAGTTGGTTGCAAACATTTCTCAGGACTAACAAGTCCCAAGTTTTCCGTATTCAATTCAGTACATTGACTGGGCATCCAGATTGAGCCATGTACAAAAGTGAATTTCAGACCAGAGGATTTTCATTTGTCCATGTCCTGTAGTGATTAAAATTTCGTTGACAGACCAAATACAATATACCGCTATATCATAGTACCTACAACACAACATACCATTTGTTTTTAAAAAAACAGTGTATAACTTTTCATGGCCTCTGTATAATGTACACATGTAAATTAAATACATGGGGGATAGGTAAAAATTTAGATGAATATTAAAAAGGAGGAAAGATAAATCCAAACAAATCAATGTACACCCCTGTTTTTTAGTAGAGAGTAATATCAGAGCCATGCCATCAATGCTATTTTGTCACACAGGCACTGATGAATGCCTGGCATGGGATCCTCATGAAGGATTAGCTTGTAAAGGATTAGTAATGATTAGTGGGTGGAAATAAGCCAAACAGTGGACAATAGGTGACATTTTAGAGTACAAGAATTCCAAATATTCAAATATTCAGTGCAGGAGCAGTTCTTTATAACATATTCAGACGTCTTTAAGGTTTTGTTTTTTTGCAATGACAATTCAGGATGGTGAACCTGGTTTATTCTTGTGTCAAGGTTTTTTATTTTACTACAACTATTGTAACAACGTAAAATATTTTTTTGATACATAGGCTAGTTTTGACTACTTACAAACAAATCTAGAGTCTAAGCATGGAATATTATCACAATGAGCAAATGTACATGTATAGTTATGATTTTCCTGACAGGACGTGTGAAATAATTGATAGTTTTTGCGAGTGTTTTGTAAATCTTTGTACAGTATAGTATTAGTAGTGTTTATCCCGAAACGGTAAGTTTTACTTTGTCAAGCTAGGCTTTAATTTGATAGCAACTGCTGAGGTGTATGTGTTTATGCCTATTGCTGCTGTTCAACTACAATCCACAGGACATTTTGTGTATCTTCCTAAGCGTTTTACTGTGAGATCAGAAGGTGACGTGGTACAAAAAAAATCATTTTAATGTCAGTGTTTGACGGTGTAAGACAAGAAGTTGATTCTCACGAAGAGGATGTGATGTACCTGCCTGATGTGATCTGTAACTTAACCCTTTCACCCCCAGTTCCCTGTATACAGGTCCAACTTTACCATAGAAAACAATGGATTTGGGACAAACCATGGTGGTGAAAGGGTTAAATCTAATTGGTCCAGTCTTGTCATGGCCATCAAGTGCATTACTACAACTTGGCCACTTCAATATGTCGTCTCAATGTTGTATGAGAAACTTAGATCCATATTTAATAATATTTTTTGTTGTCTGCAGTAATTCTAAACACAATAACTGATTATGTTAGTATACCTATCCTGCAGTCAGACTATTCCCTATGCCGTGCATATCAGCACATGTATTATGGTGATACATCGCTTAAAAGAGAAACTTTTAAACTTTAAACCATTCTCTTTCATAATGCAGAATGAAAATTAGAGGTCAACATTCAAAGTTTGTCCACTTTTAATTTTACTTTGGAAAAATTGAAATGCAAAGTGGCCTCAAAACCCCTTTTAATTCTAAGGAGGAAAAATTTGATTTTGACACAAAACTACTTTTGTATGCTCCAATGGCATCAAAGTGATTTCACACTGGTAGCAGACACTAAAAGTATTGTCAAAATATGAATGTTTGAAAAACCTTCCTCTGTAGTAAGTCAATTGCCCTGTGACAATTCTATTCATAAACAATAATAACAATACCATATCAGTTTCCATACCATGCTGTACCGACAAGGAATGCCAAGCAGTCAGTATCACTTGCAACCTCTTATTCATTGCAGTACAGTAGTACCGTTTGCGGAAATGTAGATAGAAGTATTTGTGTTCCTGTGCATATGTTTATCCACATATATTGTGTTTGTAATGCTAAAACATGATTTCATCACCGCTTTTCCATTTTCCATGGAACACTGCTTTATTTCATTCTTGAGTTGGCCTATTATAGAACTACTGTAGACCATAGATATCTTTAAATAGCTTACTCACATGAGACAGACCAAACTACCAAAAATAACATCAATCAACAGCCACTTTATATTTATATCCTCAAGGCATGAGAAATCTGTTCCCCCATTTGACATAGACTGTAGAAGGGAAAATTCTGCTCCAAAGTCTATGGTTTCAAGCCACTGACAGGTCATAACACCAGTGGGCACACTCACCAAGATGGACTCAACATACACAAAAGTTCTGATGTACATGTTGTAAACATACAAGTAGGCAGCAATATGCATTTACACGGACATTAGGCAGCATTTTTACCCAAACGTACATTCCAGTTCATAAGTGTGTCATTTTTGGATTTTTTTTCAATCTTCACTCTTTCTATCGTAACCAAGTTATTGACTGTAAATGATTTCCAGCTTCAACTCTTCCTTTTTGTTGCTGTTTTCCACACTTCTGACATTTCTATGAAATCTGTAATGAATACATGTAGCATGTAAAGTCAAATTAAAATCAGTGTTTCATCGCTTCTCTATGAACCTCATTCCCAGATAATGATTTATTATTATCTGCAGGATGTGTTTTTGAGTATGCGTAAAATAGAGAGGTTGAGATTGCACCCATGGGGAACACAATGCAGAGTGGCTTAAGCGGCTCGCGCATGTAACGGTTTGCACAGCTCACACACCCAGACTCACAGTCGCATTGACTGGAGAATTTTGCTTTGATATGGCGTTAATAGAACACAGTGATAAAAACTTGAAATACTTGGATTTTAATTTGAATTCGAACAACAGTACAAAGCTATGGGGTAAAACAAATGACAATGTTGATTTCAGAAGCCTTGAATTTCGACATCTGCTGTCATCTTAGATTTCACAGCAGGAGGTACTTTGGCTATGTTCAGCACAAACTTGTATCCTTTTTGTTACCTAATTATCTCAAAAGTAGATGGCAATCAATAAAAGCAAGCAACAAAAAAAAACGAAAGGAATGTTAGTATGGAACATCAAGTCTAAAACCAAGGAAGCATAAAAATCTCTCCTAGAATAAGTGTGTGAAAAATGGCTGTTTCACATTGAAAACAAATGCCAAACAAGAGAATGATGACATCATCAGATCATGATAAAACTGCGCAGTAAACGATGACTATCCTTTCACATTCTGCTAATATGCAACCTTCATTTCTCTAATAACAGTAGCTGTGCCTTTTGAAATGAGATTCATTATTTCTGTTCCAGAAAAACAAGCCTATTTTCTTTCACTTCTCTCTAAAGTATGTTGAAATACAAAGTAAAAGCCCTGCACACAAATTGGATTGCACACAGTGTTCAATGTTATTGTTGACAAACAAACATTTGGACTTGATTATGGGATAGAACAAGAATCTCCATTTTACGAAATGAACAAATATATTTGAAAATACACCAAAAGTTATGTGTACAGTTAACGGAGTAAGTCGCTATCCTTTTTACTTCATTAGAATATTTCATGAGAAAGATGATTTTATTCTACTGACTGAAACATGCATAGCCATGGACTAAACTGTCACTCTGTGATAGATGGAGTTGGTAAATACTTAAATGATGTACTTGCTGGTAAAAAATGCATGACTGAGGAAAATAAATGTGCAATATTGGAATATTGACGATGAGTCATAATCAAAATATTTGCATACTGAAACATTATTCATAAATTCACTCTGCTTCAGTAAATAATTTTATGTGGCACATCATGCATTAGCAGATGCAATATATGCCATGACGCCTCCAAAAGTAAGTTTAAGTCATGTCAATAAAAAAATATTGTCAACTGCAGTTTCCAAATCAACCCCTACAGCAGGTGGGAATACTCAGTATCCAGCCCATCAGTGCAGCCTAGGTGTCTGTATCCATCAGGTATATTTTGTATTGTTGACATTTGGATTTCAGTCTGAATTTGTATTCAATCACCTCCAACAAGAACACTGGATATTGCGGAGCATATAACAGTGCTAATTGCTAAACAACCAACCAAATACATGCTTTCTCGCTGCAGGAACTATACAAAAATTGTAGGTTTATAGTGTGGTGTGAAATAGAACTCCAGCAGACATTTGAAAATCTGACATTATGCAGTCAACATAATAACTTCAACTTTTCACATGAAGCGATTACACCAAAAGAATGTCAAGCTGTTCAATAATATCCAAGATTGCCCACACTTATTAAGTGAATTCATTACCAAATTACACCCCCTCCCCTTCCCAATAAAAAAAAATATGTGTTTACTGGTGTCCTTGGTAAGACCATTCACCCCTGTCTACTGGGATTTAAATGGAGGGTAAACATTCTCGCCATCAACTGCACAGCTTTGCTTACAGCTGAAATTACAAATATTCACTATAGCCACATGTTGTTTACACAATACCAGCAGTGTTTTTACCTTTTTTTTAATTCATCCTGTGTAGGCGGCCATATGGCCTTTCACTAGAATATGCATATAATACCCACCTAAATTTCTAGTCTGAAAATATTTCAAACCTTCATAATAAAAAAAAACAACCATTTTTTGTCATTTGTAATTGCCATTGACGAGATCAACCACTTTATGATTACTTGTGATTTGCACTTTGATGATGCTCCCTAAAGTATGTTCTCATATAATAGCTACCTTGCTCATTCAATACATTTTACTAAAAGGCCTTTAACCCTTTCACCCCAGTTCTCTGTATACAGGTCCAACTTTACCATAGAAAACAATGGATTTGGGACAAACCATGGTGGTGAAAGGGTTAATGTCAGTGAAGGGTCATTTGAGTTGTTTGCCACGCAGAACAATACATATCTGCAGTGGAATATGAGACAATATTTCTAAATTCTTGTACATGGTGAAATGTGCGTAAATCCTAAAGTGCTAGTGTTTTTTCCCCATTTCACTGACTGACTGACCTCAGAATATCTCCTTGACTGCCTTACTTAAGTTTCATTTCCAGATGGTTTTGACAGGTTTCTTCAGAAACAAAGAATACAGTAGCATGCCGCATGCCGTGCCCCTTGGATGTGTTGAACGATCAGATTTTACGAAAAGTATCTCTGTGAGAAAGAAAAATATGATATTTGGTACCTCATCATTGGAATTTAAAACATAGGGCCAAAGTCCCTGAAGCTACTATAGACATGGATACAAAATTAAGTATTTCCTGACTGTATGAAATTATCTCACTAAGGTCATCCTAGGGACTTGTAAACCAAATATTAAAGCTGTCTGACCAGCGGTTTTGAAAAAACAAGCGACTCAACAGTTGACAGAGTTTTGCTGTGTTATGTAGAGAATAACCTTTTGTGACACATGTATTGATGGAGAAGGTGGATATCTTTGATAGCTCATTTCAGGATGGCCTGACCATTGTAAGTAAGTTCTGTTGAATAAGTTGAGACTGTACGTACTCAGAGAAAGCGCACTGAAGAGACAAATGTTTGAAACTTAAGAAGTTCAAGGTCATCAAAAGCATTGTAAGGAATCATGTAACACTTTCATTGCACTGTTTACACAGATTGCATAATTGCTATAAATAGCACATAAGGAATCTTACAGCCCAGCTTTACCATAAAAACCCTATCACTTTGACCACTCTTTTAATTGACCACTCTATTTTTTTCCTCAAAAAGTAATTTTATTTTATCCTTACCAAGTCAACCATAAACGGAAATTAGAACTTTCTCTATCTCTATTTATTTGACCACCCTATCATGACAAACTATTACGAGCGATTTCTTTTAGATAACATACAGGGCACAATAAATGAGGGTTCAGAATATGTCAAAGTTGGCATTCAGGAAAGTTGCCTTTACATGTTTTAATCCTCCAAGATGGTAGCATTTCACGATGACCTGTCAAAAAAGTTGAACTTTCTGATAATTCTACACTAAAATTATTTTGGCTTTGATGATTCCTAATTAATTCAATTATTTAAAATCATATTAATTATTTTTTTCTGGGTGAATTGATAGGGTTTATACAGTACAAGAATTACATACAATGTAAGTCAAATTTTGACCAAAATGACAAAAAATTCCTTAAAAATACAGATTTGCATATTTCATCACAATTTGAACAAATCTAAGTTGGGTTATCCCTAGGGACCTGTATACCAAACAACAAAGCTGTCTGACCAGCGGTTATGAAGAAGAAGATTTTTTACCAAAAACGCCTTTTTTGGCATTAATTTGCCTATTTTCAACAATATCAAAAAATTAAAAAAAGTAGTTTCTCAAAATCATATTTTAATCTACACCACAAATATCAAATCAGTAAGTACTGCGGTTCTCAAGATATTTGAGTGGACGGACGCCTCACAAACGGACATACATACATACATATACATACAGACTGACGACGGACGCCGGACGGATACCTATCCCAATACCTTCTATAGACTATAGTCTATAGTAGCTAAAAACTACCGTACATAGTTGTTTCCAACAGAATCTGTGATGTGATTAAGGACATTAGTTGTGAAGTAATTTTTGGATAGGTGCTGTTGTTAAATCAAAAATACGTAAGATTGCTCCAATTTTCTGTGCATTTTTAGTACAAGATCCATTCAAACTCTGTCTTTAAAGAAGATCTGTGTGCTCAAAAATTCAACCATTCATTTTCAAGTTGCTTATTAGGCCAAAAAAAAAAGAGAAATGTTTCTGGTCAGCGCGCGTGTCACTTGAACAACAGCATGTCACCCTTTTTTTTTCTGTTTGTGGCCGGCGGCCGTGGCTGCCACCAAACCAAATGGCTGAAGAGAAAGAGAAAATTCTTTGGGGACATGATCAGTGACTGCATGAACAGTATATATGTGACTATATTGATAAAACTATAAAACTGACCCTCCTCCCTCCTTGAGGCAAAAAAAATAAAATAAAATGCGCGTCGCCGCACCATTTTTTAAGAAAGACCTGACCAGAAACATTTCTTTTTTTTTTTTTTTGGCTTACATGAGGGAAACCGGTGAAACCAGAACTGCTGACTGTAGTGCAAAGTCTGTTCCAATGATTGCAATATGTAGGAAATTCTATTGATATTTCCTTTATGTTTTCTTTCCTGTATGCAGTTAGAGTTAAAGTGCAAACACTCTGCAATGGTCATCCATTACCCAAAGTCCTTGTAGTAGAGTCTGGAACTCTGCTTATTAACAAGAATGGTTTTCTTTATAGACTAGATCTGCTGAAGAATTTTCCAGTTGACTTTTTTTTATAGTGTGAAATCACGTGTCCTATAGCAGCAGTGAAATGTAAATATGAAAGAGGGTGGTTCGTATCATGATGGACTTTGCGTATGGAATATCAATTTTCTTGAAACTAAAGAGACATCTACAGGTTTAGTATTATGGTTAATGCTGTAACTGCCCACAAGACACATGATCTCATCTCTCCAGTACTGGATTTTGCAAAAATAAATAAAATGGGAATTCCCCAAATCCAACTTTGCTAGGAACAAACACCTTAATACAGTACAGAAATACTGAAGTGCTGGGCCTTGAGTCGATGGACTGCCTTTCCATGATACTTTAATATCCTGGGATGCTATTTTGAGTGAAAGCTTCAAATAGTGTTTCGGGAGGATTATAATTTTTCTACTGCATCAGTTTACAGCTTCTTGTAAGTTTCTGTTCTTTAGAGAAACCTGTCTGTCTTCACAGATTGGATCAATTATATTAAAACCACACCCAGTGTGCAGTTCTTTCGAGGGTAATTTTAAACACTCTACTTGGAGGACAGTAGCATTGATGATAGAGTTCATATAGTTGGGTTTAAAATTTGGTTGTTAGGATAACTGATCAAATTCCTTTTTTGTTTCTTTAGTCACAGCTTTAGCTGTTACAATTTACCACAATGAGAGCGTATTGCACAGCATATGTACACATGCAGTACATGGTTATAGAATATCACAGCTGTCACAAAGCATATAGTTTATGAGCAGATTTAAAAATTCAAACACAGACTTCATATTAAAACCTGGGAAAGACAGCACCACAGGCTGCTCTGTATCCTATAAATGGTAAACTTCATGCAAAAACATCAATAGACCCAATATTCTCAGGTGAACTCTTCCAAAACAGATTTTTGATCAATTTGTTTAATATCGCCCCTCAAAAATTGTGGATATTAGCATTTCCAAGGAGTTAATTTATTTCAATTATTGTTTAAAATTATGGAAAATTTTATTCCATACCTCACATTATCATTTTAAAGTGGAGAGTTGAAATTCAAGGACGTGCGGTGTGGCGCCCTCTAGTGTTCAACCAGTGATGTAATTTTGTTTATGGACAACGTTGAAGAAGTGTGTACATTATGCAGAATTACTGAATATCTTAATGATATTGACATCACCATCACCTGTCATCACTTATCTCTCAGCTGTTTATCAGTACATGTTGGTAAAGTACGAAGCTCACCTCACAAAACATAACTTCTGGACTGGTAATTTAATTTTTGAAAGAATTTGTCTAAAATGGGAGTCACGGTATGTCAAGCTGTGGGAAAGCAACGTAAACCCAAAGCAACAAAAAGTTCACATCACACATTTTATTTCATGCTGAGGTATAAAGTCTTAAGTTAGGAAGGAACTCTGCTAAGGCTTGAATCAGAAAGTGTGGTAAAAACTACAAAATGTTCATGTCAACATTCACAATACACACTGGCAAACTTTGTGTTTACTGTCAGTTTTTCATTTGATTTCCACTCCTGGCAAGAGTCAATCAAACACATGGTAAATCGCATACCTATCAAGGGTACGAGGAAAGTATTTGTGTGAATACGATGATACATATCTATGTTAAAAATACTCATTTCATCATCACACTGGAGTTCCTTCATTGAGTTGGCTATCTCCTTTCATTTCCAACTGATTGATGTCTTTTCTGATTTGTTCCATGTTAATGCCCTGTGCCGTCTCATCAGTTCCTTGTACATCAGTGTCTTTGACGGCATCAAGATATGAGAAATATGTACACCTTCTGCCTGTCACAGGATCTACGGTCCTTCCAACTTCATAGACAATCTTTTCCAGTGAATGGTGGATCAGCTTTGATCTTGGTACTGGCAATTCTTGTATTAACACAACATCACCTGCTTTGAGTTCCTTGCCTTCATCAACATGCACATAGCACACTTTGGGTTTGTTGAAGTACTGTAAGAGACATGAAAGAATCATTTTAGTACTTGGTATATGTATGACACTGAAAGCATACCAGTACAGCATCAAACGACATTTCCTGCTTGAATTGAGAACTATAGTAAAATGTCTGGGGAAATTGGGACATTTTTTATATTCAGTGAGTCTTTTATAATGTGTATATTGAGTTTGATTGAAGTAAAGTCTACCTTTGTCCAGACAAAACATTGGCAAAGAACATTGGTGATGACGATGATGATGTTGATGATGATGATGATGATGATGAGGGTGAATTGCTTTGTTTTAAAAATTATCTTCAGAAGGGGAGGGACACTTTGATACTATCAATACCATGGAGCCTGAGGTAAATCTTTTTCCCTCCATGCTACTGCACTACAACACGCACATATATGCCATGGAGGTCAAGGGAGAAGAAAATTGAAGGTGCTGCTAAGATATATTCTAAAAATAAAACAAGGGAAAAGTATTTTGGTTCATTCACGTTCACATGCATTTACACTTAGAAGAGGTATTTGTACGCCTTTCCCTCTATGAATTCTGAGAACAAAAGACGTTTTACAACAAGGGTGCATCCATGAACACCAGATATGAAGCCTTGATGAAGGGATGGATATAACACTTGAACACAGTGATATGCCCAGAACCAGAACGTGTACAGTACATTCCTACCTTCATAACATACTCGTCGAGTTCCAAGTTCAACACCTTCACTTTTGCCGTTCTATCGACAGTCTTACCGAACACTTGGCCTAAAAGGAGCCGTAACTTTGGAACAACTTGTTGTGCCATTTAAAATGTCTAAAGGAGGAAAGTTAATTGATTTTCAATGAGATTTGGAGAACGCAGCCGATAAGTTCCTAGCACTGAGCAGCATGTGTATGTTAGAGTGAAGGGTTATCACGCATGCGTATTGTAACAACTTACCTGAAAACTGACAAAATGGCAGACAATCAAGAGAAGGGAATGTCAATATTCTTGGACGTGAGTACAGTTGATAATGACGCGCCAGTCGTACAAGTTTCAATTATTGTGACAGTGTATATTTGAGTAACCGCTGTGGTCCTATCCCGGGTTCTATCTACTTTGCTCTAGATATGATAAGAAGTTTGATATGCCGGTATGCCACTGTCTCACGGCAGTTGGTAGTTTGTCGCAGGGTGACCGGACGAGAGGCCCTCCTATTCCCTACAATGGGGCTGACACAAGTTTTCTAAGAGTGAATGCTCGAAATCGAAGGCATAAAGGGGGACCCAGGTAGTGGTAAATTGTACAAATTCACCTTAAGTATGCAACAGTTGTGCACATTTATGTCTATGAACAAGGTAATGACGTGAAAATCTTGAAGTTTACGAACACATTTTGTCAACAAATGTCAGACGGGACGCCATCTTGGAAGTCGTCTACTCGCACGCGAATGGTCACTATGAGAGATCGCCTGAACGGAAACACTTGCATTTCACAGTGAATGTTGTGAAGACTAGGAAGTCAAGATGAGTGCAAAAATTTCCTAAAAGGTTTTTTTTCTTCCAAGAAACTGCTGACGAAATTTTTACTTTGAAACGGCTATGACTTTTGGCATCATTTTCAAGGAGGGAAGAAATGGCCATGCGGGCAAATTGTACCTTATATATTTTTCTACTTGTTTTGTGCTTTAAAATAGCTCAGCTATGCAGCGCAAATTAGCGCCCACGGTTTTTTAAAAGCAGGAAGTAAAGTTCGCAATAGTGCCGTACTTGAACAACGTGCTTTTCACTGGTGCGCACCTGTCTCTGACCAGAAACAATGGCTTGTATCCATGATACTGTAAACACAAAGGTCAGCCTAAGGACAATCTTCCATTTTCTTTCACTGTGACTCATCAACCCATACAATATTCTCACAGAAATAATTTGGAAACTATCAATGCACCTTTCACGAGACTCATTATTGTACAGTTAGTCATCTTTGAGCCATTTTAACAATATTTGATCCGATTTTTGGTCATATTGTCTCATTATTCCTCATTACAATATTCCCAGGGAAAGAATTTGGAAACTTTGATTTTCCAGAGGCTGCCAAATTGTGATCATGCTAATTAGCCAAATTATTTTTGCAGATTTGGACTTTGTACCAACACTTTCAACAGGTGCCATCAAGATTTTGGCAAAAAAAATCAGTTTTAAAAATCGTCCGGTCTCCCGGCAGTTGGTAGTTTGTCGCACGGTGATGGGCGGGGCCCGTAACGCAAAGTGATATCTCGTAATCATTGTATCGTAACAATTCCTAGAAATGCAGAATCATATGATACAGGTACTAACTACACAAAAATATTAGAGTGATATGGAAGCAGTGCACTGCAGTCCATAGTTTACACTGACAGCAACGTCACCCCATCCGTATGGCTATATGTAGTGCGCTGATTGATCATGCACTGTTGTTGGCCAATCAGATGTCAATCGGCCAATCAGAGTGTCCCATGGTTCGGCAAGTTTTCCGCAGCAGAGAGAAGTCGTGAAAAACATTATTGTATCTCAGGCATGGCTGTTTAATATCCACTCTTTATCTCCAAAACTCATCGCAATAAACTTTGCCTATTAAACCGTTACACGCCACTATAATTTCATCAACTTCTCTTATTTCTTGTTTTCAATCTTTTCATAGGTGTTCAGGAGAGCAGATAAAAATGGTACTGGTTAATTTTACATTACTTCATTTTCCTTTACTGTATTATGTAAAGTCATGTAAAGATTTGAGTTTTTTCCACAATAGTAAATACTTTTTCAGGGAATGTTTGTTTTTCAAAAGTCAGCAGCAAATAATTGTACAGTTTACAGAGTTTGATTATTTTTATTCTTCTCAAACAAAGTCATCATTTTTGTTATGTAGATGATAATGCATTATCGCTAGAAGAATTCAAGTCATTCTTTGCTGATGGAGTTGTGGACTCGGAGGAACTGGAGAAACTGTTTCATGAGATTGACACTCACAACACCAATAACATAGACACTGGAGAACTGTGTGGTAAGTGTGAGCCATAATTTTCAATGCATGTGGTCTAAGATATATGTAGATTAAAATCACATTTTTGTTTCATAGCACAGGGGGGGGGGGGGGGGGGGGGTTTAATTGGCAAGGCAAACATTACAAAGCTGAAAGTTATATAACAGTATATTAACAAACAGTTGTAGGAGCCACTGTCAGGGGAGGTACCAGAAGTATATTTCACAAGATCACGGTCCCTCCACACTGTGACAAGATGTAATGTCCTTCTGAATAAAAATGTGAATGAAGTTCCCTGTTTCCATTAAATTGACAAACCTAGAATAGCTCTGATTGCAATGACATCGTTTTCTCTCTTATTAATATGCATAGATAAATATCTGTCCGTATTTGCCACACAAACAATGAAAGTAAAATCTGCTAATGTTACAATGGCTACTAAAAGTCACACTCAATATTCATATGAATTTATGGCTCAGACTCCAAGCTGCAATAACAGCCATGCATACAACAACAAAATTTGTCCGATTTTTAGGCAGCGTTGTAAAGTCGCGTGCGTACAGCTTTATTAGCTCCGCTGTCAGCGACGCGGAGCTTATCAAATAGGTTGATTTTCTGTCGTCGTCCGTCGTCGTCGTCCGTCGTCCGTCGTCGTCCGTCAACAATTGCCTTCTCCTCTGAAACCGCAAGTCCGATTGCTTTGAAATTGTATGTGCAGTTCACTTGGGGTAACCTCACTTGAGTTTGAACAAATCGTGTGAAATTTGCATATTTGTATTTTTGGGGCATTTTTTGGTGTTTTTGGTAAAAAAATCTTCTTCTCTAAAACCGCTTGTCCGATTGCTTTGAAATTTGATATGCAGTTGACTTAGGGTGACTTCAGTCAGATTTGTTCAAATCGTGGTGAAATTTGCATATTTGTATTTTTAAGGCAATTTTGTCATTTTTGGTAAAAAGATCTTTAAAAATCTTCTTCTTCAAAACTACCAGTCAGATAGCTTTGATATTTGGTACATATGTCCCTAGGGATGATCTTTTTCAGATTTGTTCAAATTGTGGAGAAATATGTAAATTTGCATTTTTAAGGCAATTTTTGCCATTTTTAGTCACAAAATGTATTTCTCAAAAAGTACTGGTCTGATAGTTTTGAAATTTGGTATACAGGTTTCTACAGATGAACTAAGTAATATATATTGAATCTCTGATGAAATCTGTAATTTTGTAATTTTGGGGCAATTTTTGCCATTTTTGGTGAAAAAATGTGTATTTTCAACACTACTCATCTGATAGCTTTGAAACTTGGTTTACAGGTTCCTGCAGATAAACTGAATGATATTTGTTGAAATTATGATGAAATCTTTAATTTTGTATTTTTGGGGCAATTTTTGCCATTTTTGGTCAAAAAATGTGTATTTCCAAAACTTGTCATCTGATAGCATTGCAATTTGGTATACAGGTTCCTACAGATCACCTTCATGATATTTATTGAAATTATGATGAAATCTGCAATTTTGTAATTTTGGGGCAATTTTTGCAATTTTTGGTCAAAAAATGTGTATTTCCAAAACTACTCATCTTATAGCTTTAAAATTTGGTATACAGGTTTCTATAGATGAACTTAAAAGTATTTATTGAAATTATGATGAAATCTGCAATTTGAATTTTTTGGGCAATTTTTTCCATTTTTGGTCAAAAAATTTGTTTCTCAAAAAGTACTGGTCTAACAGCTTTGAAATATGGTATACAGGTTTCTATAGATGAACCAAATTTAATCTTTTGAAATTATGATGAAATCTGCAATTTTTGTTTTTTGGGGCAATTGTAGTGGCCATGTTTGGTCAAAAATTTTACTCTCAAAAAACTACTCATCAGATAGCTTTGGTTGACATGTTCTTAGGGATGATCTGATGTGATATATTCAAAGTATGATGAAATCTTCAATTGTGTATTTTGCAGCTATTTTAGCCACTTTTTTCTGGCCACTGCATTGAGCTATCAAAGATTTCCACCTTCTCATCAACATGTATCAAAAATAGTTATTCTGTACATAAACACAGCGGAGCTATATTGGCCGCTAGGTCGCTTGTTTAGTAAAAAAGCTGAAATTGCGATCAACGCTATTGTACAAACTTAGAGATGGAAATAAGTCACATGTCTACAGACATCACTCTGATGACATCAAAATATTTGCTCATATGACACCAGACACATTTTGGTCATTGACAGAGGACATCCGATAAAGTAGATCAAAATACTTAGCTGTAATTCTTAAGTCTGCCTTTACAACACCATTATCTAAGTTCTTTATTAGTTTGATAAGAGATTCTAACTTCATACTGCTTTCTTCGACAGCATATTTCTCTCAGCACCTTGGTCCATTCAGGGAAATATTTGCAGCATTGGAGGATGTGTCGGGGTCTGTTACCAAAGCCTTACAATCCACTGCCAAGGTAAAATGCTCACTGAATATTCATTCACTCCAGATTGGAAGAAATGGGTGGCTTGTTGTATCTCTAACTTCATTTATTCATTATGCTGGTAAATATTTGAGACCCCTTCCCATGTTAAAAGTTGCATTTACCTCTGTTGTGTGTGCAGTGGTTGATGAATGCTGACCATCTAAAAGTTATTGAGGATTTTTTGCTCATGGTTTACTCACAGACCAATATTAGGCATGTTCCATCTGTGTTGGGAGGAGGGACACCATGGTGTATGCCTTTCAAGAATATAATACCATCTTTGATCGATTATAAAGATTTTTCCGAAACAAGTTGAGCTGAATGACATCAGGGAGCAAAGCTACTGGAAAATTTGTCTGTCAAACAACTTTATTTTATAAATTTTCCTGCCTCCCAGTTCATTCCTTTTTGTGTATTTCTTCCTAGAGCTACCCAGAGGCCTCATTCAATGAACAGTTTAGTACCAGATTTCTACTGAAAGAAGTTGTGAATCAGCTTAGTGCTCTACAGTATCCAATCGATGCAGCATCTGATCACATGGAAGAAGAGGCAATCAAAGACAGGTCTGTATATACATATATACATACATATATATATACTGTATGTATGTGTATAGAGAGAGAGAGAGAGAGAGAGAGAGAAAACATACAGAAATAATGAAAGTACAAGAATTAAACCTTTGCACAAACTGTCCTCATTGAAACTTTCAACTATTCTCATATCAAATGGAGAATAAAAATCAGGGGTCAGTGTGCAAAGTTTGGTACCAGGGAAACAAATTACCTATCATTTACCGATATTTGAAATTCAAAATGGCTGCCATCCCTTGTTAAATATGTGAAAAGGGAAAATTTTATATATTTGAAAATGTTATTGAGTCTTTGAAGGAAGCTTATTTTTTATTGGCTTACATTGCTTTCCCACAGACCAACCAAGAGTCAGGCAGAGAATGTAGAAGCCATCGTTCCTTCCAAAGCAGGATGGATCAAGAGAAGAGAGAGACAGCAAGCCCTTGCCACTCAAACAAGTGTCCCTTACGAAAGTATGAATTTCAGTCAGCAATAAGTATACTAGACAAAGTCCCACTCTCACTGTTTGTTTATCAACATAAATTTGACTCCTTTCATGCAAACCTTTCATTCTCATTGCCCTGTGTGTAGATCCACCCTCCTTATTGAAAGGCCAGGGCATATACTATAGTCTGTAGGTGAGAGAGTGAAACACAGAGAGTTTCTATGAAATATGCATCCATGGCCAGAAGTCGGGATTTTTTCATTTAGACATTTTACATTTTAGTAGAGCATGTTTGACATGTTAGGTCGGAACTAACGTGACCAAAAAAGCCAAACTTGCAAACCTATCGTGTATCGTGCATACCCAACATATCCGCACCTATCGTTTCTAAAATGTCTAACGTGTATGTCAGGTCGGAACTAACGTGCCTAAAATGCCAAACGTGCAAACCTATCGTGTATCGTGCAGACCTAACGTTAAAGAACCTATGTCTAACATGTATAGCATTTTAGGGCGTACAAATAAGTCCTATTCTATCATGCCAATCATGCAACCTATCGTGTATCGTGCACGCCCAACATGTATGCACCTATCGTGTCCAAAGTGTCTAACGTGTATATCATGACTGTAAACGATCTGTCTCAAGATTCACGTGATGGCCTACAAACACGGTAAGGTCTAACTCTATCATGCCAATCGTGCAAACCTATCTTGTATCGTGCAGACCTAACGTGTACGGACCTAAAGTGTCTAAAATGTCAAACGTGCATGTCATTTTAGGTTCACAACATGGGTCAAAATCTATCATGCCAATCGTGCAAAACTATCGTGTATCGTGCAGACGTACGGACCTAAAGTGTCTAAAATGTCAAACGTGCACGTCATTTTAGGTTCTTAACATGGGTCAAGTCTATCATGCCAATCGTGCAAACCTATCGTGTAACCTGCCGACCTAACGTGTACGGACCTAACGTGTCTAAAATGTCTAACGTGTATCTCATGACTGTACCATTCAACTTATCTGGAGACCCTAAAATGACATACACCTTAGACATTTTAGACACATTAGATCCTTACACGTTAGGTATGCACGATACACGATAGGTTTGCATGATTGCAAAATCTATTATGCCAATCGTGCAAACCTATCGTGTATCGTGCACACCTAACGTGTACGGACCTAACGTGTCTAAAATGTCTAACGTGTATGTCATTTTAGGTTCTCCACATGAGTCAAACTCTATGTGCCAATCGTGCAAACCTATCGTGTATCGTGCAAACCTAACGTGGTCAGCACCTTACAGGATAGGTTTGCACGATTAGCATGATAGATTTTGACTCATGGACATCCTAAAATGACATACATGTTAGACATTTTAGACACTTTAGCTCCGTAAATCTTAGGTCAGCACCTTATACGATATGTCTCAAGATTCACGTGATGGCCTACAAACACGGTAAGGTCTAACTCTATCATGCCAATCGTGCAAACCTATCTTGTATCGTGCAGACCTAACGTGTACGGACCTAACGTGTCTAAAATGTCTAACGTGTATGTCATTTTAGGTTCTCCACATGAGTCAAAATCTATCATGCCAATCGTGCAAACCTATCGTGTATCGTGACACCTAACGTGTACGGACCTAACGTGTCTAAAATGTCTAACATGTATGTCATTTTAGCTTCTCCACATGAGTCAAAATCTATTATGCCAATCGTGCAAACCTATCGTGTATCGTGCAAACCTAACGTGTACGGACCTAACGTGTCTAAAATGTCTAACGTGTATGTCATTTTAGGTTTTCAACATGACTCCAATTTCTATCATGCCAATCGCGCAAACCTACCGTGTATCGTGCAAACCTAAAGTGTACGGACCGAACGTGTCTAAAATGTCTAACGTGTATGTCATTTTAGGTTCTCAAGTTGACTCCAATTTCTATCATGCCAATCATGCAAACCTATCGTGTATCGTGCAAACCTAACGTGTACGGACCTAACGTGTCTAAAATGTCTAACGTGTATGTCATTTTAGGTTTTCAACATCGGTCAAAATCTATCATGCCAATCGTGCAAACCTATCGTGTATCGTGCAGACGTACGGACCTAAAGTGTCTAAAATGTCAAACGTGCACGTCATTTTAGGTTTTCAACATCGGTCAAAATCTACCATACCAATCATGCTAACCTATCTTGTATCGTGCAGACCTAGCGTGTACGGACCTAAAGTGTCTAAAATGTCAAACGTGCATGTCATTTTAGGTTCACAACATGGGTCAAAATCTATCATGCCAATCGTGCAAACCTATCGTGTATCGTGCAGACGTACGGACCTAAAGTGTCTAAAATGTCAAACGTGCACGTCATTTTAGGTTTCAACATCGGTCAAAATCTACCATACCAATCATGCTAACCTATCGTGTATCGTGCAAACCTAATGTGTACGGACCTAACGTGTCTAAAATGTCTAACGTGCAGACTTTTACAGTGTTTAGTCATGCACGTTTGTCCTACACGTTTGGTTCTATAATGTACAATGGCATACAATTGCCCATAGCACGATAGCTTCAACAATGTGAAACGTGCATTTTTACCAACTACTGGCCATAGCTCGAAATATGTGCATTAAGCAAGTGGTGTTGCTGTGAACAATTAAACATTCTCACTAAAACGCGCCATACCATTTACTGCATTCAAGGTTTATGCATAACCTCATTTTATTGAAAAATAAGCATTACATTTTTGGATTATGCCGATCAAGCTGCCTCTATTTTCTGTGATTTTTTCCACCTCATCTGACCTAACTCCTAACCTTTCTCAAGCTTTGTCAACATAAAAAGATTCCATGATTCATCATAGTTGATTAAGAACTCAAAAGACATTTCGGTTTCAGGTCTTGTCGGACTCTCAGGTCAAGTGGAACGTCTTCAGTCTCTGGTTGACAAACTGGAGCACAAGGTGACCTTTGACCCCATTGATGAAGAGGTTGTTGCCGAAGATGATGATGAAAACACTGTAAGTGTAAATTTCAGCTTGAAAGACTAGACAATGTCAACATTTTGTGTTATTTGCATTTCTAACTGAAGAATATACCTCAAATCCAAAATCTCTGAATCACTTGGTCATTCTGGAATCTGTTCAATGACTACTTTTATTCCCATACCCTTTCTAATGAGTTCACCCTCATCATAAAAAATAGTAGGACTGAACCAAAGTATGAGGGCCCAAGGGTCAGTTTTGGTGAAATCCCAACACATACTGTATACCCTGTGATAGCTTGCGTCATCCCAAATCACGTATGAATAATTTTGTATTTGATGCCCATATACCCTATGCATCCAAGATGCAAGGTACATAAATATTCCCTATTGAAAAGGAATCGTTACCATAAAATTTAAATACTGAAACAATGCTCATTAATATAATTTGCATAAAGAAATACTAATCCACCTTGCATCTTGCACTAAGTGCCTATGATATCTTGCCACATCTCAAAATCATGTGTAAATAATTTTGTATTTGATGATTTTTCACTCAGGTTGTTCTGGTGTGTCGCAACTTGTATGTAGATGAAGAAAAGTACAAGGAATTCAAAAGTAGTCTCACTACATACATAGAAGCGCTCGCTAAGGAAGATGGTTGCTTAAAGTAAGGATTTAATTTTTGCTGTCAGTTCAGGGTGAACAAAAAATCTGCGAAGTAACAGTTTTTCTATATTTTTTTGTGTTCAGTATGATTTAATGTCATGGTTTACGATCCAACATGACAGGCGAAGGGTATGATGCAAAATAGACTTGATTACTTTAATGTGTGCCAACAAAATTTTACAAAAAACCAGTTAACTATTTAGACTGAAAGTGATGCATAAGATGTGTTTTATTCTCATTAAATATCTATCATATCATACAGTTTCATCTATGCACAAGGATTTAACTGAAAAATGTGTTCCTGAAATGTTGCTTTGATTTATTTCCATCAGATGCCAAGAACTTCGAAACTGTGAAAGAAAAAAAACCTTGGCAAATCATTATTGTTCGCAGATGACAGGTTGGGCTAGGGTAAACAGGCTTCTTAATGATTTTCACATTGATGTGTGGTCTAATTGTGGTTTTGTAATCACATTTCATTTTGCAGTATCAGTGTCCGGAAATACTCTGACACAAATCACTTTGTCCTGTATCAAATATTTGATTCCATCGACTCATGGAAAAGGTGAGCCGCTCACATCTATTTGATGGCACAATTTACAATGAGAGAGTGCAACAACAGTCACAGCAAAATACATACATGTATGTTACAAAATTGTCATGTGAATTGAGTCTCCTGCAGAAAAATCGTTACATGTATCTTCAGATGGTGGATGTTTAGGCCTGAAGAAATCATTGCTATATTTGCTTGCCAACTCATCACATCAGATGCATTCTTTGGGTGGAGAGATACCACTGCGTCATATTATAATGGATCTTCCTCAGTTTTTGTCAGAATGCATGAATTTATACTTGCGGAAATATGACTGTCAACTGTGCTATTGCAGATAAGAAATCACCATTAACAGGGTCTCCATTGATCTCATTATTTTTCATTGTCTTGGGGGATTGTTTGTTGTACCGGGTAGTGTTCATGTTTCATAAACTAAAGCCACGGTTCAATACACTATGTAGTGCATTTTTCATAACTCATGCTGTCTAAATAATGGCAAAATTGACCCTGTGACATTGCACACAAACCGGTGGCAAACAGCAGAAGTGTAGATAAATGTATAAAGATACTTGTAGTATGCTTCTCAAGACTGAAAGATTCAAACTTTCATTCAAACTTTCCACAAGAAAGCATTAAACCATTCTCTTTCAACATCAAAAATAAAAAAGTACGGGTCACCATGCAAATTTTGGCACGAGAAGCAAATTACCCAGAATGTTATAGATTCTTTTAAATATAAAGTGGCTCTTATCCCCATGTAATGTCTACGGGAAAAGATTGAATTTTTCGTTTTCAAGAAAATGAGACTTAAATTTTATTCACTCCGTAAGAATCCAACTTGCATCTTATCAGCAAGGTATTCCAAAACTTTGAGTCCAAATTTTTTTATTTTATTTTTTATTTATTCTCGTAACAGCGCCAGCTGGCAGCCACTTACAGACAAGTAAAAAAAAAAAGAAATATAAAATATAAATCTATTTAAAGACAAAATTGAAAATGAAGAAACTACACACAAGAAACATACGACAGAAAGATTAAAATCACACAGACAAGACCGCAAAGATGTTTGTTTTGTAAAGTTGCATTGAATTGGCAAAGATGCCAATAATACTTGTACTGTTGAGTGAATTAAATAAGCGGGAAATGCGACCAATGAACCTTCTCTTTGTAACGTCTCTGTAAATGTCTCTCCCTTAGGTGCACCCTACATGTACGTTAAACATCAGAATATGTGTGTGTTACCTATAAAGTATGAAATGGTTTTATTAAGCTGTTGGCTTTGTGATAAAGATATCCACCAGATCAGATTTGTTGTAATATACCTACATCAAAATTGTTCTTTTCTTTTCTCCCATAGTCACTTTTCAGGGAAAATTTCGAAAACATTCCAACACAACAATGTAGACTACTTGGAAAAACCAGAGGCACTTAACACCATGGATATTCCAGGTAAGTTTGGATGATGAATCTGTGCAAAAGAAGAAAAATGGATCTTAATTACTTGACATGGACCATTTATGTGGTGCTTTAAAAGTTATTTTGATGAATTTTAAGTGTTACTGCCAGTTTCTGGTCATGCTGAAGCCAGCATGTAAGATAATGTTTTATTGTACACAGGTTATGGTAGGCATGTGAAGATGTCAGTCACCAAACAGTGTAGTTTTAGTAGGAGCTGATCTGTTAGGGACTAAGATTGACCCATCTGCTTTATTCTTTTTTGTTTCAGCAAAATGGTTGGAAGAAAAACGAGAAGCTCAACAGTGAAAACTGCATTTGAATTAATTGAAGATTTACACATGAACATACCGTTCCAAACATCGTCAAGTTTATGCAATATTATGGAAAAATTAGCAATCTCTGAATATTACCAATTTTGTAATCAATGTCTTTCTACTAATGGAAACAAGCTGTAAAACTTTAGGACCCTGCTGTAAGCCTGTTTGGAGATGTACCGCTGGGAGACTGAAATGGTGTAATTGATGTTACCAAAAAAATTGGACCATCAAATAATATTTAGTCATAGCTAACTATACATGTACATAGCTTGAGAAGATATATCCAGGGTGGGCGAATCCTATCAGTTTTGTGATCCCTGGCCGTGTATCAACTCAAGACTAGCAGTCCTGGAGTCTAATTTGCAAGTGCTGCAAATATTGTCTATCATTCAAGTGGGTTGATTGGTCTTGTTGACTGGTCGAATGACAAAGTCAGTGCTCAGAGTCAAAACTTTGGTGGGTACTACACAGCGGATGACTTGATTTGCCCAGCCTTGCGTGTGACAGCTTAATTGAAGAGTACCAGTACCAAAGAATTTTTGTCCTAATGAAATAATCCCTATATATTTTGATTTTTCTCCTTTTTGTAAACTTCTGCCACTAAGAATTGGATGTAGATGTCAGTCATTTGAGACTGTTCAGTTTGTGGCAGCTATCCCTTTACACACAACTGTGTTGACATACAGTTTGGGAAATTCATTAAAAATAACAAGCAGCTATCAGGGCATGTCACTATAGAATGTAGTTTGTCCAGGCAAAACTGAACCTGCCCTGATGGTTTTTGCTATGCCTCTCATCTCAGCAAACTGAACAGTAGCAATTATTATTATTATTTCCGTCTGCTCATAGGGCAGACAACTGTAACTTTCACCTAGACAGCTATGACTTTACCATCTTTTGGCAGGCAGAGAGGCTGTCAGTTTTGATTTACTTTGTGGTATACCAAGAGGAACTTGCTAAAATGCAGGAGTCAATATTAGTAAAACTTGCCAACTTTCCTCCTTTAGCAAAAGACACAGCATTCTCAATGTCGTAGTAGAAAGCGCATATTTCTGTAGCATTTAGTAAAAAAGGTTTCTTAGTGTCAAACATTCTTTTTCAGAGTACCATATGCCGTCTACCTTTTTTACTATTCTTATGATGATTTCAGACTTTAATGGTTAAACTAGTGTGTTTTCATTTTCTACAAATGTGTCGAAATTGTAAGGTATTTATCATTTGTGGTGTATAAACAGTCCTACACGTCCAGTTTGGCTGCTTGAAATCTTAAAGTATGTTCTGTATATATTTCCACTGCCTCTATGCAAATAAGCATGACTTTTCTCTGTAGTTGCAGCATTGTTGTTTATCGATATTTTTATAGTCAAATGTTTCTTTATACATCTTGTCATATAAATCTCATGTCATCGTAGTAAATTTTCCCTTACTTCTTGTATGTTCAGAGCTAGAGTGAAACTTAATTGTACACAAATGTGCTCTTTAAGCTAAAAAGACATAACCCAGTGAGCTTTCACTAATGCAAGAAAGTCCTATACATTACAATTACTGGTATAGGGCATCATGACACAAACAGATTTCCAGAAAATCTTCTTGAAGTTTTGGTGAGTTCATTATTGTAAAAGATTTTTCTGCAAATGGTCTCAATAGTCAGTTGATGTGTTAGTTCCATGAAGGATCTCCTATTCCACCATAGCTGAGCAATTTTCTGTACTGACATTCATTGCAGAGAAATAGAGTACAGGCTTGCATAAAGTGCATATTGAAAAGCCGTACAAGAAAGAGGTTTATGCTCGGGTTCTAATCTGTATGGCATTTTATTAGCAATTTGAATAAAGTGCATTGGAGCATTCGATAGCGTTATCTCACTGCTTAGCTAAGTAATGTGACTTACTTAAACAACTTGGCCTCATTTGTTTACTTTGCAATGAAAAGAAGAGTGGATTCTCTCTCAGTAGTGTAAGTACTTGAACAAATGTTCATATACTCACACTTCATCAGATAAAGTTTCATTGGTAAAGAGTTTTTTTTTTGAAGTGAGAAAACTTGACATGTATCAGAGCAGCTATGTGGACGATGTGGTGTCAGTGAAGCGCCCTCACTCGCCTCAAAATCTGTACTTTCATTGCTTTGCATTTTTAATAAACATTGTCTACCGTATAAAATGTATGTTTAGTGTTTGTGAACTCGTGCAGTGGAACCATTTAATTTGATTTGCTAGTGCACCATTCTTCAGTGAAAATGGATGAATTTTGTCACTGAACATGACAACTGGCGTGAATATCACATGGTAATGAACAAATTATGGGGAACTTTAAATGTGTTCACTGTAGAAATAGGCCTGACCATTAACATTTATTTATGTACACATATGCATATGATACGAGAATAAAAATATAAACAGCAAGTACTAAATAGAATATAAACATCAAGTAATAAAAATGTCAATGCATTCGGGATCTTTAGATAGATATAAATCTCTAATCCTAGAAAATCAGTATCCATCCAAAATTGCAAATGCATGAAACATTCTGTGTACTCTATGGTTTCTTATTCCTGTTGATACGCTGCGACGCACTGTCTTGTCTATATAACATAGGCCTACAGTAGCATAGGCTTCGTTCCGGATGTTTCACATAATTTGCGTGACATGAACAATTTTCGAAAATGCCCAAATAAATTATCTGATAACATTATAACAGAACTCGCATGTCCATAAAATTTGACATTTTTAACACAAATAATGACGTTGATGAGGTGAAAAACAAAACCTTTACCGTCACAATTCGGAAGGCAGGCAAAACATTTTCAACATACATCATGCGCTGCTGTAGAACGGCACTTATAGAGTTTTCCGACTTTAAAAGGGTGAATATAATGAAATGAGGGTCTTTAGAAAAAAAAACTAAATGAACTTGCGGAAAGGAGAAACTGAAAGATAGGCCTACCCACAGAGAAACATATAGACAGAGTGGCAACACTTGCATGCCTTTTGTTCCATGGTCGTCTCGGTAGACTATTGGCTTTTCATATTAAAATGAGCTTCAAAGGTGTTAAACTTTTTGGAGGCTTTGTTTTGTGGTTGGTAATTACACGAGATTATGCGAAAAATACGACGAGATGGCATCGTACTGCCAGTCGCTTTGCAACCATAGTTACTTTTTGAGCTCTCAGGCCAGAAACACTGCTTCACGCCAATTAAAACATAACACGCCAGCAGTTTCATAAACATGTCCTTCCTTGACGCACGTGTAAAAGACGGTATGACTGACCGTAAATCATTGAGTAAAACCAGACAGTATCGATAAAAGACTTTCAAATTTGGTTCAAACACACTCATTATATATTCATAAAAATATGAGAGGAATTTTTAAAACGGTAAAACTCACTTTCCTGAAGCTCAAAACACTCCCGTTTTCGCCAGCACGTCAATTTGCTCAGCACCACACGACAACAACAACACAAACTTTGCCGAACATACTTTCGTTTAACAATTGGCGAAAATCCGAAAATTACCGAAGGATTCATGGTCGGCACTCTTCGGAAAAGAGAGGCGAGAGCAACCTGAGGCGAGGCGAACATGGATGGGTACGTAACCGCTTCACGCCTTAAACAATACCCGTTGCCACTCTATCTATCTTTCTCTATGGCCTACCGTTAAAGTTTAACAATTTAAAACTGAAGTCGATCAAAACCAATCGATTGATAATACTGATCGAAAATAACATAAATGCAATATTATTACAAACAGAAAAGTATGGTGAAAGACAGAGGTAGTCGAAGTCATAAACATTAACGTACATCATCTCATTTACATTTCTTCGATATGTTGCAACAGATAGGATAGAATTTACTTTTTGTTACAAGAAAATCATGCTAAGGGTGAGAAGCTTAATTGAAAGTGATGTCGATTTTAGGTCATTTAGGCCTAAATTGATACTTACAAGTATTGAAATATATACGAATCACGTTTCTGTTGGTATCATACATTTCACAATCGGTGGCTTACATGCACGATGAGTACCGATCTCCAAGACATTGATGTGTTATTGGTCAGCCGCTCGACACACGCGTAGCGGAGTTACAGTGACAACGCGTGACGTCACACAGGATTCGAGAACGAATCCCATTCTGAGAAGTGGCCGACATGGAACGTAAAACACCGCAGGTGTTACCGTGCCATCGATGACAGAACATCGCAATTATTATAATGCCTGTCGGACAAAGTCCAGCCGCTGAAAGCATCTACGGAAGCGAGTATAAAGCAGGTTTTCGTCTGCCACCCGTAAAATTCCATCACCAACTGCCCTCCCTGACTCTAAAAGACGAACCCAAGCTACAGCCACGACAGTTTCCGATCGAGCCCATCGGACCACATCGCAGACTGAAGAAAGAGTTCGAATGTGGTGGGCCGGGTCTCGGACTAGGAACAAAGAAACTGCCAACAATAAAGTAAGTCATTTACTTCCATTCTTTATCCGCCTAAAGTTCTAGCGAATGCTGCATCGTTAGTGCACTTTCAAGTTGTTGCCAGAAAGAGACGGGATCTCTTGCAACAATTTGCCAATGATCCTGCCAATCTCGACAGACGAAAGTTATTTTCATGATATATTGTCATGATAATCAGTACATCTAATATCTTTTAATTGTGTTTCTCTTACGAGTATCTGTAAGAGTTGTAAATGAAGCTTTCTTTGATAAACTGGGAGCATGGAACAGAGGGAATAAATATAATGAACGAGCCACAGCCTCTGCAACCCGTGAATGCAACCTACGTATAGTACCTGCAGTAACATCACATGATCATGATAATACCAATTGCCAAAAATGTATGTAGCCGCAGTAAGCGCGTTTCAACAAACAACAACAACAACAACAACAACAACAACAATAACAACAACAACGAAACTGCGATAAGGTGTCGCAATTATGATTGTTAAATTTCATCACTGAAAAAAAAAATTTAGAAAAGAAACTTCCTATTTGCATCGTTTTTTTTTTATTCTCCATTTCTTATCCGCGAACAACAGTCGGCCCGTACCCTGCTGGGCCACTGTCTGGTACACCTGTGCGTGTCCTGTCAGAACTTAAGCCGCGTGGTCGATACTCAAGAAAGTTTCCTTGGGTCCAGTCCGAATATTCTGTGGGATTTTTCTCTGAACAAACACCATTTCAATAGACAACGACATGTTTACATAGACCACCGTTCTTAGTTTGTTTCCGCTATTGATCACACACCGTCTTATGCGAAAAATAGAAATCGACGGCCGCGCAGTCTGTTCAGGTTCGATCGTCTGACAACAGTAAAGGCAGGATTACCACAACACAAACATTCACAAATAAAATTTATCCCAATCTAGGGATACCAATCTAGGGATAAAAGCATAAACGTTGTATTAGTTTAGTGGCTTGGCATTTTTGTGAAACTTGAAACTCTTGCTTTTACAGGCATCGAATAAATGTTAGGCATTGGAATAAATATGTAAATTGACGATCGACGCATAATCCCTTTGTGCGACTGCTTAAGGTATCGCAGTTCTCAATGCCCAGTTCTCGCATCAGTGCCAACGTGATTTTAGTCTTTTGTCCTCCTTTGAAAGTTGCGTCAAGTTAATCAATTTGTTTAGAGATAAAGCTTATAATAAACATGCCTCTTTAAATTGTACTTAAGCTCAAATTATATTCTCTTTAAATATTTAAAAACTTGTTCGTTCTCTGTATTCTCTGTCATAGTGTTCACAGACCAGTATTGATCGAAACCTTACTTCAAATAGTTTAGTCTGCATGTCAAAGCTCTTTCGTCGTTACAAGGTTGACAAAGAAACCCGGTCGGTGACTTAGAACTGTTATATCGTAATGCATGATCAAGAAATTACCCGGTCTATTTTTTTTGGGTGGGGGGGGGGACGTCATTTTCTATTACATTAAAAACACATATCTGAAATTTATTTGTTGTTGACTGTCATCGGACATATCTAAATAAACAGAGCAATATGCAGCTCCTCTGGCGTTCAAACGATTTAACTCCTTTCTTGAAAGTTTGAACGCCAGAGGAGCTGCATATTGCTCTGTTTTTTTAGATATATTCGACGACAGAAAGGAAAATGTAACAAAGAGCATAAAGACCAATAAGTCGTATTCAAATTTTGTTATTTTTCTTCTCATTTTTATTTTTGTTATCCTTTATTTTTTCTATGTTCCGTACACATCATAGATGTATACACCACGTCTATGCAGCAACCTATTTAGCAGAGTCCCATTTTACAAAATTAATCTGAAGTTACGTCTAACTTTGAAGCAAAGAAAGGACGAATGTTTCACATCTTTCGGATATGGAAGAACGAGACGACGTTTAAATATTCCCGTTTAATATTTAGGAATTTTGACCTAGACCTTTGAGCTACGCGAGAGTTTGCTCAGTTTGCTATTCATTGTGAAAACTCCTTTCGCTACCGGGTTTTGGTGCGTAGGTCCGCAGTGGTCGCTATTCAATACCTCCTTTGGCCGGGACGGAGACGCTATGATGGAAAGGCTAGGTTTACAACCTTCGAGCAAAACTTCAAGACACTCTCTACACTCTTGTCATTGTAAACTCAACCTTTAAGTTACCAGTCGCTGATAAAGGATCCAATGCTTTCCTTTATTTCACAGATTTCTTGATCCCAAACCGATAGTACGGACACCAGCGCCACAGAATATTGTGAACGAACTTCCACCGCCATTGCCGACCGGCAAAGTTAGCATCATTTCTCAGGAAGATTTCAAAATGCGATCCAAGTTGGATAAAAGTAGGATAGAAGAGCTGAGCAGTGCGTTCAAATGGACAACGACAACACGGCAACTGATGAAAGAAGCTACCATGCCGGTCACAAAGGTACAAATATGAATACTGGGATGAAATTTCCGTTTTTGCTTTTCTGCCCTGCGAGTTAATTGAATTGAAAATTATGATTAACACGTTTTGAAATTTATGAAATCTGAAGATATATATATATATATATATATATATATATATATATATATATATATATATATATATATATATATATATATATATATACCCATTGCAGCTCAACAGGTGACGAATATTTCATCCGTGCGCAATTTGTAGTAGACCCCCTCGCCTAAGGGGACATTCTAATAGGGAGGATGTAGACGTACGTACCGCGAATTTTACCCAATTTTCGCCTTATGTCTTGGAAAATGAAAGAAGATGGAATTTCTTAGATGTGACATAAAATTTAGAGAAAGTTTTACCTCCTTGCAGGAGGCAACCGATAGTCTAATCACATGTATTCATTTTGTCCCAGTAAAATTCGGTTACATACGTTTATCGTAGACAGCAATCGAGTTTCACAAGGGTCAGCCAAAAGAGTGCGTTTAATATACTGTATAATGCTAATAACCTACACTGTTAAAAAGAAGCTGGCGCGCCTCCCCTACCTAATGTGGATATTTGCAATTTGCGATGCCTAAATGGCTTTTAATTATCGTCTTCAGATTACACCGCCGCAGACAACGCTGGAGGCGAACGCCGATGTTGTCAAACATCGCCCGATCAGACTGGAATCCGAACCGGCCGATTGGCAAAGAGTGGCGCCTGTATGGGACAAGATACAAACTCGATGCAAGACAGACAGCAAAGAATTGCCGTCGATAAGGAAACCATGTATTAAGAAGTAAGTTTAGTTAAGTGGATTGTTATTAGCGCGAATGTTTCAATACTCACTTTCATTACCCGTTGTCCGTGGCAATTTCACCTCAGAGCTAAACTATACCGTTTTCCGCTGGATGCATTTTAACTTGTCCACATTTACCGGTATATAGTTGACCAGTCTTGTCCGTAGAATCCCAAAAATATTAGCCAGGAAACGTAATATATTATGTCAATATTGCTAAATGATGTCAACATTTACCCGTAGTTGGCCAGCCTTGTCTGTAGAATTCCGAAAATATTAGCCAGGAAACGTAATATATTTTGTCAATATTGCTACATGGGTGTCTGTAGCATGTTCCCATGTCAGCACAGGTTAGTTAGAATTCACCGTGTTCAGCTTTTCCGATACGAAACCTTTGGTACAACCTCGCTGATTTTCATTTCTTATATACGGAGATAGTTCGGGCATGATATTTATAGGGCAGCCTATAATTCATGTAGAGTTAACAAATACCATGATCGTATCTCAATCATTAGGTCCAAATCGAAAGCCAAGGTTATAGATGTTGACAGCGGAATTCAGAGTCTAGTGAAAAATGGACAAATTTCCACACATTAGTAAGTATAATTACTAGTATTTTAACCTCTGCGTAATTCAAAACACATTTGCACATGATGATGCCTATAATCAAAAAGAATTTTAAGCGTCCTTCGACGCAACCCTTCGGTATACATACACTTAACCCTACCTGTAAACTCATTTCATTTTCAGTGTGCGCCCATGTCCTGGATATGCTGGCTTCGTTCCGCGTTCACAGGTAGAAGTACCTCCGCAACAGAATCACACGAATTTACGTACAAGCAGCACTCAGAGAGCCAGTTACAGGTAATAGTGACAAATAGCTTTGCTTTTCGCATGGTGTTCGTAAAAGGCGTACGTTACTCCTCCGTTCCCCGGTGAACTCTTAGAAACTTGCTTGCCTCGGGCAGCTCACACTGTGTGAAGCCAATCTGACCTGCTTCAAACGTGAAAAACTGCTTCCCAAGACTCATCTGCACATTAAAATACTGTTAAGTTCCTCAGACATAGAAAAAAATGCGTTATTTTTAATCTAAGGTCTTCCTGATGTCACGGGATCCAAAATAACTTTTTAAAAGGTTTCTTTTGATCAAGCTTCTTTCAAAACGTCATACTACAAAAAAGACCGTCCTTTTGAAACTGAATTATTGCTTTTTCCCCACGTTAACGTTCGAATTTTCTCTTTTGCCAGGCTGTTTCCGTTGGATATATACGAGACAAGGAAAAAGTTTGCGCATAAAGCACCCTTTTCTCGCACCGTCACTCTGACCTACCCATTCAATCCCTTCAACAAAGTCGAATGTAGGAAGTTTTTCGACAACGGTATCGATAGACCGTGGTGAAAAAGGATATACAACTTAAAGGTTTTACGTTTATTTCGTCAAAAGTGTCATATGAATATATCATGATGAATTGTAATTTGACATTTCGATATATCTAAAAATAAAATAGATTAAGCGTTTCAAGTTTCAAACACTTTTCAGTTTTTTCTTCAGAGACACTTTTCTTCTGATATGTTTAAAACGGAGTGAAGTATCGTTGCTGCAGTCAGAAATGATGAACGCTCGTTCCTTCCCCGGCTCGACTCGTTGACTGCTATTAAATGCCCTGGCAGGGTCAATCGTGATGTTGAACTTGCAACTCGTCAATGTTGCTTCAGATTAGAAAACATCCCTGCTGCTGCAGCGTCTACGGCTTATTATGTTCATGGTTGACATCGACAGACTCTTTTAACGTTCAGGTAGACAACTAAAAATGTCGGCAACGAAGCAGCGTCACTTATCAAAATGTCAGTGGTGGAGAAATCAAACGATTCATCGCAAATCAGGGGCGAAAAAACACAAAATCACAGTGTTTTGTACTTTGAACATGTGTTTTAATACCCCGTATTTCTCTATGCTTCATTACCATTCCACTTCTGCGTTTCGGGGATTTGAAAATCAGTTTTGAATAGCTGTTTTTTTGGTTTATGTTGAAAATGGTCCTGTCCCATACCCATGTCACATATGGAATATGAATTCATAGTAGTAGTATACCAATAGTGTGACGTCATTCTATACGGATAACAAACAATATCCTTGGTGGCATTTGTATATTTGTTGTTGATGAGTTCTTCAGGTTCCCGTGCTTTTAGGATGGAAAATCTTTGACGTCACTTTTTTCAAACAAGTGGGGATTTGTCGTATCTGATCTCCTCGTAACGTTACGTGTTATGGTGAATCGCGACACATGGGCATAGGGCGTGGTATCATGGAAAAGCGTTACGTACGATGAGTCCATTAAACTCGAAAGCTAAGCCCCCTTGCTTGGATTTGTCGCTCGTCTGGTATTATCGTGTTACGTTTTGCCTCTCATAATGACTGAGTCAGTTCACTTTCGTCTTTTTTCTCGATACTGTCAAAATCTTATGACCACTTCTTGGCACATACGTGTTTTTCATGTACGCATCTCAAAGTCGCTGGACACTAATTACATTTCACATACACATTTCTTGTATCACATCACGCTTCTCTTGCATGAATGAGAGAAAAGCATGAGAAAATTATATGAATATAATAATAATAATAATAATAATAATAATAATAATAATAATAATAATAATAACAACAACAATTATTATTATTATTATTATTATTATTATTATTATTATTTTTTTTTTTTTTTTTTTTATTTTTATTTTTATTTTTATAAGCAAGTGATTGTAGAGTGTTCCTATGCTTGTAATATACGTCAGGCAGACTTGCTAAAAAGACCTCGTGAATTTTAGAATGAGTCTTTAATGAAAACATAATGTATTTTATTCTATTCTTCCCCGCCGTGATTGCAGTAAAAGGCTTGAGTGAGCAATGTTCAGCAAATACACGAGTTTTGGTCCGCAAGCATGTAAATAATTGATCATGCAAGCGATTTTTGAAGACACCGTTGTTTAGGACGTCCTCCGAAATATATCGAAGACCAAGTCAATGTCAATTGTGGAGTTTTATCTATAATATAAATTATCAAAGCTTCGACTACGACAATATACATGAACAGTAAAATATCCAGTCAAATCTGTTATAGATTGCCGTATGACAGAGTGTAATCTTGTATCATTGGCTTGGTCCTAAATCTCCAAACTCGAATCGGAGACTTTAAAAACGAGGATATTCGCATTCTTTTCATTCTATGAAACAACCAGCTCTGTTGGCGGTATACGCAACCGTCCGCGTGTTCAAAGTATTCACGTCACACGTAATGGTCCTCCAAGAAAAAAATGTCAAAAGGTAATTAATTGTTATCCGTCTTGCTGAGTTTCTTCATCCAGAATTGTACTATGAAGAAATCGATGATTTCCAAGAATGTTACCATGCTTGCTCCAAAAAATAGGCCAAGAGATCCTCCGATGTCACCTTTAAAAACATACATTATGAATAGCTACATGTGTACATTTCGTCTCAATTGCTGTACTGAAACTCTAAATCTTCAATCATACCATAAGACAAACTAGTTATTTTTGCCACTAATATAATGTTTTAAAAGGCAGACACATGTGGGTTTACTCCGTAAAATGGCATCGAGAAAGCTAACTATACCGGGTCATTCTGACATCGAGAGAGTTATCCATATATACTTCTCCATTCTGACAACCTATCTTTGTGTTTTCCAGGTATAATTACAATTTTTCTTTAAATCAAATTTTACGGATAGATAAGACAAAACCCGATATATAAACAATCTCGCATGACATATGAATGCTATTACGTTGAGGTGGTCCAGGAGAGCGTTTAATTATATATTTATATTATTCCGCACAATTTGACACTCACTTTATGCTGCGGTTTCGCCATTGCATATGTGTGATACTCAGTACCTGATAACATTTTGTTGAATTTTAGTTCTTAATTCAAGCAGTCTATTCCATCAGCGTATCTTGTAGCTCACGTCATAACTACATTTTCGATGTCTGCAGCTGCTAAACTTTCTTTTACAGGATGCGTGGGGGGGGGGGGGGGTTGAGGTAAAACGCCTTTTGTAGTTTTGTTTGCGTTCGCGCGTACTTTAATTATACACGATCTCTGATAAAAGTGACATACGTACAGATAAGGTTGAATGAGTGATATCCTGGCTGCTGTACAATCGTGTTCACTTTCAGGTCTTCGAAGTAAACAGTAACCTTGGACAAGTTTTCCCTGAAGAAAAAATGATTGAAATTGTGTTAATTGAAAAATAAAATATTATTGCTTCGTATTTGAAAGAGAACGGCGGTAGATACTAATGAATAACTAATTGAAGGTGGAGCTGCACGCCAACACAGTTTTTTTCGAATGAATATTTCTCATCTATAAGATGACAAGTAACCACTCTCATATAATAGATTTTCAAAGAGCAGAGAATATCAAGTTCAATGTGGTAGCAATAGTTTACTCGAAGGATGAAGGGTGGTATATTTGGGGTAAAAAAAAACCAATTTTGGTATTAATGATAAAAATTAATTTAAGTCCAAAACTTGACACTATTTTCTGAAATGTAGTATTTTATTTGAAAGAAGAGTATATGTAGAACAAGTCATTGACAATGACATAGTCCCTACTTGTAATAGGAGTATTAGTCTTGATGGGACAGGGAAATGTGGTCATTAAGAAGTATCACTGGAGTGTATATGTTGAGATCTATGGGCCCATAGGTCTATGTCGTTGTTCCCAATTTGAAACATGAGGCATGTCTAAGTTATGGTTCTAAATCGGGAAAAAAGATCAGACCTCTAGCTGTATTGGCCAGCCAAGAAATACATATGCGCATAATCAATGAGGTACAAGATGTGACATCTTAAGGTCTAATATCCTAACAAAATTGAAGCGTATAGAACTTGTGGTTACTGAGTTATGCGTATATATGTATAATCAAGGTCAAAGGTCATCAAGGTCACGTGACATTTTGAAAAAAAAATTGTATTGCTAATTAATCCCCATATGCCAAAAATCAGACCTGTAGCTCTATTCGCTTGCCCAGAATTAGATATGTGCATAATTAATAAGGTAAAGCGTGTGTTGTCATAAGGTCTCCCATCCTACTAAATATAAAGGACATAGCACTTGTGGTTACTTATTTATTGACATAAACGTATATTTTAGGTAAAAGGTTATCGAGGTCACATGACATTTTGTCAAAAAATTTCAATCCTATAGTTATCCCTATATACCAAAAATCAGACATCCAGCTCTATTGGCTTGCTTAGAATTAGATATGTGCATAATTAATGAGGTACAATATGTGGCGTCATAAGGTGTCCCATCATACCAAATATGAAGAGTGTAGCACTTGTGGTTACTGAGTTATGGTCAAATATGTATATTTGAGGTCAAAGGTCATTGAGGTCACGTGACATTTTGTCAACAAATTGTATTGCTAAGTTATCCCTATAGACCAAAAATCAGAGCTCTAGCTCTATTGCCTCGCTCAAAATTAGATATGCACATAATTAATGAGGTACAATATGTGGCGTCATAAGGTGTCCCATCATACCAAATATGAAGGGTGTAGCACTTGTGGTTACTGAGTTATGGACAAATATGTATATTCGAGGTCAAAGGTCATTGAGGTCACGTGACATTTTGTCAAAAAATTGTATTGCTAAGGCCAAAAAAAAAAGAGAAATGTTTCTGGTCAGCGCAAGCGTCACCTGAACAACAGCGCGTCACCCTTTTTTTTCAGGTTTTGTGGCCGGCGGCCGTGGCAAACTACGTACTGATTGCTATGACACCAAACCAAAACGGCTGAAGATAAAGAGAAAATTCTTTAGGGTGCATGATCAGTGACTGCATGAACAGTATATATGTGACTATATTGATAAAACTATCTGACACCTGAAACCGTGTCACCACTCGTCTTCGACTCGTGGTGACACGGTTATTACGTCACTCGTATTTTCTTCGCCAAACGAAGAAAAATTAGTACTAGTAGGGGATAATTATAATATCTAAGTATCGCGTTTGTTCTAAAATTGGAACAATATAAAAAAACGCACAGCATGTAGTTTTTGCATATTGCACCGGGTTCGCCATCTCTCAGTTCAGCCGTTTTGTTGTCACGCATTTCTGTCAGTTTGGAATAGCCGTAAACAAACACTTCTTCAAAGAGTGGTACGTAATATTCTGTGAAGAGGCTGTCTATCAGATACTCGATGACGTCAGATGTAAGATTCTCTGCGGCAAAGATGCCCCGCAGGGTTGCATTCAAGTCTCTCCAAGGATTCGCCGAGAAGTTGATGTACTTTGCCGTGAGCAGGTCTTTGGTTTCGTTGTACACTATCGAGTTAACACTGTCTGTCTTATTTCCTTTGAGCGATGCCAGTGTGTGTAAAAGAACCTCAAAAAACAGATCACTGAATACATCTACGAAAAGCCGGCCCATCAGACTTTCCAGCATGAATGAGTGGAATTCAGCTGAGGGTATGAGTTCAGATATATTCTGGCCATTGGCCTCGATAGTATAGTATGTCTTGATGATGAATCCTTCAATGTTCTCAAACATGTCCGGTGTCTCTTCTGATGAGTGATCCCTGAGATAGATAAATAGGTGCAAATTGTGGCGTCAGTCAAGAGAAGAATCGCTGAATTAATTTGTTGGATTGTAAGAAAGAGTGCATTATTGGAATAAACATAAATTTTCAGCAGAAAAATTAAGTGTGTTCTTTCACTTACAACAAGTAGTATGCCAAAGCTTCATCGCAGGGCCAACTTACAGAGTAAGCTAAGAGGTTGGCGTAAATAGTAGACGGGTAGCTGCTGTAAGACAGTTTGGTCCCATAGACAGTCTGCACGCACGGCTCTTCACAGTGTTTGCAAGGATCGACTTTCAAAGCGAACTCTTCTGAAAGTAAATAATGAACACGATGCGATGGGAACTAATTCGGGAGATTTGGATGTCGTTATTAAAAGTGCCCGGAAATTACAATAAAAACAAGTGTATTGTGAAATAAAGAAAAGCAGATGAGCTTACATTTGCTGATTAAAACAACATTACTTCACTATCCAATTATCCAAAATTAGTTCCAATCGTCGAAAGTCTTTGAGCGCCACAGTCATTATTGTAACCTTATAGAATATACCTAAGTCAATTTTTGTCACATTTGTGCCCAAATTTTGATAAAAAAACTGTGAAATGTTGCGCTCATTTGGTCCAAAATTACCAGAAAAATTGCAGAAAAGTTCATAAAAGTTGGTAAAATGTTGCACTGAAATTTTGGTGGGAAAAATACAGCACTCAAAGGGTTAATAAACAACGGTCAGAAGTGTAAGAAAGTCAGTGTTGCAAAAAGATCAAGCCGTTGTCAACTTTTGCAGTAATAGTAATACGTGCTTAGTCCAATTTGCCTCATGTATGTAAGATCGAATTATAAAGTGTGAAAACCTACCTGGTGTCTAATAGTAACTAACTACATAATATATATACATATCTATCTATCTGTCTATCTGTCTATCTATCTATCTATCTATCTATCTATATATATATATCTATCTATCTATCTATCTATCTATATATATATATATATATATATATATATATATATATATATATATATATATATATACAAGTACAAGGTAATAACAGCTGTTACTTACGTTTTATGCATCCTGAAATCATCAGACAGAAGTGAAAGGGTGTTTAGCTCGAAACTATCATTTATATGGTTGGGGAAATAAATGAGAGCGTAGGGCTAAAAATCCTTTCAGTACTGTCTGATGATTGCAGGATGCATAAAATTTAAGTAACATATATTATTAATATTATTACTTTGTACTTGAAGTAATTGGTATTATTATTTATACTTCAAGGTATTATAACATATTATTGCTAAACTACTTCAAAAGAAGTCTCGTGTTTCTATCTTTTCCTCTGTTTGTAGATAAGGGAGCCTTCAGTACTTACAGGGGGTGGGCCGGGGGAAATGTGGGGAGGGTCACATTTTAGACAGGAGGATAGGGGGAAGGTCACATTTTACGGTACCAGTGTGCGCGGAATTCCCCCTGCCCATCCCCTGTAATCACTGAAGGCTCCCTAACGACTTTCTAATCGCGATCCTTAGCGCGAATAGATTTAGACCTATTTTCACTGTTACGTTAAATGACGATGATGATGTGGACGTGATTGAAGATGGCTGCATAAGATAACAATGACAAGATAGTGTGGCATGACTCATCCTCACATTTACGGAAACGCCAAGCAATTTCGGAAAGATACTTCAAACGTCACCCATACTCATAAAAGCGCTGACAGAAACTGCTAAAGACCACGAGAAATTTTCTTTGAGAGGCATCATTCATTTAGCCTTAATACCAGCGTGGTCCTGGACAACACTTCTTTAGCTTAGTTCAGCTTAGTTCCTAATTCGTTGCTTTATTTGTTAGTCCACGGACTTACCACATCCATGGTTGGACTCATCTTGGTGTCTCATCCTTAGTATTAAAGTGCCAAGCTTAACCTTACGTCTTGGTCACTGACTGATTGTATACCTACATATATCCAGCTCAAGTGCCCGATACTCCTTTCTAAGTCAAGCAAGTCCTAATCCTGTTCAGAAATTCCTCTGTCATTGATTTTTTCAAGCATTTCTGAGAAATCCTACTCGGATACGAAAATAAAAGAAGACGCATCTACCCCTGAAGTGCATAATTATGGTTACATTAGCCTTTCAACGTCTTTTATCATATAGGTATATCAATTAAAAAAAGGTTTTAATTAATTAAAAATATTTATTTTGCTGTCACAAAAATCGATCAAGTAGTGTTAGTGAGCAGTATGCTTACCCATTTTGCTGAAGTAGCAGCTCTGTAGCATGTATGGGGAACAGTATGTTGCATTTCCTGTAATGAAGAGACAGACACTATACCAACTTATTTCCATCTAGGTATGTTTCAGTCGTATTGGGCTGTGATTTTTTACCTGACTCACTCAGCCTCGAGTTCAAACATGGCGAAGTTCATTTGCATTGTATCGATCAACGTTCGGGTTTTAATGTGGACGATACATCCTGTTTAATATAACTGTAGGGTGCACGTCTGTCAAACGATAACGAAACTTAAAACTGGAAAAATGATCAACCATTTTACTCATGTGTGGTGACAAACATTTTGAATGAATTCGACACAATGTTTTCAAAAATAAACGGAGGGATAGGTAAACATTTATCGCCAAAGTCCCAAAAACCTAACCTTTTACTTTGACAAGTAGCTGAAGTAATCCTACAAGGGGAATTTAGTATACCTGGCATGTAGAAATATCTGCATCCACACTGTTCGACAGCATAGTCAGTCTCACACTCCATCCAACACTTCGACAAAGAGTATGCACCATCGAAGTACTTCAAATTGTTTTCAACGTCTTCAACGCAGTTACCGTAAGGCGAACCAAGATTTGAAATCTTTGAAACGAAAGGAACTTACAAATGTTGGCCATTTCTAATATCAATGTAATGATATTGTTACCGTTTCCTTGTGTGGTATATGAACTCAGTAATTTTCTTTCTTTTTCAGTAGGGGCCAACATTATAAAAGTATAGGTTGTGGTGATGATAATTATAATGTTGATGATGATCATTATCGTCATCCTCATTATCGTCATCTTTGACCAATTTTCTTCTGGTAATATTCATTCATAAAATAGAATGTCAAAAGCGAAATTCTTGCATGAAAGCATTTGATTGCCATTTTTCAATAACATCACAAGAAAATAATTCATAGTGACCGTCTTTTAAAACTTGTATGACAAGTTTTCATCATTTAATAATATGGCAGCCTTTCAACCCCCACTGATGATCAACCGTTGTTGAGACCGTGACGGGTGCTCTGTCGTTTTGACGTGCAGTTTATCGACAGAGCACACCATTTGTCCATATTAATAACCAAAACTAGTACAAACATGTTGGCAGTAAAAAAACCAAAATCACTAATAGTTTGTATTGTGAATCAATAGTTTTTTAATCGCAGTTATTACCATAATATTCTTTAGGCTTTTCAGTTTTAAGCAATTTGTGTCGTCAATGCATTATTGCTGATCATAAGTTTACACAAAAGTTGCAAGCGTCTATCACAGAAAGGAACAATTATCCAATAAAAATCGATGTTGCTATTTGTGCTGGAACATTATTAAACGATATAAAGGCACTCGCAAGTCTTGTCATGTATTAACATCGTAAATTTCGGAGTACTGCCATAATCACCTGATAAAAACCATTAAACATTACTTTGTATAAAATCGCATTTTTGATAAATTAGTATGTTGCTATTCAGAGCAAAATCTGTAAATACACATGTTATTTCTGAAGAAAGGTAACGTTATCATAGCCATGGCCTCTCTGTGGAGTGCTTGTCCCTGTTGTATTGTAATTAAATACTGGCGAACAAGACTGACTGGACGGGGTTAACATACAATTGTCTTAAGATTTGGAACAAGCAAAATTCCGCTAAAATTCATTATGTCTTGATTTGATATAAATGAATGTTCATTAACTTGACACTAGTATCTGTATATGACAAATTTGGCAATATGCGACAGAAGTTCTGATTACTGGACAGGTTAAGGCTGCATAATTAGTGATAATCTGCATAATTGGTGATTTTTAAAAAAAAGAGTTCTGTTTCCAGAGAGACTGCGCCAAATTTGATGAAACTTAGTACAGATGTTTGTCACATAGGGTCCTATGAGCACAAAGTCATATGGCAATTTAGGGTCAATTGACTACTAATTTGCATATTTAATGAATGTTTATAATTCTGGTAGTATGTCAAGAAACACTGACTCAAACTCGATGAAACTTAGTACAGTTTTTGATCTCTGACTGCTGTAATAATGTGCAAAGACATTTTACGGTACAATTTCAATAAATTGCTAATTTGCATCATTGATGAATTTTCGTAATTAAGGTGATATGTCTAGAAATACAACAGCATATTTGATAACACTTTGTACAGATGTTGATTAACTAGAGCTGTAATTGTAGTAGTATCTTGTAAATTGATTGCTAATTTGCATATTTAATGGATTTTTGTATTAACGGTGAATATCCAGAAGCACTGCATCAAATTTTATGAATCTTGGTATAGATGATTATCTTACAGTGTTATAGTAGCATGCACAAACATTTAGCAACATCTTATCAATTTAATACTAATTGTCATAATTAATGACCTTTCATAATTAGGGTGGCAGGCCACATTGTCTTTACGTTTTCACCACCATGGTTTTGACTAACTCCATTGTTTTCTGTAGTAAAGTTGAACCTCTACAATGGGAAAGAAAGGAAAGATTAGCAGACTTTTGATATTTCGAGAGCCAGTACATGGTATACCTAATTCTGTCCAACTTAGTAAAAGGACATAACCCTATGCCTCCATACTAATGTCTTCTTGTTTACAAATCAATCCAACATGGACACCAGTCACATATGGGTCTTTGGTACCCTAATTGCTTTTTACGGGGATCATATTAATTTCAATTTAGTTACTTCAAGTGACATATTCCCAAATACGTGATTATGAAAAAAAAGATAGTGTAAAGGTCTAGTTTCGAAAACCATTACAGATAAGTTTAACAATAGCACGTTCGAGAGGCTTACTACTTTATAAGTGAAAAGGAAGTATTTACCTTTAAAAAAGAAAGTCTTAGTGCTTATCTTCTTACTAAAATGAAGTGCACAGACTAAAGACGAATGCCGTTTTAAAAGCACAACTTTGATTGGCCTATTTATGGTGAACTGACATAAATACGATGGGCAGTTAATTGTAAGGGCACTCGGTCAATAGAGGACGCAGATTCTTATAGTTTGGTGATAGATGTTGCATCTATATAAAGGTGATAATTGTTTAGAATACTGCTGCATATATATGTACGGCATACTACTATTGAGGGGCTGTATCATCAGCGAAAACGTATTTGACTCAGTCAAGGATCATTTGGTTATGTTGCACATGATGTATCTTCAGAACCTCACTTGCGAGGAGAGTTGATATTTTGAAAAAAAATATATAAATCTGAGTACAAGTTATGTGCTCGGGCTCTAAAATGTGACAAGCTTTACGGGAATCGTTTGGGGCGGGAACTGTAAAATTCCCAGTTACTTGCGAATTAAAGAGCAAATTAACGCTTTTAGTAGAGATCAAAATCTATTCACGATTATAGAGCGAGGAAAACACGTTGATATTATTAATTTGTTAGAATATACACCCGAAGAAAATTATCTTGCTCAAGGATGAATAGCCCCTGAATCTCCTAATGCCAATAATAATCTTATTATTTCGAGTTTCAAAGTATCGAATATAATCATTTAGTTACCTTTAAGCACAACTCAGACGGAAGCTTCTTTTCATATACCATTCACATAAACAAAACTGACTAGTAAGCAACTTATTCCATGTTCATTTCATTTGCATGAATGAGGCAAGCAATACAAACGGGCTATTTGGATATGTATCAGAAAGGGCGTTTTCACGATGTTTTCAAGTATCAACTATTTAATGCTCCGGCAATTTTGGTTTTTGACACATCTAATCAAGCCTATATATATATATATATATATATATATATATATATATATATATATATATATATATATATATATATATATATATATATATATATATATATAAGTCTTGTTTGCGGATTTTTTAATCTTTCTGTCGCCAACCAAATTGTAAGGGCGTCCATTCGTCCAAGCCTTTGTCAACAGAGACTAAATATTCCATCATGATAAAAAGTAAATCCATAAAAATATTTGAAATTTTGAATTGCAACCAATATTTGGAATGAGCAAAAAGCATTACCAATCTAGACTTTAATCCAATTGTCGACGCCGTTCCAGGTGAAAGCGATAGGCCGTAACTGGCGACGTTTGGTATTTCGTCCTGCCCATGAACCATCAGACGAAATCCTACATTTGAGCGAGGAGCTAAATATTGTCTCTCATTGACAAATAAAAGAAGTTGTAAGCCGTATTGCTGGCCTGAAAAGAAAAAGGCATAGTATTCCTCTTACTAGTTTCTCGTTTATTTTGCGGATAATCTAGACTCGTCATCTACAGAGCAAAAGAAGAACGTTGCCATACACACTGTAAAACACAAAGACAAGAACCTTTTCATCCCAATTTGTCACTGCATTAGAATCACATCGCAATGTCGCTTTAATGCTTCTTGTACTACTTAATTAATAGTGAAGCTCTGAAGCTAAAAAACCAAGTGGACATCAGTTTTTTCTAAGAAAAATGACGATTATATTCACGGATGTTTCTCATAGAAACCACTTTATACTCACCTGCGTTTCGAACTTTATGAACGTAGTCCTCATTGTCGGAGTTGAAAGTGTAACATATTCCGTAGTTTGTAACAACTTTCGTGAAATTCTCGGGTCCGCATGGCAAGCCTCCGAATGAGCAGCTGGCATATTCAAAAGGCAAAATCTTTGTAGATAACACTTTTCTCCTCAAGATTTTTAATCTGCTTGAAGTATTGTTCACAAAGATGTTTGAACCACATAAAGTACAGCGATTTGATAAAAGTTGCGGGCAATTTAAATTTCTATAACAGACAGAAGAATACGTACCTGTCCAACATTTGGAATTCGAGTATAACACGTGATTGCAAGATATTTAGTACAAAATTTGCTTTTAAATTGTGAAATGGTTCACTGAACGAAAAATTAAAAATCACCTTCTCAGCATATTCTCTACGGAAGGAGCACTGCCATCAATGAATGTAAATTGATTTTGTCCGTCTCCATAATATTGATCTTCGGGAGTCAAAAAAGTGGCAAACTTTGCTATCTTTTCCCCGTCCACTGTAAACAGTGTATACAGGTAAGGGAATATAAATTCAAACTCAAATACCCCTCCTAGAATCCCCACCAGGTTGTCGTATCTGTTGAAAAAAAATAATGACACATTTAACAGATAAAAAATAACCACGTGTCGAACGGTATACTTCCTTTAAACCGGGTTATCCAGTGCAAACTACTGTATCTGTAATCATTTTCTTATTGTTGTCTACTATACTGAACGGTTTGAGTAATTTGTGGTCAAAATATACCGGTTACTGGAATAAGTATCTAAACATTGGAAATAGCACGAATACAGTATTGAAATTAATTTCAACTGAATTGTCCGGGATGTTCTAAGTCTATAACGGTGTTGTGTGGAGCTCTGTGAGTACTGTGGTCAACAATGTTTGACTCATGATTCACATACAAGTATAGGCTTTTATCGTCCACACGGAAAAGAAAATCTAAACCATGAAGGCAGAAGAGAGTTTCACTTGTACCTACGTAGCTAATATTTCCATACTTACTCGAACATGTTGTTGTTGCATATTGTCACAGCTGGAAATTTAGGCCTGGTGTCGGGCTCTTCAAACTTGATGTTAACGTTGACTGGCCTTTCCGCAAACGACACAATTAGTCTGGTGATTTGATAGAGGAGTCCAGACAATGCGAAAAGAACTATCAGTAACCAAAGCAACCTGCAAATAGACACACGTGAATTCAAGCCTATCCATGGTTAACACTTTAGGAGAGTATGCGCCTCGAAACTAAAATACTTGGACTTTTTATCAAACTTTCCTGAAAAATCGTTCAAGCAGTCTCATTCCTATGGAAGACCGGTCACGACATGTGACATGCGAGTTTTTTTAAACTGCGACCTCAGGGAGTTCTTAAACTGCGACGTGCGAGTTGCAAAACTAATATGGCGTTTGCATACATGTCATTTCGTTCTCCTCCTAACGATGGATTACAGAGGTAGAGACGAGCTTATTTCTGCATATTTCTACAATGGATACACCTTGGGAGAAATAGCGGCCACGTTTGGACTCCGACATGTACGGAAGACCAGTCACGACCTGCGACATATGACCTGCGTCTTTAACTGTGATCTGCGACCTAACCTTAACCCTAACCCCTAACGCTAACTAACCCTAAGTTATGCCGTTACAATTTTTCTGTCCCTTGGCCCTCCAGGGTTGAGAGCGAAGTAAGGCTTTTTACGAGAGAAAACCTAACCCCTAACCCTAACCTCTACCCTAACCCTAACCGCAGATCGCAGTTTTAAAAACTCGCATGTCGCATGTCGTGACCGGTCTTCCATACATTCCAAATCAAATCAGAATTAGGAATCACCGTGCAAATACTAGAGAAACAAATTACCAAACATTTACTAATATTTTGAATTCAAAATGGCCGCTATCCCTATTGAAGTCTTAGGGGAAAAATTTAAATTTTGGATTTTCGGAAAACTAAGACCATATAAACTTTAGTCACTCCAAGAGTTTCAAAATGAGCCCCAACATACGTTAGATCAGAACAATATTTTCAAAATATGCGAGTCTGAATGTGACGGGGTATCTACATGCGTGCCACCTCTAAGATCAACGGTGTTCACAAAACATTAGCCAACTTTTGCGGTATCAAATTGGGACGCTAACCCTGTCAGCCATAAGTATCGCATTTTGCATCATTCACCAAAAACACAACCACCTCATGAAGCAAACTTTTCGCAGAAATCGGCTCCTATTTGAGTGAGGGATGCGGTAAAATGCATTGTCTGATGACAATAGGACACGTAGTGACTCACCCAATGACAGCCTGGTATTGTTTACATGTGCAAAATAAAGCGGGCCTTTGTTGTGTATTCAACTTACGTGTGTCGCAATTATGTGAATTTCGAAAAGTCTTTTTTGACGAATTAAGTCTGTAATATCCATTTGCATTTGGTTCAATCAAAAATTATCACATGGTCGTTCTGCAAATGTATATGTGATACGGAGGTATAAGATCATACAAGTCAGTCACTTTAATTGTCACTTTATTGACAAAAATGCACTGGAAGGAATTTCAATAAAGTCGATTCCATTGATATTAAAACACACATTCAGTATATTTGACATGACTACGATTACAAATAAGTAACAGATTTCATGCCGTCCATACATTCATTGTGGGAATATTTATGCACACATATACAGTAACTGCATTCAATAATAAGTTCAATATTTGAATAGAGTGCAATTAATCTGTCAGCGAAAACGACAGCCAACATATACATTAGGACGTCAAAACACGCTACAGGTGAATACAGCGTTTGCGACAAACTGACAACCGGGATAAATTTTATTTGAAATTTGCTGTTTGAATTACTAGTGTCAGAAAGAAGGTGCAGTTGGAGGGCAGTCAGGAGTAATCTACTGTCGGTTAAAACACACGATTACTCTCCATGCATACAGCCTATGATTTCTCCTAACTTTTATAATTCTAGGTTACATTTCGTTCGGCAAGTTGCAGTGAGGGAAATCAAATATTGAATTCACACAAAGGATAGTTTTTGGCGACTAAACAAAAATGCAAACAAAATACCCAGCAGTGAATCAAAGAGCGACCGACAATAATTGAAATTTATAATTAAAGATACCTTCTTCCAGGTGAAACATTGACGTCACCGATGTATTTCACACCAGAAACGCCCGCTTCTTGTGTGAAAGTTCTGAAAACTCCCGGCCGTTTCATGTCCTCATTTCCGGTTTGATGGTCACTTTGCTCTGCATTACTTGTGGTAGGTTCATCCGGTATTCGCTTTACGTCGGAAAACTCTGCTTCATAACCCAAATTGTCCATCTGAAGAACCGAATTGTTTCCATTCAATCTACTCATATCCGCTATTAACCCGACGTAACCGGGGAGTGTTGTTTCACATAGTGAGGTTTTCGTAATGAATCACAGCTATTGCTTTCGCGCTGCTCCGAACACTGTCACAGCAATGTTACCTAACTTTTCAAGCATTGAGCAACAAAAGACCCGTTTGCGTCATCATCAACATTTCAAAGAGGGTCACGTGACACCTGACAAAACGCTATGGAACTGATTGTACAGGAAGTACCGTTTGAATGTGATCGGATCCCCTGTCCATATATTCCCTTAACTGTTCAGAAGGCTCATGAAGTCAGTCTCGTAAAGCTTAAGTATAGATTGAATGACAGCTAAAGACATTACCCGGCGTGTGGGTTTGAAAGACATGACGGTATTGTCGATTGATGATTGAAATATTTTTATACAAATACAATTTTCTTTTTTTCTGCTCAATTCTGTCAGGCTGTCGAATTTGTCGTGACTGAAGAAAGAAAATTACTTTCGTGACCGAAAGTGTGTCAATGTAGAATCTTCAAAGGTTAGAAAGGGAGCTTTTTGTTGTGGTCGACGTACACAATAACAGGCCAGGTCGAATTAGTAAATTGTCACCATCGAGGTTCCCTCCCATCACAAGCGAAAAAATATTTCCAATTTTAAATTAATTTTTGATGTCCTCCGCATTTATGATCCATAAGTACTAATCTCATTTTCCCTGACGAAAACAATACTTCTGTGGAAAAATAAAGGAAGTTTATCTAGTATATCGGACTTACTGGGAAAAGACTTGTGAATTTAATGGTTTAAGCCATGTATTTATTTTCATAAAGTATCAAAAGGATTCGAGCGGTCGTCAGGAAATTATGCTTTGATACACTTCTCCATTCATATTCATAAAATCCGATGCAGGCATTTCGTGACTCCACAATTATAGTAAAATAATGTTTCTTGTATTTACTTGTTCTTGTTGTCGTATGTAAACAGATCATCAAGTATTTCGTATCTGTGGTGAAATATAGAATTTATGTTAGCTGTATCTATTTTGTATCACATAAATGTTAGCCGGTCGAATCAATCAGGGTAAAGTTGAAGTCTTTTCTGTAATTTCATACAATGTTATGCCTTGAATGTCTATACAGACAAGATTGCATATATAATGGTCATACTTCTAGATGGTAACAGCATACGATGAAATGCATATAATCAACTTGATTCAATTCCAGTCTTTATGAAGTTGTTATGAAATGATCGTATCCGTAGCGTTTCCATGATTTGAAAGTACCTTTGAAAAACCAACACAAATTTTATGATGATGTTTTTTCTCCTAGCATAATACTAATATGTATGTGTGTATACAATATATATATATATATATATATATATATATATTTCTATCTTATATATATATATGTATATATATATATGTATATATATATATTTCTATCTTGTCATATATACACTATCTTGTCTACAAGGCCAGAATTATAACGTTAATTAATAAAAAATGAATAGATCGTGTGAATAATTAAGTTTTCGTAGGCCTGAATTTCTTTTAAACAGTCACACACCTTGCAGCATTACTTGTCCAATGTATGCAGTCTTATTCAAGTTTATGTGAGAATTAACTGTCTGTTCTGCAAAAGAAATTAATAACATTTGTTTGTATAAGTTGACGGGTGCTTGAACTTACTTTCATAAATAGCGATGGTTTCATAGCATTCTCCAGTCATCATGAAGTCGTTCTCTGGGATGAAATATTTTGAATATTTTCCATGGAAGAGATAGTCGACGTAAAGCTGATAACCATGATTGTTTTTGAAAGCGGGAATACATCATTCAGGATGTAATCAGTAGCATTGCCTACGTAGATTATTTGCACAGAAAAGACGCAATTATTCCAGTAAAATAATTAACACCAAGAAACAGTATCAGTCGATCATGTTTTGGAATTGTAGAGATCTTTGGCTGATCAAATCCGATAGGGCGACCTCCCGTCTGCGGCTGTGCGTTTTGGAACCATTGTCAACGGGCCAGTTGCTATACTCAACATATCTAAACATCACTGGGGCATATCCAAAATTTTCAAATAACGGCTGTACCGTAACTGGTGACCGCATCCGAGGCAGCTTCACATGAATGAAGGGACGCAAAAGTTTATTTCGCAAAGTCTTGCAGTGATTAGAAAACTAGTGAAAATATGAACACGCATCAAATGCTGAATTTGCTTCATATTTGCTCGACATTCATTGCCGAAGGAATCAGTTTACCCACTCTGTCAGACTATCATGTTTTAAATACGTTTAAATATTTGCTTATTTAATTAAGCCATGAACCAAAATTCAACGATAATAAAAAAAAAGTTAAATAAAGACATATAATCATCATAATCCGGATAATAGGTTAGAATGTCAGTATAGTGTCCAGTGCGACAATTTTGCGATGAAAGCATACAATTTTGCAAAATATCATTAAAAATGGCTTAGAATGCTATAAAAATTCACAGTATGGGTTTCATTAAGAAATTAAATTTAACTTTAGGTGTATGCTATGTGTTTCCATTTCAGTTATTTAGGGCTAAGCATGTGTTTAAGAAGAACTGGAAGGTGCTTTGATTGCTCAGAAAATGTCACAATTTAGTAACTAAGGTTTAAAAAATGCAATGTCAACCGCTTTGCCACTTGCTTCTGTGACAACCATTTTGAATTTCTAGTCATCAATTTGTTCCAAATCAAATAGGAAATTGCTTGGAATGCCGCGGAAATTTCACACTGTTGGTTTCGTATGTCACTGTGGTCGCTGATTTTATGCCCCTTATTTTTCTGGCAGTCATTAGGGGTTGAATGTATCATTTTTTAGAAACACCACTGAAAAATGCTTTAAATGCTGAAAAATTCTAGAGTTGTAAAAAAAACCGAATGCTGTTTCCATGACAACCGTTTGGGGTTGAGAGTGTTGTTTCCTATACCTTATTGAATTGCCTGGGTTGCTGCAAAAATTTCACAATGTACAGTAGGTGTTAAGTCACAATAAACAAATTTGACATGTTTTATAAGGCCATATCTTTGTATCGATAGTAACCACTTGTTAGGCCGCGTTCAAAAAAAATGGTGAGGGGGGGGGGGGGCTGGAGGAATCGCGATTGAAATCTTATTTTTTTTCAGATCCCCCCTCAATACCCTCAAAAATTTTCAAGTCCCCCCCTCAATACCCTCAAAAATTTTCAAGTCCCCCCCAAAAATTACCATATAGCCGCATATTTATTAGGAATGCACGCAGAGTAAAAAAAAACCATGTAATGTGTCGTTCTGCACGCAAATGTTCAACACTACCTCTTATCAGCAGGTTGTAGAGCCATATACCTAGGGCAAGTTCTTAAATTGATTCATTTTAAATGCATCAGTGAACTTTTTGGATTTCTCAGTCTAAGCCGATTTGAGTTTATCCAACTCTGGCCAGTTCAATGGCACCAGCTGAAAAGCACACAAAATGACAATCATGAGAGAGTATGAAAATTGTGTATTCCTAGCTACGTTTAACCAAATTGTGAAAAAATGAGCACAGTGACCTACCGAATTTTTTTTTTCAAAAGTACAAGACATATACAACTTAGATGCCACTTATAAAATGTTTTACAAAATTGACAATACTGGAAGGTTAAATATTCCATGAAATTAATGTTTTAATCTCAGAAATTTTGGGTGTAATAATGGCAAATTGATAACAAATAAAACATTCCATTTAATCACACATTTTTCCATTTAAATTACAGTCTTTACTGTTCAGAGTTTTACTTTTGTGTTATTGGTACAATGAGATGTGAAAATTTCATTCACTGCATGAACTTGAAATGAATGGTTTTATATATTGATTTTAAGTGATTTTAGAAAACTGGCTTTCATCGGATCAAGTATGGTGACCCCATCTTTTTTTTCTAATATTTGATTGTTCTCATATGCCAGAATTCAAAAATTCATGGTAACTGTTAGTCCCCTAGTCTTCTATGTGTTGCTCTCTGGCTGGATCTTGTGTAGATGTATGTTTCACTGTCAATTGAGTGTCCTATGACCGAAACTCTTCTTAAACTACATCAGAGTCAGAGCTACATGTATCACTGTCACTGCCAGTATGTAGTAGCAGGGCAGTAGTTGTATTAACTTTCCATTTTGACAATATTTTCGTTCAGTTTACACAATTGTGCTCTTGTTCTACTCCCTACAGAATGTTGAGCTATCCAGTATTCATCTTGCCAACACAGCCTACGTGTAACATGCATTTGCATCATTCAATTATCACCAATATTTAGACAAACGGGCTTTGTTGACCAACTGAATATTGTGTTTTTCAGCAGCATGCTGTAGAAAGACACCAAGAAACTGTGTTTGATACATTGCATAGAAATATTGAACAAATTATCAACAGTTATAGCTCCTACCCTATTACAAGGCCAACTTGTTCTATGAAAATTTAATAGCATTCATACATTTTTAGACTTTTTCGAGATTAAAGACATAAAATATGACAAAACAGTTCTAGATTTTGTTTAATTATTACTAACATTAGAACCATTGGACAACATCAAAATGTTGGGAGTCAAAATATTTTCAGGTCCCCCCCCCCCCCTTATAGGCAGAGCAAACTTTCAAGTCCCCCTCCCTCGACTACCCCCAAATTTTCGAATCCCCCCCTGAATTCCTCCAGCCCCCCCCCCCCCTCTCACCACTTTTTTGAACGCGGCCTTAGCTGAAACTATAAAATTGCCCTGGATTTTATTGACAGTATTTTTGACTGTAACAAAAATTTATAATACGGTTATCATAAATTTAGCTACAAAAATAAAATGGATGTCCTTTGTCTTGCAATTGTATTGTTGTCTCCGAGTACACCAACGACGGAAATGGGCAGTTTCTTTGTCCAAAACAGTACTGATAAACAGTCATGCGGGCACTTCTTTTGTGTAAAACAGTACTGATGACTGGAATTAATAGTGAATTGGGGGAGCTTGCCTGATAAACTGTCAAATATTGAAAGATGGCAGCAAGGTTCACACAATAGGCACAAGACAGAGAAGTTTGATATTTTTACATGGCTGCATATATGTATGTTTATGTTAAGTGGCAAAGATAACCAGGATCATTATTTTGTCCTTCACATAAAGATACATCTCTGAAAAAAATAAGTACAAAAAACATGATTTCATGTAAAGTCACCATTTTATTGTACTCCTGGTAAGTTACAGTAAATATCAACATTAGAAATGTTAGTTTCTTGAAACAAGGGTGTGGTGTATAACATGTAAAATAACAACTGTTGTTTTAAGGGAACAAGAAAGCATCTTTGTCACTATTGGTATAATACTGTTTTTTTTTAACTGTAATTGAATTCTTCAACAAAAACAAGTCAACAGTTTCTTGTTCAATAGAAAAGCAGTCATGTATTTTCCAACAGAGCCATTTCAGTATCCTCTTTGATATGTTGTAAGAATGAGAAAGGAGTGACTGCAGGCGAGATTTGCCTAACTAGCAATATATTGTGGTGAACAACAAGAATCAGCTGGCTTGTTTTGTCATACATACCTAACTAGATTACCGCAGAGAAGGATTTTGGTACACTAATGATTTTAAAAAGGTGTTGTAAAACTAACAAAGTTTATGAGTGGCTGCATTGGTTGGCAAACCCTGCCTCACTCTCCCCTCAGTAAATATATGTTTTTGTAAAGCTACACCTTTTCCATTATTCTACATCCATACAAGATGGCTTTACACTACTGATCTCCAATGCTATTTTGCATTTCTCCGTAAACCCTAGACTGAAAAATCCATCGCTCGAGGGTGTTCTCTACACTCCCGTAGACAGCGCCCTCAAGTGATGGATTTTTCAGTCTACATAACCCCCCCTCTCCATCTGTTTTTTAAATTACTTAAGCTTCAAAATTTTAACAAAAGTGTGAAACCATACACAGGGGAGGGGGTCTTGTATGACACTTAAAAATGATGTCCAGGTCAAAGGTCAGATCCTGGATCTCACTTAAAAAATGTAGACAACACCTTAACTACTACAGCTACTCTTAAATAGAATTCGGTAAATAATGTGAACATTACAAAGAAAATTGTTATGAAAATAAATATCCTATTGCGTTGACATGAAATATTACGACCAGAATAGTATTTCTGGATTCCAATTCATATATGTACAAAACAGAATAGCTAAACCACATTTTGCAAATATCCTGCCACACACTCAACCTACATTTGTGTCGCTATTGAGTATTCCTTCCATAAGGAATCCCACATAGCAAAGCTCCAGCTTTTCATGTCCTGACATGCTAACCCTACAACATATAGGGGTACATGGTTTGGTGGAACTTTTTACCTGAAATTGGAAATCCAGCTGAATAACATAAATATTCTAGATCTGAACTTTTTTGTTCAAATGAACAATAAAACTATATTTCTACTATATATGCTTTCTGGCCATATGCCCTTTTTCAAAAGCTGTGAAGTCAACTCGGTGAAAGCATCTGCTGCAGTGTATATTTCTGAATCTTGACAAAAATACATGAATCTTGACAAAAATACAAGATCTGACAGGCTGTGCCTCTTTGCTAAGCAAAAAATGATATGACATCATTCTGACTATGATGCAACACAACGCTGTCAGGAAACTTTCAAGAAACAAAACAGTTGGACAGAGTTTGACAGATAACCTTGGCACCTGGAAAAGCAGCAACTGGAAATATCACATGCACAAAGCTACATGTAATTTCTCCATCCCAATGAAGCCATCCTCAATCGATACAACAAGCACACACAAAACAAATATGTCAGATTGCCAGTTTCGAAGAACCAACAGTAAAATGCAACATGTTTTGAGTTAAACTCACACAAAACAATTTTCCCGATAACTTTCTGTACGGCTAATGTTTGTCTGAATTATCTTGCAAAGAGTGCACCATGCTTCAATAAAATAATTTCTCGCACAATTTATGTGGACCACATTCACAACATGCCATATGAAAGAAATAGAAGCCATTTTGTGATCTGCTCTATATGGAGCATGTGGCAAGAATTCGTGCATGTTCACTGCAATTCTATGCACTAAATGAAGATCTTGGAAGTTCTCTCTCAAAATTAACATGGCTTAATTATGACAAATTTTACTTACAATTGTGTTATTACTCTCCCTTACAGGTTTCTCCTAGAAAAAAACCCCATAATCCTACACATACTTTGCAATGATTTGCAGTACACTGTCAACCAACACATGAAACAAGGAAAGGTTTTGAGTTGCTCTATCTTCCTAACATATAACAAATTTTACTGGGATCTCATGCTGGTTACATTATTCCCCCATGAAATAATTTCTTGGTCCACTAGTGCAGGTGAAATATTTACTCATCTCACAGCTATGTGTTTGGTTCACTCTCCACAAAACAGAAAGTTTACTTTGAGTATCTTGGACCAACTAGTAATCTTTGTCATGCAGGCATAGCTATGCATGATATACCCTGTGGCTCTTTACTAAAGCTATAACGAGACTAAAGCTTTTATGATATTGATCTCAGTCCCTTGTGATGAACAATTAATGCTGTACACTTATTATTGCAATTAAGTGAAATGAATTGAGCAAATGGCGCCTACGCAAATACACCATTCTCTGAATTTTCTCTAATGAAAGTAATGAACTGTAAAATATCACTCTCCTGTCGGGGATTACACTGTACGTGTTACAGACTTTGACAGCAAATGCAAGCACATCCCTTTCCCCATATACAGGTGCGTAGGTTTGATCATCATTGTTTTATTGGACTAAAATGAACCACCGGACATGATATAGAGGGTGGTATAAGGAATAGGGAGGGCTGTTGGGAACAGCCTCACAGGATAAGAATGAGTTAACGTTGTAGTTAAATAACAGATATCAAGGAAACACCCATTAAGGTCACTAGCCTGTAAAAAAAACTGAAAACGAAATCGGATTGTTCACTCATATGTGCTAATTCTGCTGCTTTCCACAGAAAGAAATCCAATGAGAGGGGCCATTATACAGTAGATTATTTTAAGTGTCTGTGGAAATATTATGAAAAAATTTACCTAACATAAAAGTAATATGTTACATGGGATACAAAACAATAAATTCTGAGCTTCTAAGCTGTGTGAATGAAAATGCTGCTTGCAGAGTGGATGCACTGTTACATAAAATTTTGTGGCAACACAGTGGTAGACAGGATGATATGAAAAACAATAATTACAACTTCACTTTACCTTCTAATCAATTTAAATGATATGTATATATCAACAGGAAAGCAAGAAACCAGATTTCTTTCACAGAAAAAATAATTCTGACATTTGCTCCATCCAAAGTGATTTTTTTCACTTTCTTTAACTTTGAT